>NW_020455588.1:353141-645446 GCF_003342845.1 Nothoprocta perdicaria
GGAGTATTTTTAATGCTTTGTTTAACTTAAAAACTATTTGCTCTTTGAAAAGTCCTATGTTAGTGCCAGCTCTTACATGTTTTCATATGCAATTAGAGAAAAGAAGGTGAAGATTGGGATGTGAATATTAATACCTCTAAAACTTCATGAATCTGGCATATGCAGGACCAACACTTTGAAGGCATTTTATTTACATTTGTGTCTACTTAAGTGGCACTGTCTCACTTTAGACCAGCTCAGGTTCTCACTTTTTCGATTCTTGCAAAGCCTGTAGTTAGGGAAGTTCGGGGAGGTCCTATAATTGGGAGCTATAATTGGGAGCTAAGCTCTGCAGAGTTAGGGTAAAACTTCTGTGAAAACCATAGGCAGTTACGTTCAGCCCTTGACCTGAGCAGTGTTAAACAGTACAAGGTTGCTGGTTCTCAAACTATTATTTTTCTCTTTCATTTATGTCTTCTTGTAGCAAAGATTGATTCATAAATATTAAGAAAGCAGTGGCAATTTATGTTTATACTTTTTTCTGTGTTTTTTTTTTTTTTTTTTTTTTTTTTTACTATTACTATTTAACAGTGTAACAGTGTGGGGGTTTTTTTTGTTGTTTTGTTTTTCTTTGAGAAACTTGAATAATTTTGTCCCCATAATGAGAGGACTGTTGCTCTGGGTTGAGTGCCCAGGTGAGACGAGGTGCAGAAACCTCCTGTTCTTTTGAACTCTGCAAAATTTGATGTTGACATGAAATGCAATCTCTTGTCCCATAACTAACCATATGCAAGAGAAAGTTTATGCTCAATGTAATCAGTCACCTAAGCATTACTAAAGCAGGGGCCACAGAAGGGCCAACTGAGAGGTAGGTAGCATTAAGACTTGATCCATCTCTTCATAGACAGAGCTGAAACACGTTGCAGAAGGAACATTTTTTATTATTATTATTGTATTTTTTATTTATTTTTATTTTTATTTTATTTTATTTTTTTTACTGCGCTCTCTCCAGTGTGACCTGTGCGTGTTAAAGGCTATAGCTAATTTAGATATCCTTGTTGTTCTCTGTGGGCAGTTACATAGCATACAACATATACTACAGTAAAAAGGTTACACTGGGTTCTTTTGCTGCTGGATATAATTGTACATTATAATGCACTGAATAGGCTAATTAGGAATTAAACATTCCCTTAAAATCATTTTAAACTCAAATTATGCTGACAACCGAATTTTTTTAGCTCTTTCTCTAATAGTTGTGTTAGACAGTGAAGAGCTGTGCTCTAAGCCTTGACACATCGTTCTGACTTATGCTCAATAGCAAAGCATGGCTCTAGGGAATAGTTTGGAACCAAAGTACCTGCTTGTGACAGGTGAACTCCGGTTCTCCCGTTTTTTAACTGTAAGCCCCGTATTCTTTTCCAGACTTTTCTAACCCTTCCCCCCGTCCTTTTCCCAGCACAATCTGCAGCCCCCCCTAGGAGCTGAGTACAGTAATAGGAAAGGTGACAACCTTACATCTTGCACATTTTCCTGCACTTTGCTAGACGAGAATTAACTGACAAAATTATCGGAGGAATTTTGAGCCGTGATGCAGAGTGAGCAGCAGATGAAAAGCAGAGGTTAAATGAGTAAATAAAATCTGCTTTTGCAGCCATCTCCGGTAATCCCATATATAATATTTCAAATGAAGATTAAAAGCACCAAGAAGAGGAGACCGCTTTCAGTGTCAGCGAAGTTAAAACGTCAGCAGCATTTTCCTCTGTGTATATTGTCTCCCATGCAAGAAAGGATGGATTGAATTCATATCTGCAACAAGACAAGGTTTTCCATCTGACCTCATTATGTGTTTCTCTGGAGTGCATCCCTGGTTTTTCTGCCTGAGCTAAAACGCGCGGGGAGAAACGCGAATACAAAGCAGCCCAGCGCTGCTGTTACCAAATCATTTTAAGAAGATGGAGGTATTTATTGTTTTGCCCCAGCCATATCCTAATGCTAAGAGTCATTAGCGCGCGCCCGATCCCTTTGTTAAAGCAATCCTTGCAAGCGGAGGCGGGAACTAATGAGGGGCTTTATGCGTTCCAGTGCCGTCGGCAGCCAAGATGAAGTAGCAGCACAGTATATCAGGGAGATTTATACGGCACATTCCTAATAGAAAGATTTTTGGAAACTCGACCGTCCTCTCTCCATAAATAATTAAAATTACAAATTATCATTGCTATAATTCAGGCAGTTTTGCTTTCTGTCAGCCTCGGCAGTAGACTTGAGGTTGTATTTCCTTTGTTGGAAGTTGCAGAATTTTTCATCGGCTCGCAATATTTGCCCTTTGTACCGGAAGATTCTTCACAGGTCAAAACCCATAGTAAATACTGTTTGCAAGGAGAAAGATTGTTTTAAAGACTTAGGTGTATTCTAACTTGGTGATGCCATTGAGTTAAGCTCTTTTTTTAATCATATTTTAATGCAGCATAGAATAATATTTTCTGTATCCACTGGTATCATATCACAATGGTCCCTTATTTTCCCTTCACAGAATATAAGCAAAATGTTGAACTGTTCCAGTTTCAACCTGGGTGCATGTCTTGTTTCTAGTCTTGCGCATTAAAATCACATATTAAAACTATGACATTTTGTTATCTCCAATGTGCTAGCCTGCTACAATAAATGCTCCAATGAAGCTTAGGTAGGAGTCATGAAGTGATAATTTCCCAGCCATCACAGCATTCTGCAACATGCTCATGTGTGTTATTTTTCTATTTAATTGATACGACTACCTGTCATTCATAAGGCAAGTGAGAACTTTCAAAACTGACCGTGCACTTTAGAGATGCAGCAGGTAATCTGTGCCACATTACATAACTCCACCCCATTTTCCCCAAAATCTCTAGGCCAATAGTGGCATCACTTATTCTTAACTATCAAAAAGATACCAGGAATTTGATATGTTTCAGTCTCTCAAACTGTACCTAGTTTAGAATTGTACTGGTGTAACAAGTTTGGCTGAAACATTTATCACTAGTAAGATAGTTATAGATGAATATCAGCCAAGTCTGGGCCTCAGAATTGACCGAGAAGTCTGTCTTAGTGACCGAGTTTGTGATTCACAGTGACTTGGACTTCTGAGTGCCTTGTGCATTTATTCTTTAATTTTATCATTGCAGTCATATTAAAAGGGCATTACCAAAGTAAGTTTATTAGCAGAATAAGATCAAGTGGTAAGCTACAGTAGGCTTAATTAATAAGATTTAAAACCATGGAAAATAGGGAAAAGAATTTCAGTGCAGTAGGGAGAAAAGCTTCACCCTGCAACTATCAACTATAGAATATGGAGTGAACTCACTGCAACCCAGTCCACCAGGTTTATGTAAAAGGTTTATTATTTTTGAGACTTGGAAAGAGAGAAGATCACTTTGGACTAGAAATGTCCTGAGTCTTTAAGTATTTTAAAACAGAAAGAGTCTCATTTAATAAAGTAATAAATTGATCTCTGACCATTTGGGGCAGGGACAGGCAAACAAACTCCAAAACATTTTTATCTCGGACTGTAAGGGGAGATCAGAATGTTGGCAGCCAAAGTTGTGGAGCTGTCTTGAATAATGTAAAATATCTTTCCATACTTAAGTCTTTTTTTTTTCCTAAGGTGATATAAGAAATGTAAACCGAAAGAAACTTCTTTTTCACTATTCAATTCAACTTATTTTTCTAGTATACTTCTTAACATTTGTGAACAATTTTGCTTTGTTTTAATATTACAAGCTTTTAAGTCCTTAATGGAAGAGTGATACTAAAGTTTGAAGGGATGTAAAGGGCCTAAGCGATCTACTACGGCTCTTTTTTTTTTTTTTTTAATGAAACTAACCCAAGTAATTAGTTTAGAGAATTGCAGTGGATGGTTTCAACCCTATTGCTGAGGGTCCATCGACTTTAAAACATCTTTTTCCTATATCTTTTTTTTTTCCCCCCTTTCTTTCTATCCCCAAAGTTTATTACCTGAAAGCTAAACTCTGCCTTTAGGCCTTCAGGCAAAAGCATGGGAAGGAAAGAGAAGGGGAAAAAAAAAAAAAAGAACCAATGTTATTTGGCACGTGTTTCAGCAGTGTGCTTATGCTGGTGAATGATATGTGATCTTGGAGTCCATCACATGTGTGTAACAGTCCCAGCAGAGGCATGGAAAGGGATGACGGAGAAACAAGCCTTTTTTTTTTTTTTTTTTTTTTTTTAAGCTAGAGGTATACCTTTATTGCAGTGCAGCATTTTTTATTTATAGGTGTACCAGCGGGCCACCTTGGTGTGGTAGGAGGAACATCCTTTCAGTGGCAAACAGGTTAAATTGGATGCCTGGGAATGCACCGCGGCTCCGCTCGGGCCCGGTGCAGGCCGGCAAAACAGGGGCGCGAGGGGAGCGCCGGCTTATCAAGAGAAAGTTTACCTTGCCGTTAAGAATTAATTTGGCCGAGTTGGCGCCGCGAAAGCTGTGAGCACAATCCTGCTCACTGTTGTTTGTCAGGGTGTATTATATCACCCTGGATTGCTTTGTCAATAATCTGCCCGGCGTGCGAGCTAGAAATCTAAGATTGCCGGGATGACTGACAGGCTGGAGATAGCTGATAATTCTAAGGAATTGGAGGTGTAAAATCTTTAAGGACCATGTCTCCAGTATAAATGCCAGGGTATCTCCACATCACTCTGTACTTACAAAGGCAACAGCATTGTTAATGGCAGCCTGTCTGTCCATCAAGTTTGCTACAGGAGGATTTATCCCGCTTTCACTCCTTATCTTCCCTTGCTGTGTTTATTTCTAAACCAGCTGCAGAATAAATTGCCTCTTGTCTTCACCTCCTACACTGAGTACAATGATATGTTCTGTAAAGCCCTAAACCAGGGTGGTTTTTGAGCATTTCTTTTTCAGAACAGTAACTTCTAATTATGCTTGGGTATGAATACATACAGGCCTCTCCGTTTTAGGCCCTGTAAACATAGGATTGGTTTTCTTTCTTTGTTTTTTTCCTCTCTCTTTTTTACTTTACTACTCTTAAAATTCATAAATCTGTTCTGCATTGCCAAGGCATTTGAAATACAGAAGGGAAGACATAATAGAACTGGTTCAGCTGATTAATATGATATGGATGTAATATGGCAAAGTACAATTCTTTTGTACAACACAAAATATATTCTGAAAAGTGACTATAAAGATATCATGATGTTTCATGTTTGCTGTGTCTCAGTGATTTCTTTCTCAACTGGGTGCTTTGTAAATAAAACAAATGTTTTTCTACCTGTCAGCCTAGCAAACTGAATCTGAAAGCAGAGGTACATAGCTGCTGGCTATATAACCATATTAAAGGTTCTAGGTTTGGATAATCATTTCATGGATTATGCACAGGTCAGAGAGGGTGTTAACATGTTCAGTCTTGCTTCTGCAAAGCAAAGTCCTGAATTTTATTTTATTATCATAACTCTGTAGGATTTCTTACATAAAATATCATTTGCAAATTTTTTTTTTAAATAGCAGCTAATGTGCACGCTAATTGGATAGAGTTCATATTTACTTAGCATTTGCCTAAATTTAAACAAATATATAAGTAATTGGAAATATTGTTATGCTATTTTAGCTGTTTTTTTTCCCCCAAAACATATGAGTTTTTCTGTGTACTATTCTTAGTACAGATTAAAATTAGAACTGCAAGTACCGAAACGCCAAGAGGAGTCATAATATTTTTGGCTTGATCTGAACCAAACATTTTCTCATGAAGACTTCCTTCAGCAGATTTCCAGCCTCTATTCAGGAAATTACAGTGAAGTTTGTAGCCTGTAGAAGAATAAGTGATAGCCTTTCCTAATAAATAGAACTTGGCATTATACTGCATAGTCGAAATAGAATTGAATTATGTTTATTTGCTAAATCTGTTTGGCTAGGCTCTACTAAGTGATTGTGAATGATATCTCTGTTTCACCGTAGCCCTCATGCTTCCATGGACACCTGCAGGCATCCTTCTGCTGCTTTTTTTCTTACCAAATGAAAAATTGGATCTGTCAATAAATCCTTTATTTATGGATTTCCAGATTGAGAACACAATAGTTGCTCGATAATTACTGAATACCAAGACAAAAATTCTATCAGCTGGGTATGTATTTAGAAGTGGACCTTTTATTTCTTTCAAAATTTCTGAAGTCTGTGGTTGCAAATTCTTTGTGGGAAAATGGTAATTCCTGCATGCTGAAGGAGGCAGCAGCATGCACCCTTTGAGCATATGCAAGTCATCACACAGTCAAAAAATGAAGCATGTCCCCACAATGCTGCTGCATGCCCAACCTCATGCCATGAGGGGTTCTTACATAGATATTGCAGTCATATAATGAACTAGATTGGAGAAATAATATGCCTTAAATTGGTTATTTATTATTATTTTTATTTTCAACCAATATATTTAACTGATTTAGTTCAGCAAGTGGTCACAAAAGCCCATGTACTGGTCAAGGCAAAGCTGCTTCTTTTGATGGCAGTGTCACTTTGTGACAGTCTAAAATGCTTTTCAAATATATTTCTAAAATAGTCCATCTTGGTATTTTCCTCTATTTTTATTGCTAGGTAGTACCATGGTAGTTAGGAGGAAAATAGCCATTTTCTTTATTTCATAGAGATATGAAGCATAGTTAATACAAGGGTAGCGTATTGGAAGGCCAGTAGATAAATAACATACCAAACTTGTACATTCGATTTTTTTTAGTTAAATATGTTGATGACATCACAGCACCAAATAACACTTTGTATTAAAATTTATATTATGAGTTAATAGTGTCGAATTGGTGAATCATGCCTAAGTAGATGCTGGTTCAATAAAAGATTTTTCTTCACAAGAATCCAACCACATGTCATATAACGTTGGTTTAACCATGACTTCGTAGGAGTGATCTCTTCCAGAATTCAACCTGAAATACAGCATAGCAGTATTCTGATTAGAAAGGGAATTATTTTCATCCTAGGGGCTTAAAAGTGTATATTTACTAGAACTTCTGAGCATTTATAAATCAGCATAGTACCTAAAGCATTTAGCATGCCTGCCTTCAAGGTTATTGCTAGAGCTAGCAAGCAAAAGTATTTCCCTCCTCACCCACTTTAAATAGTGTTTTACTTTAACTGATCCTTGAAAAAGCCAGGGCTGTTTTGCTGTCACATTCCCTTTTACCTAGAATAGTCTTCAAATGTTTTTTTCAAACTGGCACTTCTCCTCCTCTTCAATGTGATTTCCTGTACCAGCCATCTTTCAAGTGAGGGGAGCTTGTTCTCACCAAACCACTCAGCAGTGTTAGCTGCTTGTACCTCTTTGTTGTAACTTTTCCACATTATTCCTCTACTTGGCTATAGCATTTACCCTCCATCTGTCTCTCTGCAGAGGTTCCTGCATTGTGCAGCATCTGATGCGCTCTCCTTCAGAGGATGTATTTGTTACCTCTGCTGTGTGCCAGGACCTCCTCTTGATTTTGTGCCAATGACTGTAAGTCATATTCTCAAATGCAAAACTCTCTTTACTTCCACATCATGGCTCCTGCCTCTCTCCTCTCTTGATCATGCACTCTATTCAATACAGCAGGTGAACTATTTGCAAGAATCAATGAAATTAAACATATACCCAGAGCTTCCTAAAACTTTGTGAATATTTCAGAGAAGATGCAGGACTCGCACTGTGTGCATTACAAATAATTCAGTTTAGTTTTTCTTCATGATATATCCTGATAGCACAGCGTAGAAGCTGTCTTGCATTATTAGGACCAATTCTAATATGTTTTTTGTCCAACTTTCGATAAATTACATGATCATCCATTGCCTCTTTAGAGGAGAAAAAAAAAGAAAAAAAAAAAAAAAAAAGCAGTCAGTGAAAGAAAAGTTCTTTGCCAAAGATTTTTGGTTTCAACTTCAACACTTATAGTCATGCAGGGGATGGATGGTTTTAGTCCCACTAAAAATGTTCAGGAGCATTCCCAGAATTGCAACAGGAGTTGTGCATATTAACCTCCCCCAACTTGCAGCACTGCCTTCAGTAGGTGCCAAGTGTGTTTATAAATGCTGTTAATTTTCCTCTTTGTCTGGGAATACAGAGCATGTCCCAGACTGTTCCTGCTTTTGCATTCCGTCCTCAGCTTGCCCAGAGCTCTCGTTGTCCTTGAACTATGTTCACAGGCCTGCCCAGGGTCTGGAAATGGGAGATGGTATCTCAGAGGTGGTATATTCATGTAGCTTCCCCTGCATACGTGGATCTGTAGAAAACGTTTTTGACCTGTTTTCACTTCAGTCAAAATTTAACAGATTATAGTGTTCAAGGAAAACTGCAAAAATGGCAACTATGAGCTGTATAGGAAGAAAGATGGTGGTCATTTTGATAAAACTTCTATATAACTATTTTTATGTGAAATAAATTCCACCAGCTGAGTAAGTCTTTTGTGAGACATTTGACTCTTAAAGCAGAGCAACCATCATCAGTCTAAGGAAGGAGAGCCGCAGATGAGGGCATTTATATGTAGCTGAGATCCAGATACAAGATGAATTTGAAGTGACACATCTTTGAGCAGGCAAGTTATTAACAAGATTGTTCTTCGTCGAGGACATTCAATAACCAGATTGTCTATAACAAGATTATCTTGTGTGAGAGGGAAACTCAACATTTGTCCTATGATGAAGCAGTTCAGAAAAGTAATAAAACACAGAGGCCAAACTGTGAACGGGGATACTGTGGGAATGCTGAATAGAAGATGATTCTGGCCCACGTTATGTCCAAGTGCCAGTACTTCTGGTTTCCTCTTGTGCTTATTACTCAGCACATTTAAAACAAGTTTTATATCAAAAGAGCACATTTGGAGTTTCTTTCTGTCATAATCTGTGCATTTCTTCTGTATATGTGATGAAGATGTATTATCCCCTAGGAGGGCCTCTTTCAGATGAGTGTGTTCATAGTGTTTAGAATTTTTTTAGACAAGTATGTTGGTGTATTTATACAGCTATAGAAATTCAGTAGTGGAAGAGATTATCTGCTGAATGCCATCAAATTTGCTATTCATTTCTGACATAAAAACTTCCAACTGTGTGTTGTGGACATATCTCCAGCTCATTGGCTGCCTTTCAAACTTGAGTATCAAGACAAGTGTTTTGGTAATAACATGCAATAGACAGGAGAAGTTAGGGGGGAATCCGTGATGCTCTAATATGACCTAAGGTAAAATTCTTCTCTCTCCTGATCATATGTTTGTGTATGGCACTGAGAGTTCGCTGTTACAGGAACCCCAGAATATTTAGATTTCGAGCATCTCTCAAGTGACACTAGTCCTTAATGCCAACAAAAGATTGTTAAATTCATCTTTGCTCTCCCAGAGGAAGCCTGGTTCATCGAGTTAATACAGTTCAGCAAAGCCGCTGTGCACTAAAAGAAAATTTTGTGTCCAAATAAAATTCTGTAGGGGTCTTTGATCAGCGGAAACAAGGTGTCTAAACTCATTTAAGATCATGAGGATTATAGATTGTATTGATAGTGATGGAAACAGAAGGTTAAGTTTTAAAGAAAATAGTATTTACAGATGATACTGAAGTACTATCTTTACTTCCAAAACATGCCTTTTCTGTAAAGTTTGTATGTGCAAACTACTAGGCAAACTACTTTTTCTCTGCTGTGGCAACTTCTTGTTGATATAACTGCATCTATATTAGCATTGTATCAGAGTGATCAAATCGAGAGTGATCAACTGTTTTGATAAAATTGAAATGTTCTTGGGAAACACGTAGCTTTGGCCGTATTTTCTGACAGAATTGCGGCAGGATTGCTGGTAGCTCAGCCAGCTCCCCGGCAGCCTGGGGAGACCCAGCTCCTGGAGGGCTCCCGCCGCTTCCCAGCTTTGGATGCTAGGAGCTCGCGGGAGCCCTGGCTCCCCGTGCTGCCAGGCTCCCAGTTGTAAGCCAAGGAGCCGGTGAGCAGGGATACCTGCTCTCTGGGCAGCCTGGGCTGCCCCAGGAATTTCTTCTTTCTTCTGAAAAATTGCAGTGATGGAGAGGTTTGCTGGGTTCGGGTGTTTTTTTTTTTTTTTTTTTTTTTTTTAGAATTTCTGTTTCCTTTTCCCTTTTATATTCCCAGATGAAATTTTATTATCCTTGTTACCTGGGAGCATTTGCAATGTTAAAATTTTATTCAGACTTCTGTGCAGAACCGCAGTCCTGGTTCTTGGTCATCTCTGAGCCCCCGCTTCTCCGTGGGGAGGCCTCTGGGGGTTCACCTGGGGGAACTGGGCTCTTAAAGAAACAGCTGTACCTCGGTAGGACAACCAAACCCTCACCTGATCTATGTAAGAAACCCAAAGGGCTGGGGGGAGAGTGTTGCTAACAGGCAAAATGGTTTGTGGGACTGTGATACCTCAGGATGAGGAAGCTACATTGCCCTGCCAAGAGTAAATATTTCTGTCATATTTTGGTTTTATCACTACACGTGTGTGGGTGGATGGAAGCAGCTTGACAGTTTTGTTGCTGTCATATTTTCTATTTTATGTTTATTTTTGTTTAAAACCTTGGCATTGAGTACAAAAGCCGGGAGGGGGAGACACCTAGGAGAAAAATCTCATTATATTGATCTTTTTGGGTTGCTTTTGTTCTTAGCACAGTCGCTGTCAGGTTGGTCAGGATGGGGGTGCATAGTTATAAGCTGCTGGGATCAGTCACAAAATTTTCAGCTGTAAAAGTCAAGACTTTGTTTTCAGTTGTAAACTCATAATAAATGGCCACCAGGTGTACAGTCTTTGATTTGGCCACTGCTCAGGGCTTGTTGCCTTTGTTTTTATTTGGCTGTGTAGTGGTGAGGCTGACTGGGCTATACAGTCTGTTTAACTTTATATATTATATTTCTTTGGTTTCTTTTTCAATCATTAATGAATTCAGAAAATACAGGGAAATATATAAATAGCTGCCAAGTGTGAGGCAGATAAAGCTTCGTAGAATGTAAAGTTATTCTGGTTTCAATATGTCTTTCTTTCACACTATCTCGCCTCTTTCATCCCTTTCCCCTCATTACCAACCATCTGATTCTTTTTCTCATAATATGTCTTTGTATCTGATTCAAGGTTCTAATCTTTCCTGCTGAAGAGATTAGTCACTTAAAATACCGTTAATGGGATGATACTGGTCTTAGATTCTTATATGCTTTCGCAGCCGTGAGCCATTCCTAACATTAGGCAGGATTTTCATGAATGGGCTTCTAAGGCACACATGAAGAGACTTTCTGGTAGCTTTATGCAGATACAAAGAAGACACAAATCAAACAGCAGATACTGTGTGAAACTACCTGCTTCGTTCATAGTTGACCCCTATTCTGAGGACAGTATCCCCGGGAGAAGCAGGTAGTGCTAATATTCACCTTGAGCAACTCAGCTTGAATGTTTAGAGGTTGCTGCCATGGGTGGATAGGAATTCTGGCCATTACCAGAGTATAGTTTGTCCAGGTATTCTAAGTCCTGGTTTGTTTTTCCTTAGGTTGTCTTTGAAGCGGTCTAAGCAAGTTAACTTTCTTTGAGGGGATGTGCTCAGGTGCACATAGATATTGCTGCTTTTATCTGAACATTTTGCAAGACCAGTGCAGCTTCTGTGGTGCCTGCAAAACAAAAGGAGCCTATGCTGGTAATATTAGTAGGACTGATAAAGATTCAGTTGCTCTGGCACAGCCACGTGGAAAATCTTGCACAATGCCTGCCTGAGCTTTGTCTGGCTCTAGCTAATGTTATTAGTCTCCCACATACACGAGCATTAAATTCATTTATGAATATTTAAAAATAAATGTTGGCAGTTGAGCAGGATAAATTATTTGTCATCTACATGATTTGTCATTAATCAAATAATAGCACAGGGAGGAAAAGATAAAAGAGCAACAGAATGATGCTAGTAGCCTTTTCTTTTATGTTCTTTTTCACTGCAAATTTCAAAACTTGTCAAATCTGCCCTCTTCATTCCCCCTAGAGCGTCTCTTCTCCTTTTGTCCATGGTAGCATTAAGCAAAGATATTTCTAAGACATTTTTCAATGGTGGATAATATTTCTTAGGAGCGAGGTTTACTTCACTATGTGATCTATCTTATATGTTCCAAAATCGCAGCATGAAAAACACTGAGGGGAAGACCCCTTACCTGGACCATAGGTGTTTAAAAGGCTTAGAAACACTAGATCAGGTGATATGAGATGAAGGTCAAAATCTAAATACAAGTTTTCTGTTCTCTCTTTGTGGGAAAGCCTCATGAGCATCCTGTGTATGCACTGAATCCAAACGCAGTGTGTAGCTCAGTTGGGCATCATTTGGGAAGGGCAGTACTTTCTGGACCAATGCAAAGTGAAAAATATGAAGCAGAGTGAGATTTACAGCATGTTTTTTGTAGATTTTACTGCTTATACATTTCTCTCAGTAGTGTGGAAAGTAGAGGCAGGAGGTAGGGGTGTTAAACATGTTTCAGTGGGGACCAAGCAGTGGAAGGTCAGAAGATCTTGCTTGCATTGTTGGCTGTTCTCTCATCTCAGGGCTACTGTAATGCCTGGTTAATCCTTCCAAGGAAAGTATCAGATGGTCCTCTGCGCTCCACCTTATGATTATCATTCTCCACTGTGATACCATGATCTAGAGGTTTGTTTGTTTGTTTGTTTGTTTTTGAGAGGAAGAATCAAGTATGTAGAATGAAAATTTCCTTACTCCTTACATGAGACAACACCTATGTCTGCATGCTTTGACAAGTGTCTATTAAGTCATTTCTGCCATAGTTGGAAACTGCCTAGTAGGAGATTTTTTAACAAACCTGTTTGCTCATGTGTGCTACCGTATTTTAAGAGTTTATTTCAAAGAATACAGCACATGGCCATCCTTCAATGACATTTAGTGACCATGCTGTACCATTTAGTGACCGTGCTGTACCATTTAGTGGCCAGACAGCACAACAAGGCAGTCCAATGATCTTTTTTTTTTTTTAAATACGGTTGCTGAAAAGGTGTGTACAGGTGCAGAATAAGCGCTATTCTTGCCAGTTCGGGTTCTATCTGCAAGCTTTGTGTGCTCCCCAAGATTTTGTGTTTGTGCTATAACAACTACCTCCCGTTAGCTATTTCAATTGATCTTGCTGCTTGAAAGCGCATGAAATGTTCCTCTTAAATAAGTGGACGCTAAGGAATTTTTTTTCACTTATTGTCAGTGGGGTCTGTTGAGAATATTTTCCCTTGAATTCCCCCTGAATTCTTTTATTAAAATGTTTCTGTTGTAATATAGAATTGAGGATAGAAGGGAAATTTTACTATTATATTATGAATGGTTTCCTAAATTAAAATTTATATAGCTATGAAACTGAGAAAATTACAATAATTGTCAACAAATCTAAGTCAAACATAGCTTGTATATGAGAACTTGCCCTGCTAATGTATTAAAAAGATCATAATGAAATGAAATCAAAGTGCTATCTTAAACCTGCCTCTCTCAAGGATGCAAAGAATCATAGAATAAATTGGAAACAATCTCTGGACATCAACAGGGAACCAATGAGGTTCAGGTTGCTCAGGGACTTGCCTAATTAAGTTTTGGGGACAGGGATGGAGATTCAATAACCTTTCTGGGTAACTTATTTCTACATTGGCATCTTATTTTACATCAGGAGTGTGTAAAATAATTTTGTAGTTGAATGAAAAGACCTCAGGTGTGATGACATCTCTGATTGTGCTACTGAGGAGAATCAAGGCAGGCTACTCAGGATGTTTCAAGGCCCAGGAAAGTCCCCTAATATCTTTATTAGCATATATAGTTATAGAGCTAGTAGGTTGTTGACCAAAAGTGTTTATGTGTGTGGGTGAGTAATACACAGTCCACCTCAAATGAGGAAAAAAATAATTTGTAGACTAGTGCAGCCTGTCTCACTGTTGCAAAGGAGATTAAAGAGGACTTCTAGGAGTATTTTTTTTTCTGACTCTTTACAAATGCGAACTTATATGCACTAATTGAATATATGATTTCAGTAGCATCTCTCTTTAGAAAAAGATTAACATTATAGATTATGAGAAAAGGTGAAGAAAAATAATTTTCCCTAATAAAAGTCTGAATTCCGAACATGAACTGAATGCTCCAGCTGATTAATCTCCTCTGTTAGCATTGCATGTTTGTTAGAGTAGTTGTAAAATTACTGTAGCAGGTATTGTTGAATCAAAAAAATTGACAGGAATTTAACACAGAAGAAAAGAACAATTAGAAAGGAACAGGCAAACTAAACTAAGAGTAGGACACTAGCAATATTTAGTCTCAAAAGAGGGTTTGTATGATAGGACAGTGACAATTTAGATGGCACTTAAAGAAAGGATATGTTTTCTTTTCAGTGTACCTGTGTAGGTCCCATCCATGTTTAGGGGAGATCCACCCTTAATGAGAAAAAATACCTCTTAAGAAAGAGGGGTAATTCCATTCTTAGTGGATTTTACAGGTCTGTTAGTAGAAGTGGTATAGGAAATACTGCTATGTATATGAAGAGCCCTGTGAAAGAGCTCGATTTTTTGGATAATGGGGGAAAATGATAACCAGGATTTAAGGGTTTGTGAGCAGGTATTATGGATTGAAGAGGCAAGTTGTAAGAGCTTCCCTTTTCCAACTGGCATTAATTTTCCCGAGTTCAGCTTTAGCCAGCTGCTCTTCATCCAGGTGCTGATTTTGGCTGGAGCATTGGGAGGATAAATGCTATATCCTGTAAAACATGAAGGAGTATATTTGCATACTCTTTTATATTTCCCAGAGAATTCAAAATATATGATGTAAAATAATAACAGTATCATGTCAATCAACACTCTAAGTGTCAGAAAATCTGCAGCATCATTGACTTTCTTTGTCAACAGAAGAACTCTTGACATTATGATCCAGTTGGTGCTTTGTTTGGGTGAATTATGTAGGAATGTTGTTCTCTATCTAAATACCAACAGTTAGGAACCTTGCTAGACTTACTAATCATCAGAGGGAGACTGAGACCATGATGTACATATCAAAAATTAAACACTACCTGAGAGTTAGTGCCTGAGCTCTGAGAAGAGTCATTCATTAAAACCTGTATTGAGGAGAAATCCAGTGCTGTGGTTAATAGCTCAGCCATCTCTCTCTGCTAATCCCTTTCTACGTTCCTCATTGAATATTTTTTATTTTGTTCATTGAAAAAAAAAAAAAAAAAAAAAAAAGACACCTTGCAAAGACTTCCTGTTTCTCAGGTAAAATGGATTTGAGCTTAAGGCTGTCACTGGGATCATGAGGTAGTGTGTTCTCCTATAGGAAAAGGGCTCATGTAAAACTTGTTTCTTGAGGATTATGTCCATACTGCAGAGTAGACAGAACTGGCTCTGAACATATGCATTAATATGAATTTTGGTGTAACCAATCCATTTCAGTTACCTGACGGCAGTCTAGCCAAGTAAACAGAAAACAGACTACCAAAACCTACTAAACATGGTGAATCAGTATGTTCGTGCCAGTGACTATGGAACTGAGAAAGTATAAATCTTGCCTTGGTATTTCTGTGCTCCATAGAGAACCGTGTTCCAATAGCCATACCTTAAGGAATATCTATAGAAAGAAATGTTGTTGCAAAAAGATGAAGATGAGTTTAAAATGAATAGGAAGACAGCATATAAAACCTTAAAGTTTACCAAGTATTCCGTGAAGAATTGGGAGGAGGACGGAGGGGTTAACATGCGAGTGTGCAATGAACCAAAGGTTCGTGGACATGTTAAAGAGGAATCCTACATTATCAGGACTAGCAAGAGATTTAAGACAGATTGTAAATAATAATAACAATAACCGTCTTGGAGTCATCAGCACAAAGTCTGTGGTGATGTACTGGAGGGTGTAGGGAGCTCTAAGAGGTGCCTTTAGCAGAGAAGTAGAGGGCAGATCAGTAGCAGTCACTGTATGAAACATCAGTTTTTGTCATCTTTCCACCTTGTTTTGAGGTTGATGCTTTAGGGGACAACTGAAATGACTTCCAGTGTTAAGAATATTGTGACATGTCGGAGAAGTTTATCATGAGGAACATGCTCTTTTCAGAGAATTCAAAATGCTGAGCTGATAATACAGACACAAACTGATGGAGGAGGTGTTTTATTAGGTGACACAAAATAAAGTGACATAAGGTTTTGGGGAATCCAGAAAGACATGTTGGGAGTTGAGCAGTAAATGCCGGGAAATTAGGCAGAATCATTTAATACCATAGCTGCATGGATATGAAGCAAGTTACCAAGTTGGATCGTTACAGCAAGCATTAAAAATAAACGTAAGAGACAGATAGACATTTTTATGGAAGGGGAGGACATCTAAGGGTGCAGTGACAAAGCAGCAAACAGACTTTTTGAGCTAAGCAATCTTTTCCTGACCAGAAATCCTTTATGTCCTTTAAAATTCATTTCCATTATGGTTCAGAGGCATAATTGCCTTCATTTTTGTCAGTCTGTTAAAGTTAACTGGATTTTTCCTCATTTTCTCGGTTACTGATGTAAGGTATCTGCACATGTAATTATGTTATCTTAATATCTCTGTAAGAAGACTGTCACTACTGCTAAAGACTAAAAATCTGGTCTCCTTTAAAGGAAATATATCTTAGGCAGTTTCCCTGGGAGTTGCCTTTGATATACTGTTATACTAAAATCTTAGATGCTTCTTGTAAGATTTATATATAGATATATAATCTTTTTAAAATAAAAAGATAATATTTTTTTAAAAAAGCATTTTTTTCAAAAGAAACCAGCATGACATCTTTGTAGTACGTGTTGCAGATAACTACATTCCATTAGAATAAAAACTTCCAGAGGTAAGATTTGGAAAATTTCCTTAACTTTGAAATTGGAAAATGTGTCAACTTTGAGTACAATTTTCAAAAGCATATACAAATGTGACTTAGGGATTTTCATAGATCCTTTGCGACCTCCGAACTTTCCATATGAATAGCAGTATAATAGAATGAAATGGGGCTTCACCTCAGTCTGCAGAAGGAAGCTGACACTATGCTGTGTGCTAATTAGCTCTGGTTCCCTTACCCCGCAGTCCCTGCCCACACATACATTGCTGGGAATGTCATAAATGTAGCCCTAAGTAAAGCTTCCCTGCTTTCCTTTGCTGCCGTGGTCTGCTGTCTCAACCCACGCAAGAGCAGCTTAGTAACGTAAGGCTGCATTTGGGATTCTTGTTGTGTTTATTGAAAAACCTCTCATCATTTACCGTGGTGCAATATGTGGTGCTACATATGATTCCAGTACTGCTGAAGGCCTTTGCTGGGGAGAAACTGCTGATCTGATAAAAAGCCTATTTCTTGCTGAAAAGTTCAGCTTGCAGTAAACAAAGACTAAATTACATTTTGAAAGCCAGCTATTTTTCTTAAGCTTATGCTTTTATGCCTGTTGTCCCAGACAGAAATAGCTCGACCTGTCTATCATTGACATAGTGAATCAAGAAGAAAATTGTTCTTCGTTGTGAGAAACAACAACCTGACAGAAAGAGCCATAATAGTCAGTATTGGTCCAAATTTCCTAACCTAGTGTCGTAGGCTGTAAGGCAGTCATAAGAGAGGAGAAAAGGCCGGAGAGGTGAACTGGTGTCCTCCCCATGCAGATGGCTCCAGATCAGCAGAGATTTATTAGAAAAAAGAAATCTCTTAGACTCTTAGAAGAGCAGGATGGAAGCTTCCACTGTTTCAAAGTCAGTGAAACCTTTTCTTTGTGAGTTAAACCTAGAAAATTTTGGCTTTGGATATCACATACCAACACACCAAATAGGAAAAAAAGTGCTTTTGAGCAGACAATAGTTTGAGGGTTGATTTCCTGTTTAATTTCCTGCCTTCTCTACTTCTCCATTCAGGCCACACTCATAAAAAAAATATATGCAGATCTGGGCTTGCTTCAAACTTTATAAGGATTTCCAGTCTGCCATAGAAGTTTTGAAATAGAGTGATTTCTATAAAATGAATACATCTAGATGTATTAATCTATGTTATGTAAAATTATCTGCTGTTCTGGGAGGCTTTTTCTATAAATTGTCTAAACAATTAGGAAGCTAAAGTACTCACCAATCTTCCCTTTCGAGAGTTTATTTGATTGTTTCCATGATAGTTTTGCATTAATTGATCTAATTTCTGAAAAATAGCCAAGGATAGGTTTGGTTGTACTGGTAAGGCAGACTTCTGTTAGATTTCGGTGATGATATCATAGGTACAATAGTTGCTCTAATAATATCTAGTGACAAATATCTTTCCTAAAATAAATGAGCAAATGTATGCTCAAATACGACCTAGTATTCATGTCATCTTATGAACTTCCTGTACTTCTTATTAGGACCTCATGTAAATCATGAAGAAAGATGACAGATTTCACACATTAGTCATGGCAAAATGGTAAATTTTACAATTAGTCATAGACTATTAGAAAAAAATCTAGAAAACTAGTTCAAGTCACTTTTTAAATTAAAAGAGCTACTTAATACTGTCTTTACCTTATAATGAATTTGAATATAAAAACAGGATTTCACCTTATCGTCAACACTTGAATTTTTAATTTCAGTATCAAGCACAGAGCACATCTTTCTCAAATACTTTAGTTATTTCTGAAAAAGAATTTAATTTGTTCTATATACATGCCAGTTTGCAACAGTGCCAGAAGTGCAATTACCGTAATAAAATCTGTGTTCTTTCATCTTATAGCAAAATACAAAATACGAAGCTTGGAAGGTTACTGCAGTTTTGTTTAGACTTGACCTTAAAAAGCCCTGAATTGTGTACTTATGTAGCGTACTAGTTTTTGAAATGATGCCAAAATTTATAGTTATTTTATCAGATCTGTACAAAAACTGCAGCAGTTTCCTAGCCTTCAATTTATTTTATTTGTGCCATTAGATCATTTGTTCTCCAATTTGTAACTTGGAAAGATCAAAGACTACTGACCTTAAGCAACTTTTTTTTAACTGCATTGACTGTGGCAAGGGCATACACTGAGAGTTGAAACTGAGCATCTTCTCCAGCCTCTTCCTTTCTCGGCTCATGCGGATCATTTTTCCAGCTCATTTTTCTTGACAGTTTGGGTTCTTGCCATCCACTTGTGACATTTTTAGTTAGCATCATTATACATATACACAATTATAAAATATGATGTAGTTTTGGTTGGTTCATTTTTTTAGGTGACTTGCAATATCTTAATGGGATTTTATTTTCAAGAGAAGCAATGTCATATTTTGAGATACATAAGGAGAACCTAAAAGTTAAAGCACAGACACTTAGACCTCTGTTCCTTCTGCTTTCTGAGATGCTATATGTGCTAGTGGGGCAAAACCCTGAAAACACAAATGCACTTTTATAAGTGGTGCTGCTGCTAGTCAGAGCTTACAGGAATCTGAAGAGTAAGTAGATTTTGTATTCCAGCCGCATAGACTGATCACTTGGTTTGATATAAGAGCAAGGATTACTCATTGCTGTGTACTGTTTTCTAGTCTGCATCTAGATGCCTAAAGCAGTCATGTGCCCTCTAGTGAACTGTTGCATTTGCCAGTCATTCCTCTAGATTCAAAGTTCTTATCTTCTTTATGGTTAGTTTGAACATACAGTATCCAAAGCATTGCGATGCTGTAGCAGTATCTGAAAAGTGACAGTATTGGACGTCTGTCTCAGGTGAGGTTTATTTTATATTATGTACAATTACAGCTGCCAATAAAAACAGTAGATCATATAAATGAGTTACAAATGAGCATAAAGACATTTAGATAGTTATTGATGGAAAAGGGCCATTACCGGTAGTTTAGATTTCTTCCGGTTCAGGGTGGTGACTGTATGAATCTCACAAGTAGGAATTTCTGGAGAATACTTTACAGCAGCTCCTGTTTAGCATCTCCATAATTAAAATATCCCCCCTCTACCTCTGTGTTCTACTTGTTATGTTTGTAGAGATTGCTGGTCGCAAAGGAATTGAGTTGGTGGGTTGATGCTGGCGCATGGATAGCAGCAGTAACTTTCTTGCATAGCAGTTTTAAAATCCCTTTATGTTTAGGAGGTACATGGGTTCAGGTTGTTCTGCTTTGCTTTTCTAAACACATTGAAAATTAATATTTTTTATTTGTATGTTAAGAGCTTGGCATAGTCAATGAAAAGTACGTGAAAGAGTGATGGAATCTTTTAATAACAGATTTGGACAGTACAGAGAAAAACATCCTTTGATTTTTATGCTGCTGAAAGAATTTGTATTCAGGAACCTATTATGAAAATCAGATTCGAAAGACAAACATTCATGTCCATGATACAATTTTAATTTAATATATCAAAGTTAAGATATTACAGATACATATCAGGTACTAGCAGCCTTTAAAGAGAGTCTAAAAATGACAGATGTCAGAGATTATTATTTTAAAGAATAACTGGTTTTGTAATTAAAATAGTTCCTCCTGATTTGCTCTCCAGTTCACTGAAATATAACATATGTCCAAGTAGAAGAGTAAAAGAAAGCTCTACTCAAAATCCAAGCAATTCATCACTGAATCAGTAACATCCCTGAAACTTTTGATTGATCTTTTAATCCTTGTATATCATATGATATATGTTGTACAACCAGTACTTGAGTGTTGGACAAAACCTGTTAGTAATTTCATGAAACTAAGTAGGATGGATTTGAACATTTGCTTGATTAAATTTCTGAACTCATTGCAAGTGCTTTGCAAGTCAAGACATAACAGGAAAAAGAACAGGAATCTATGCCTGATCTTAAATAAGAAGCCAAAATTGAAACTGGGAGCTGAACATTATCTACCTGCGTAGGGCTACCATGTTTTCTATCTGAAACTTCAGAAATAAGTGCATACACAAACTTATTGTATAAAGTGTTGGCAATCCATCACTTGGAGAAAACATCAGAGCTCTTTGTAAACACAAGTTTTTTATTGCACTATATTGTGCCTCTACAAATCACCTGTGCAGCACTTATGCAGCAAAATTCAGTGTTCCCTTGAAATGTTAGCATGCTGTGCCAGCAGTGTACAGTTAAGCAGCATATGGACTATGGAAATGCCTGGTTTTGCTGTGTGCATGGCAGTGATGGAGCAGATACTGTACACAGCTGTAAGCAAGATATCATGCATCTGGAAATCCACAATAAATTCTGAAAGGCTTCAGATTCTCCTCTACAAAAAATTCTACACAGGGGAGAGAAAAAAAAAAAAAAAAAAATTATTCCAGAGAATAATTCAATTGAATTCAGTTGCAACTAAGCAATTAAGAGGGAATCAGAGCAAACTAAACTTAGGATCTCTGATTTAGGGATATAAGCTGTGATAGAAGATATCCTTCTTTCACCTCTTGATGTTTTTGGTGTTAGAATTTTCAGTTGTTAGAGCATATTCTCCAAAGGCTGTAGCATCTACACCTAAGCCTTCTTACTGCTAGTGAGCTAAGAAGGAAAAAGAAATGTTAGTGATTTAGTGATTATGGATTGTTATCTATACCTTACAAAAATAGTGAAAAAATCCCACCTGGAAATTGATTTTGTTATCTTTCTTTGCATTGCCCTCATACCAGAGAGAGGAGAAACAATTTTTTAGTTTCTTGTTCTGTTCAAAATTAATAAATAAATCTCTTCAGTCTGTGATTTCTGCTGTGCTGCTGACCTGACTTACTAGTGCACTTTTTATTTATTTATTTTTCTTACTTTTCGTGAGATTTGGGCTTTTTTAGGCTTGCCATTTGTCATCCAAATATTCCTTCCCTTTCCTTGAATGCTATTTACATCCACTCTCTCTTCCTCCTATCCAGTTTTTTATTAATGAGCACTTGTTTGGAAGGGGGTGGTGGTGGCAAAGAAGGAGTGATGGGGAATTAGCTTATTCTACAAAATTGCCACTATTTTAGAGAATATTTCCCCCGGCTATGCCTTATAGCAAGCCTACAAGATAAGATCTCTAGTTTAGAGTACCAGAAATAGAATATGTTCCACTTATTTAGAACACACATTGTCTAGGGTGAACTTTTTTTTTTGTATTTTTTCAGCACATTTTCAGCATGTTGTACAAAGATTTTGTGGTACTTTTTTACAAAAAAAAAAAAAGAAAAAACCTCGGCTTTATTCAAATGTTTAAAATCTAACTAAATTAATACAAGTGTGAGCACATACAATTAAAGCAGCAAATAAAGTGTGTAGTCTTTCTCCTTTAAAACGTTACTTAAATTTTCGTCTGTTTTGGAGAGCTAACTACTTTATTGTAACTGAAGCAAGCAGGCTTAGTACAAAGCAAAAGGCAAAGTTAGAACAGGGTGATGCCTCAAAACAATTAGAGAGAAAGAATTTTTCATGCTAGCACTCAAATTGGCCTCCCTACTTTAGGACATTAGTTACTGTTTTGAGAGAGATTCTTTGCTGAGCAGCTGCAGTAGTAGCAATAAGTATTATTTGCAAATTCTTCATAATCCGACGCTTCTACCACAGTGTAAGTACAATGTGATTACCTTTAAAAGCTAAATTTAACCAGAAGGTACTGGACACACTCCAAAAATCTAATCTAAGACAGAGGTGTTTTGCTGTTTTGCAAAACTTTTGTTTTGCCCAAACTCAAACGAATTCTGTACTGCCTCAACAGCAGATTTCTTGTTGCTCTAAAGTAACAGTGTAACTTATAAAAAAAATAAACAAAGGAAGCAATCAATCGAAAATATCCATGACTAGTGGAACTTGACAATAAAACACTAGCCACTCTACTCTTCACCTGCCCCTTGTGGTGAGAGCTGAGGTGTTGCACATCTGCACCACTTTTCAACTCATCTCCTGAAATGATGCTAAATCAGATATAACTGTTTACTAAAGCTGAATCTTTCAGTTGTTTGATGTGCTCTGCAGATTAATATACAGTATTTTTGTAGTGATTTTTTACTAGGTGTATTGTACAGAGTTTACTGTTGCCTAATGCCCGAGTGGAATGAAAGCTGGGGAGGCCTTGTGTTTGGCCAGCTGCGTTGTGTCTGTGGGCTGTCTGCGCAGGAGAAATGCTGTGGGCCTTGGAAACTGGTTGATTCAATTTCCTTCATTTTTTACTTCCTGTTTGCAGACTACTAGAAAACAAAACATCCTGGTGGCTGTTTAAACAGCTTGAGCTTTGTTGACCTGGGATCTATTTCTCAGTTGTCTAAGCATTAGCTGAGTGTTTAAGTACTTTTGCATCCCATTTAGAGCCCCAAGTTTGGGCTTTCATCAGGCTTGTGGAGGGGCTATTTGATTTTTATTTTTTTTCCCCCTAGATAGCTGGTGATAAAAATAAAGAGCAAAGAAGGAAATATTCAGTGTACTTTACCATAAAAGGTGGCATATAGTTTGTTATTTTCCTTGCAACATCTGATGCTGTTTCTATCAAAAGTGAGAATCTTTTTTATGTATATAATTACAGTTGTATTTTTTTCTATAATATGTAGCTTACTAATAGAATATACTCCAGTTTTGTCATCAACTTGCACTGAGCAAGGTTGTAGGGAAATTGAAATTAAAGTGGTAGCAGGAACTAATACTGCTAAACTATTATTTATTGTAGAGTGGCACAGGTAATAAATTGCCATGAATTCACAGTCTAATTTAAATCATCTACTGCTCGCCAAATACCTGCCAAGACGAAAAACTTGTACACACCTCTTTATGAATAGGTATCAGGTAGTTATTGGAAAAATGGTAATTTATTAAGCTACCTATTTAAGTTACTATTTAAGTACTACCTAAAATGTTAAATCAAATTAGATTTGAATCTTCTTGGGAACTGAGGTCTGTTGTATTTTCTTTCCGTTTTGCCTAGAATAAGAAGTTCGCTAAGTAGTTTTGTTTTACTGTTAGGGCACAAAATCCAATGGGGTTGAATCAGCTGAGATCAGGAGGTGCTAAAATCAGGGCAAGGATGAGAAACTTCTGTTTTCCACTCAATTTTTTTTCTCCTGTTTCCCTAGTTGTGATCTAGGGAAATAAGCTTGAGGGTCTTGGCTCTGTACATAGGCCTGGCGAATGAAGATCAAAAGGACCAACCAGCCTATCAATTTTATTTGGTGTCACCCATGAATAAGAAAAGCAGAAAGAATTACTCTTTGAGATCTGACATTGTGGTGAAGCTGAAGCTGGAAAACTCCTTGGGGAGATGCAGTTTGTATTTGCAGTTTTTGTAGCCTTCAGTGGAGATCTCTTGGTACTCTCTGGCTGTTCAGTCTCATCTCGATGCCATGCAAGGTGATGCAAGAAGAAACTATGTTGTAAATTGTGTTATTGGAATATGTTGAGTAAAGCGAAATATGTATTTATGAAGCGCAACTGTTGGTGTAGCCCAGAGCCAATGAGTTGAAAGGGAAGAATGACTTGGGCTGGAAACTTCCAGATTTGTATTTGCTGTTAAAACACTCTATATTTTCTGATTAAGAGAAGCAACCCTAACATGGTCACGGTAGGCTCAGGTCTTCTAATGCAAGGAATTGAAGAAGGAAGATCTAGGCAAAACCAAAACATGATCTTTAAAAGAAATATAGAATCATAGAGTCATTATGGTTGGAAAAGACGTTCAAGATCCACTCCGACTGTAAGCCCTCCAACACCATACCTGTTAAACCATGTCCCAAAGTGCCTCATTTACACATTTCTTGAACACTGCCAGGGATGGTGACTCCACCTCTTCCCTGGGCAGCCTGTTCCAATACTTCACTACTCTTTCTATGCAGAAATTTTTCTTAATATCAAACCTGACCCTACCCAGGCACAACTCGAGACCATTTCCTCTTGTCCTGTCCATAGTTATTCTGTGGAAGAGATTGACTAGATGATCTCTAGAGGTCCTTTCCAACCTCAGCCATTCTGTGATTCTGAGAGACCCTCACCTCACTGCATCCTACTTCCAGGTAGTTGTACAGACGATACTGTGTACAGTGTCACTCAGTAAGTCCATCTGCTTGTCTTATCAAAGCTATCGCACAAATTTGTTGTTTCACCACCATCGTATTGCTTACTCTGGACTTATTTACGTAAGTCGAAGAGAATCAGGAGATATAGGTTATGGATATTATTGTACAAACTTACATACACATAAAACTCTCATGCCTGAAATTGCTGACGTTTTTGTGCCTTTCATTGCTAATCTATGATACATTGCATTTTACATTTAAGCTCTGGAATTGTGGCAGTTAATTCCTCTAAATCTTCTGGTGCTGCTTTTTTGTTGTTGTTGTTGTTTGCTTGTTTGTTTATATTTAATGGAGAAGATACTAACTTTACATGGATTATTGAGTCCCACCACCACAGGAATGCACTTTGCCCTACGATCTGAATATCAAAATTCATCCTATGTGTATGGTGCTGATTTGTCAGCCCTTCAAGATAATCAACTCTTGTAATACCCATTTTTTTTTCTAAAGTCTTGTTTCTGGGATACATGAAATAAAACCCAAAGACCTCCTGGCTGTAGAAAATCTCTAGAAGATCTGATCTGAGGATAAACCAGCAGCAACAAAATGGAGAGACACGCTCACATAAAAGATGCCTTTAAGCTCATCTGTGGTTTTAAAAATGCCGGAAAAGCACAGTATGTCTTCCATAAGCATTCATCACTATCTACCTTTTGGATCTATTTTGTAACATAATATCCTTTAAAATAAGTCAGGACTTGTCTAAAGCTTAAAATTCCTCTTAAAAAATTAATTATAGATGAAAATTAGCCATTTACCTTAAGACATCTGAGTCATGCCTAATCCTGCAAGTAAAATTCAGATAGTGTACCAATGGCCTAAGCAGAGTATCACTACACAAAATTATTTTTTGTTTGTTTTGTTTTCAATGTCTGACTTCTAGATTTGCAATTTTTTTTCTGAGTTGTCCCCGTTTTTGTTTTCTTTGAGTGCAAGCCTAGGAAGCCTTACTTAATACCACTGTGGATGTAAATAATTGTTATCTCTTGTGAGCCAGACTTGAAGCATTTTAAAGAGAATCAGATAAGATTAAATCTGCACTGAATCTTCATGAACCTTAGATGTCTGTGTACGTCAAATGTGATCATGCAACTCAGTATCAGGAGCTTTGGTGGGTTTATTTGCTTTTGTTTTTTCTTTTTGCTTTCAAAGTTGAAAAGTTTCCAAGAGTTCACATACTTCAAGGTTAACTTGTGGTCATGCTGTTTCTTTTTAGGGAAATAAGATAGTAGTATCCAACCTGTTGAGGGGGAGAGGGGGGGAAGAGAGATTACTGCTCCTTTATTTTTTCTCTTCCTTTTTCTTTTCTTCCCCTTTTATCAACACAATTGTTTCTGCTCATTGGTGTCTCCCTCCCACTCTTTCAGCAGCTGCTTTACTGTGACAACTTACCTCCAGCAAAGTGGGAAGATGAGCAGCTGTTTGCAGAACCAAAGCCAATCTTCTGCCTGGGATCAGTTGGCAGGGGCTGCTGTGAAAGAAGCGAGGATGCAGTAAATGATATGTGCTGAATTAATGGTACCTACTTTACCAGCCTGTCTCCTAAACTTGCTGGG
The DNA here is from genome assembly GCF_003342845.1 of Nothoprocta perdicaria. NCBI lineage: Eukaryota > Metazoa > Chordata > Aves > Tinamiformes > Tinamidae > Nothoprocta > Nothoprocta perdicaria. The sequence continues at coordinate 379,630 of NW_020455588.1, forward strand.
AAATGTATCCATTTGCGCAACAACAACAACAAAAATGACTCCCTAATCATCTCTGAAGGTTAAAGAGATTTAACAAATCAGATCAGGCTATTCATGGGAACTATAGCAGGGCTGATGAGTTTTTTAAAAAATTCAAATTGCATTTATTTCTTTTCAGATTGCTTTCAGTCAGATTTTCCACTAGGAATGTGTATATGCATGCAGTTTCTTGGTGTGAGCGAAGGGCTTTATTTATTTATTTACTGTTATCGTGGTGTTTGGGGGGCTGAGTCATCTGGTGATTCATTCTATTCATCTGCATAAATAATTCTGCAAATATTCATAGATGAGTAAGCTGCCATCCAGTAATATTTGGGTTGCTGTCTTTTACTGTTCTTCACTTAGACTACCAGGTGTGGTGAGGTAGTTCTAAATACCTTGTTTTCTATGGCACAAGTAGCTTGTATTGTTTACACCCATGAGGTGAGAATGAAAAGACCCTCTTTCTTGCTGTTATTGTGTTTGATCTGAGCTTAAATACTGTGTGTTCATTTGTCCAAAAAAATATAAAATAGTGTTGTACGCCTCTTAGGTTACTGCACAAGGTCAAGAGTGAAAACAAACAACAAATTTCCTTTCTTTTAAAAATGTGGATCTTAGGATAGCATTTCAGATGAGTCTGGGAGAAGCACAAGGGTCATTTGGGAAAAAACAATCAAATTGAGGATATTGTGAGAGATTTTCTGGGGATATTGGGAAAGTCTGTTTGGTGCCTGCAGAATGATGTTAACAATGTTGTTTGTCAGAAGACTGATGTTATTTTACTGGTATTCTTGCCATTTCTAATTCAGAAATTCTGGCGTTGAAAATACTACTTGTTGTGCCTTCTTCAGGTAGTAGGTAATGGATTTTGTGACTTTCGAGAAATCTTTTTCCTTCTATTTCTTTATATTTCAACATTAAAATAATTGAAAAAAAAAAAAACAGTAGAAGAACATGGTATCTCCAAATCAGGGAGAGAAAGGTAGGATAAGTAGAGATATTTGTCACTGTTTTCATATAACTGGGAAATAAGTTACCCTCTGTCCAAGAGCATAGAGCATAGTCTGTGAAGAAATACCTGTTTGAACTCCTCAAATTTAAGGTAAACTGTTTTTTCTCCCTACTTAAGCATTAAGGTTATCCCTCTTAGATTTATTTTTTAATTCCTACCCTTGCATGATGGACAGTTTCCTATTTCCCTATATTTGTAGAAGCAGAGGTGTTAAACTGTCCTTGCAGTCATCTTGTGAATGAAAAGCACACCAGCTTTTGAAGATCAGGGGAGAGATTTGGAAGTATAGAGCCATCAGGTTATTTCTTCTTCCACAAAATCCTTAGTTAGGCTCAGATAAGTGAAGAGGGCCTACCACCTATTACAACAAGACAAGGAAGAGCTCGCAGAGACAAGGATGTGTCTTACTTTTCTGTAGGGCGTTAGGGAGAAATGATGTTCAGTTCTCCATCCACCCAATACAGTTGCATTGCTAAAGTGCTGAGATAGTGTGCTCTGTCCTCAGGAGGCTGGAGAAGAAGTTGCCAACTGTTGGAGGAAACTTCTATCCCTCTGCCTTGTGTGCTTGGGAATAGGAGAAGGGGCTGCTCTGCAGACCAGGCAGAGCAGCTGTTATTGCAGCAGTTGGCAGCAGTCAGGATGGGTGATTTACATGTTCAGCCATACAAATTCAGCTGAAAATTATTTAGCTGGATTCAGATGGCCAAATAATGTTTGAATTTGTGTTGCTCAGCATTTTCTTTTCATTCTGTTCCCTACTGTCTAGCTGCAAAATATCCTATGGGATGGAGGATGGCATATAGAAGATTGAGTTTTAGCAATAACAACAAAAAAAGGATATATTTCAAATATCATGCTAGAAATGATTTGTCACAAAGGGATTTGACATTTTTAACTTTTCAAGGCAGTTTGCATTCTAGCCAGGAAGATTCCTTTAATGTTTCTTTCAATTATGTGTGGATAATATAATTTTGAGACAAAAAAAAATGTAATTCCAGAAATTTGGAAGAAGGAAGGAAATTTGGAATTCCTTTTCTAGCACTGGCAATTTTTTTTTTTTTTTTTTTTTGTCCATCATATAGTAGTCTTTCCCCTGCATATGATACAACCTTCCCGTAAAGCAGTGCTATGTCATTTTCAAGTCTTCATGCCTATGATGGCCTTGAGACTAGTTAGACATGCCACTCTGCATTGTATGACCACTATTTTTGACAGGGGAATGAGTTATCACTGAATGTTAATGTCTTTCATGTTCTCTTCATTATACATGCTCATTTTCCTAACAAAGAGTGGAAAGGGAACAGAAAATGGTGCACAATTAATACGTTCTCCTGACAATCTGGAGACAGCATTGCATCATCTTGCACAGAAGGCAGAGCTGCGGACCTTGACAACTGTATGTGCACAGCTGCTTCTCTTAGAAAGTTCAGAAGGTTTTCCATGTAGTCTTGGTTGTATGTTTGCATGGGTTTATGTGGGCGTGTGTGTGTGGACAGCCTGCTTCAGGTGGCTGGGATTACTTTTTAAACCAAAACTACATATATTTTGGGTTGTGTTCTCCAGACTTGGACCCGTTAGTTTTTCTGAGCCTTTATTGAGTGTGTATGTATGTACTTTATGTATGTATATATGTATTTATTATGTATGAAGAAGTAGGACCAAGCATATGCAAATAACTAATTTAGGACACAAACTATTTTTTGAATCTTGCACTTAATATTCTAATGGGGCATATTATCATCATCATTTCCTGAAGACAGATGATGTTGACATCATTGATGTGCTTTTTGTTTATGTGGTAAATTCAAAAAAAAAAAAAAAAAAAAAAAAACTTGATGACATTAAACTTGGCCATCACTTGTGTCCTGAAATTACAACCATTTTTCTCCGCAGAAATTTGTATGAGAGAGAACCAAGAACAAAAGAAATTGCATAGTACTGTACTTAGCCTTTGGAAATAAAAAATCTGCTTTGTAGATGCACTTCTGATCCATATCTCTTGCCACTCAAAACCCTAGCGTGTATCAGTGAATAAATTACCAAAAAAAACCCCCCACTGTTTAGTAGAGTTAGTATGAGAGGATGATTCTTTTATAATCTTTGTGTAATAGATCTATACATCTATGACAGGAAAAAAAAATATCTAAAACCTGTATGTATTACTCCCTTACAATTGCTTAGATCTGTTGGTAGTTTTATTTTTCCTGTGTACCTATTTAAGGATTGCTTCAAGGGGGAGAGATGAGGAAAAAAAAAAAAAAGGTGGGGAGGGAGAGGGGGAAGGAAACGGGAAAAGAGGCCTTCATATCCTGAGAGCTGCATAGATCTGTTGCAGATCAGGGATACTACCTAATCAACAACACCTGAAGTAGTGTTAAGCCAGTAGTTAACTGAGCTTGGGATTCCCCTTGAAACGCTGCTGTATACATTTCTGTAGGTGAGGGCTTTTTTTTTTTTTTTTTAATTGTAATGCTAGTTCCCCAAAAGCTAAGGAATATCAGTTTTTAGAGAAAATACAGGTGAAAGACACCTTAGAAAATTCTTGATACTGTCAGTCTTTATAGAGAAACTAAATGGGATTGAGTTCTAAGATGTAAACTTCTTTTATAACTATGGCAAATTATCAATTTGGACCAAGTGAACACTTTAAATGTGTATAAATAGTCAGCTAGGAATGTGACAACCAATAAAAATATTGATGCAGGCTAGCTGATGTGCAAAACTTCCCCAGGCTTTAACAGATGCAGATGGGCAACAAAGAATAAAATCCAGTTTTATGTGAAGCTATTTTTTAGCTGTAAGTAACTGTGCTTTAATTTTTTTCATATTACCTAATACTACAACATATGATGAGGACCTTAGAGCACTGTGCAATTAGCATACCCTTAATGTCAGAAGGAAGAAAGCACAGTGCGTCACGCTGGAGAATAATGAAATAGTGTGGCTACTTTCCAAACACGGGGAATCTTGTTCTCTGAATTAGGAAGAAAAAGGAGCTATGGGACCTCTGTGGGGATAGAGCAGAGTCAGAAGAAAACAGATGTATATGCAACAAGATTGAGATTTGGCAGGAAGATTACAAGGGAAAGAGTTAAAATGAAAGAATAAAGGGAAAGGTTTGCTCGGTTAGTTCAGTATCCAAGTGTTAGACTTTCTGAGTTATATAGACAGAGTGGTCCTCACGCTGTCCTGTCTTCCAGTCAGGAAGACCTCTTTAAAAAGCAATACCTCTTTAAAAAGATATTAGAAGGCTGATATATTGGCATGTGTTTGGATGTCTTGATTTATTCCTTCCTCTGGTAAAATGCAAATAGCAAAGAAGCCAAAGACACAAGTTTGAAGTCCCTCAAGGCCAAAAGAAGGCACAAAATGTTCTCTTTGTGACCTGAAAGGACACAGAGAACATCCAAGATGATGTTTTGCATACAGTCGAAGCAAAAGGGGAGGGCTGATTTAGAGCCTAGAATCGATAAGTGGTACCATGCTGATTTGTGATGCCACGGTAGACTTCAAATGGTGATAGCTTCTGAAAATGAAAGCTAAAGAGAAAAGTGGTAAGTAAAATCATAATGATAACTCTGAAGAGTGGAATATACACTTTGGCCTACGCTTTATACACTGCAGAGGATAAATTTGAAGATGAGTTATAATAATTTACTGTATTACAATATCTATGTCTACAGTCATGTGACAAAAGAATAGCAAAATAGAAGAACACAGAGAAATAGTTTTAAAAGCCTAAGAAAAGCATACTTTTTGATTTTTAACCCCCTTTCTAAAACTTTTTTCCTAAGAATGCTTGGGTGTCTGAGAGGATTTTTGTTGATGATGTTTTGTGCTCGTTCTCTTGGCCTTTCTGGGTGAACATGTTACCACAGAATAATATATGGGTTCCGTATGGTTTCATGCATTATGTGTGTGGGTTGTGGTTGTTGCTTGAGTTCCCATGATTATTTAGTGAGGAAGTTGCATATAATTCCTGGCAGCATGGTAGTTTATCCATTACATTAAAGAACAGCTCATATTTCAAAATGTTTTTTCTAAGATCATTATAAAAATAAAAAACAAATGGCAAGGTTATCAGCTCTTGTTACCAATTGCCCAGCAAATGTAGAAACACTAAAAATAGCCAAAGGAAGCAATAATTTCTATGACAAATTACAGAGCTGTTTACTTAGTGTGCTAAGTAATATATTTTTGATCAAAGATAAACACTTTTAAAAGTTACATTTGTTTTGTTGCAGAGGAAAAAGGAAATTGCTATTCCCTGCAGGCTGATGTACCTTGTAAAGCAATCTGTCTTCAACCCAGAATGAAAGGGAGCCAAAAAAAAAAGTCTCTGAGTTACGTGACGAGGCCCTGGAGATACTGCTAGTTGCTCTCTGCAGTTGAGACCACAGATGTCTCATATTGTGGGTCATATTGAGCACTTTTTTTTAACTTCTTATAAAGCAGTTTAGAATTATGTATATTGGGGGTTTATGGTTGTTTAAATAAGCAATACTGCCTTCTCACTGCTGATCTATTTCAGTAAAAAGGGGAATTTTTTAGCTCTTCATTTAGTCGTAAGCATGTGCCGAGGTGCGTACTGATGGATGTTTTAACAAACCAGCACTTCCAGGATAAATCTACCTTCACTGAAATCCTTGGAATTTGAATTCATGGGCAAAGTAAATTATTGGATTTGAAACTTTAGATAAGATCTAATCCCAAAATTAGTCCCAATTTTAATTTGGGGAGGATATTCTGTAGTGTTTATTTGGGTCTATAGCACAGAGCTTGCAGCAATGGGAAAAGCGAGGTAAAGGAGGTTTTAAATATCTTTGTTCCTCCTTTGGCCTTAGGCTGCTTTTCCCTTGAGCTTGCCAGAGAACAAACTCATAACCCAAAACCTCTTGTCCCAGCCTGGTGGCACCTATCAAAGGCTTTTGGAGCTTCTTTACAATTCCCACTCTCCTTTTTAAGTGTGACATTTAAGGGGTTTTTGTTTTTGTTTTCTAGTTCCCAAACTATGATCATGATAAAAGGAGTATTTTCTTATAGAAGGAATACCCAAGAATAACACAGAAAATTCAGAACTTGTGGAAGCATATTATGGACTTAAAATTCCCTATAGCCATAGTTAATGCACAGACTAAAGCAGATAAACTTCTGTAAAAGAAAATGAATCCTGGTGAGATGCTGCTTTATTCAACAGTACTTGAAAAAGTTGGATTTGCAGTTTAGACTGAGGTCATACACTGTAGCTGTGAAGAAGAAAAAATATTCTGTTTTCTTAATTTTGAAAAGATGTCGTTATGCCTTGGGAAGTATTACAATATTTTAGTAATCAGCTGCAATGCTCATTAGCCTGCCTATTATATCAGAAGCACTTGTATTTGTTGAAGTAGCAGCAGCTGAGATAAAAGAAATTTGAAAGTGAAATCATTACAAATTTGAGTCAGTGCCTTTTCAAATTGGAAGCTTGCTATATTGCCCTTAATGAGCTGATGCCCCAAACTCTGAAAATGGATTCATATTTTCTAACCCCTTTTGAACTCCTTATTAGAAATTACTTTATGATCTGAATTTATGAAGAGTTAGTATTTTCTATTTACTGACTTTTTATTAAGAAAAAAGAAAAGCAAGGGGAGGGATGGGCAAGATTGCTAACTAGTTCATGAACTAAAATGCCCTTCCTAAAGTAGACTACAAGTTACTTCACAAAGGAGAAACTAAGTAGAGATAGAGTTATATTGATACAAATAGGACAATGGTTTTATGGGCAAATAAATTGAAATTAATGTGGCTTTTGATCCTATATGCCTATATGGGGTCCTGGCTATGAAGCTGTATTTTAAAATGAAATAAGAATTTGCATATTTCAAGATAGTAATTGGAAGGAAAGAGATGAAAGATGGAGGCTTGCAAATCATACGAGCTAATCCTCGGAGACATTTGCAAGAGAGCCTGCTTCAGCCAAGGAGGTTCATCTAGATGTGGCAGATTTTAGGAACTGGGCCTAGATTAATCGAGCCCCCTGGAAAGAATTAATGTAGAAATTGGTTATGTTTATACAATTTTAATTTTTCTTTCAAGTAAATTTGAGCAAGTCATTTTAAAGGGAGACTGTTATTGGTTTAATTATGATTCTTTTTTATTATGAATCAACAGGAATACACGGCAGGCAAATGCTTGTATTTTATAACTAGAGTAGGAGGAAGACATCACTCTTAATTAGGTGGCTTGAAAATGATACATAGTGCTGTAGGAGAAGTACCAGATCACAAGAAATGAAAACATTTATGTTTTAATAGTTTCCTTTTGGTGACCTTAACTATGCTAATTTGTCTTTGATGAAGTATGACAGGTACTGTCAAGTTAAATGGTCTACATACTCATTATTTAAAGAATAAGATGTTTGTAGCCATGATCCTGAATGTCTTCAAGAAATAACCTTGGTCATTGAAGCTTTATAGTTGCTGCATAGCTATTACTCAACAGTCATGAAATATGCCACTGTTCTGGAACAAAAGAAAATAGTAAGAATATTACTTTTTTATTTCAATTTCTTAACAGATATTACTATGTGTATAAATACTTTTGAATTTAAATCTACATATTTTAATTACTGTGGTATTTACATACAATAGAATGTGTTTAATCCTTTCAACAAACTGCCTTTTTATCACGGATAAAAATCTAAATGGCAGAGACAGACAAATAATAAGTAGCAGATGCCATTTTACACAAATGGCATTTTACTATGGCAGTCCTGAAGCAATGGCATTTCATTCATAGGTTCAACACAAAGTAGGAGAGCCTATGGAAGGCTAAAGAGTAAGATGTTTTAGAGAATCTTCCATTTAGTGCTATTAACCTGTCTATCTTCATGAAAAGGATGTTATTTTTTTCCTTCTAATGAAGAAATTTTTTCTTGTAAGCCCACAGGTAATCTCCATCTTCATTAAAAAAAAAAAAAGCCATAAAATTAATCCAAAAAAAAGTTATTTCTTTAGAGGTTGGCAAGACATAGATGGTGTGTGCTGGCATGAGACTTTTTTAGCTGAAATCTTTTTTTTAAAAAAAAAAAAAGCTAATTTGCGCTACAATTTAGGCATTTAGCTTCACCAGATTATTTCAGTTCTTGAGTCAAAAGGGGAGAGAAGTCAGATACTGAAGTCTGTACCCAACCTGCATGCCTAAAGGTGCCTATTGCTCTTCATCAGCCATGAAGCTGAAGCAAGCAGTTCAGATTAAGCAGGCAAAATGGATCCTCTTGCAGGTCACCGTCATTTGCTTGAAATATAGATGACATTTCTGTTTTTACTTCTGTAATATAAAAGTAGTTAGAGGATAAGGCACACTTCAAAAAAATCTTTTGTTGACACTGATTAAATCATTCTTAATACCAAATTTTGGCAGACTGTGATCAAAATTTCATTTTGATGTATATGGACACATCACCAGATTCCAATTCCCATCAAGCCTCTTCAAATGTAGCTTTATAACAGCATTTGACAAAAATGTCACTGATCTCACAGGCTATCTTTTCATAATTTTGGAAAAAGGATCTTCCTGCAAAAAAAAAGCTAATTCATGTAGGCTTGATATTAGTGCTTGTTAGTGAAAGCTGTCTCTCTTTGTCAAGGCAAATCAGGAATGAAGTATAAGGATCTAGAAACAGATACTCTGCTTTCTTTTCTCCTTACAAGATGCATTTGACTAATTATACATGGAAAGCAAAATAACAATTTCTGACTTTCCCCATGATCGGTGTATAGCTCAACCTGACACTTTATTATCTACCTTGGCATCTGAAATGTATGTGATGATACTGTCATGCTTAAATTACTGTCTTTGTTTCCTATTCTAAATGGAGTTACTAAAGTATCCTCACTGGTGATTTTTGGTAAATACTGTCTTAATAATGTCTATCATATAATAACAAACATTGTTACTAACTACAAAATTATCCAGGCTCTTTTCCCATCTAACTAGAAGATTGGATTGATTAAATAAATCTGCTTACTGTTTCTCTCGCATTGCAATTCCAACTACTTTTCAGCATATATCTTTGGGCAATGCTGGTTATATATTTTAATGTTGACAGTCAGTTCTATTTCCAAGCTGAAATTCTATTCCCAAGTTATTGCATGGAAAATAAATTTTGGTTTAATTTGAAAGACTTGATTTTATTAAACTTGTTCCTTCCAAAGGAATCTGGAATTACAGATGTTTTTTAGTAACTGCAGTCAATTTTCCTGTTTGCTGTCTTTGTCATGCCCTTTTTTCCAAAGCATGTTACCTACCAGGAAGATCACATGAGAGGAGGGATTTTTTATTAATATTTTTTATTTTTAACATTGCTGCTGCTTTTTCCACTTTTTTTTTTTTTTTAAACTCTGTCCCTAAATGAGAACCAAAGATAAAATGGTTCATGACTTCCTCTTACTTGAAGGTTTAAGATAAAATAGAAAATCAGGCACATTTACTTTCACAGGGTTAGGGTTTAACTTTTTTTCTCATGCCTTGTGTGAAGACATGTAGCCAGATACTAATAGTAGCCCTTCTTAGCCAATAATTGGTGTTGGTAATAAGGGCTGAGCTGACAGCCAGCTGTGCTACTGCCCCCAGCCCTGCAGTGAGGAAGGAGAAAGGAGTCTGCAAATGATTACCAAAATCAAATATTCCTTTCAGTCAAGGTTTGATTAAAAATTTTAGTAAAATACCTTTTTACTTTTAAAAATGCTTCCTAACGTGTAAAAAAAAAAAAAAAAAAAAAAAAAAGGAAAAAAAAGGGGGGGGGGTGGTACAAAGAGTATAAAAGAGAACTGCTGCGAACTGCACAAATCAAGAGTATTGCCCAGTTGGGCTGCCGGCCTACATTGTAGACCTAGTCTTTAGTAAAAACTCTTCTCCTCCCAATTAAAGAATAAAGGTTGAGGAGCCTGCAGGCCTTTCCAGTATGTTTGGTGTGACTTTTAACCCCTCATTTTACCGTCTTTATATGGCTCTGCTTTATACCACACACTTGGTTATGTTGGTGGTACCTGATAGTGCTGCCGTGGGTCAGACTGGGTTAGCATTTTCATACCAGCTTTACTCCCTCAGGCTTTGTAAGTCAGCCATCGAAATTCACAGCAAGTTAAAGCTTTACATGCCTGTGTTACATTCATACCATTTCCCCCCCCCCCTTTTTTTTTCCATTTACCTCCTTGTGATATGGTGCAGTTATCATCCTACAAGCAAGCTGTTAAAGCAGAGGGCTAGTATATAATACGAACACCAAAAGTCATTTGTGCTCTTAAGGATCCTGGCCCTGGCACAGGTCAGTCAGTGTATTTCTTGCCTAAATAGCATCTTTTATCTAATTATCTTTCCAGGATGGAAATCATCTATTTTTCCTATTAGTGATTTTATGAAGCAATGAAGCAATCAAACTTTCTCTCTTTTATAGAAGCTGAGGCAAGTTGTGGTTTGGAACACTCTTTGAGATTCTTGTTTGTTTTTATTTATGAGTTATTGTTTCTGATAAGCTATTACTGCTCTTACAGAAAATTATGTGTTGGGATTTTTTTGGTGGTTTTGTTTTTTTCCTAACTGTTCATTACGCAATGAAAGAAGCTATTATACTCTATTAGGAAAACAGATGACATTTCATATCTGTCTAGATTAAAAGCCTACTTAACCTGCTATTTGTTCCTGAGTAGGAGACTTATGTATAAACTTCCCCAAGGGTGCTTTCTGCAAGACAAATCTAGTCTTCTCTTTTGAGCCTAAGGAGGAGTATTGGACACTGAAAACTGGTTCCGTTCAATACTGGAATGAAAGACCCGAATTTGATGCTACTGTTCTTCTTGTCATGTCCTTGTTCGGGAGGGAGCATGAAGCAGGGCATCGAAAGGGCATGGCATAAGTGAAATGCGAAATGCAGCTGCCTTCCACAACAGAGAAAGAGTTGTATGCAGGCAGCGTGAAGCTATTTCTGCCTTTGGGGAAAAATCTTTTTTTTGATGATTTCTTGATTCATTTGCCCGCAGCCCACGTCCCGCTTCAGTTCTGCGTTTAGAATTTAGCCAGCCTTGCAGTAACTCATTTTCTTCAAAAAAAGAGTTTGCAAGATGTAGCCGAAATAGTTTCTGAACAAGAGTCCGTAGGTGTGAGAGAAGAAAGAAATACTTAGCTAGAACAGTGAGGAAGAAGTTATATATGCAGAACTAACATATGTGTGTGCATGAATACATATATAGGGTGTAGTGAGTGTGTATATCTATGGATGTGTATATGTATATATATATGTGTGTCTGTGCATATGTGTGCAAAAAAACGATAGGAGTAGAGGAGAGCCAAACTGATTTCTGCTGGAGAAACTCCCTAACGGAGATTCACTTATTAGACTGATTCTACAACTTAGCTTAAAAGGCTGGAAACAGTAAAAATAAGAATGGGAAAGTAATGAAAACATTGAAAAATTTTAAGAAGAGTCTGCTAGCACTACTCTTTGATAATAACTTTTCTGAGTGACAATTTCATCCTAAAAGAGCCTGAGAGAAGAAGATGACACCTGGGAAAAGAATGGTAGAAACATTATTTTAAAGGGTGTTTACATAAACTTTGATGTTACTAGAAACAGAAATAATGAACAACGCACAAGTATGCAGTGAACTAAAATTAGAACAAGAAATTACAGGAAGACTAAAGCATCTGAATCCTAAAACTACAAAAAAAAATTAAGAAGTCTAGAAATAGCATTCTCTATTAGGTATTTCCAAGATAAAGAGTAACTTTTTTCAATATATAAAGAAATGTATTTGGAAAAAAGCTTTTTCCTAAAGCTCATAACCACTAAATATAATGTAATTCATAGAAAGGGAATGCTTACACTATGCTCAGTAAAGCTGTAAATAAGGGCCCTATTAAAAAAAAAAAAAAAAAAACCAAAAAACAAGAAATGTCTGGTAAAATGAGGATGTAGACTGACAACATATCACACACTTTTTGTATGCTTTTTGTTGTGCTTTGAGAAATTTTTAATATTTGAAAATACTTCTTGAGGCAATTAACAAATTAGCAGTTTATCCGGATGGAAAAAAAAAAAAACCCTTCAAGTGACTGGGTTACAAAGTGAATTGTTCTGCAGCTGCAAAATCAAGTGCCTTAGCTGAGTTAATGCTTTTCATTTCTTTTGCATGTGTCAGCATTAATGGAGGCAGGCTTCTATAAAGCCTTGCATGTGAAGATGGTGCTGAGCAGACTAGATTCAGTTCTGTTGAATGCTTTTTGCATTTTTTTGGGATAACGCACAAAAGGAGACTTCAAATCAGGCTGAACTTCAAGCAAAAGTTAATGCTATTCTCTTCTGGGTTCAACCACCCACTTTGCTTAAGGTCACTAGTTGAGGCTAATGCTGCACAGAGGGGCTGCAGCAAACTTGGCATCTCCTTGATTAGGCTCCCTGCTGATCTAATACACATACCAGCTCACTTGCCAAGTCAAATAACACATTTAGTGAATTGGAAATAAGATTTAAGTGAGCCAGCACAATGCGGCTTGCCCTCTCATCTTTTTACCGAATCCTTCTCTTTGTATGCTAGACTGTGAAAACTGCTCTTGTTAGAGGACTTAATCTTCATTTTTTCCTGTAGATTATTTGGAAACAGGTCAATTGAATGTTGGAGCTGCTAACTCCTCCTCCCAAAGAAAGAAACTGCTTGTGGCATACTGATTGCATCATTTAAATGAAAGGCTCTTATTATTGAAAAGAAAATACTGTAGTATAAGGATCCGCGCGATGGAAAAAAAATTATGGTATTAAATGCGACCCTTTTAAAATGTTTATTCCTTTGTCTTTGAGGCTCTTTTCTCAAGAGTGCTTTGTATTAGCTGCTGGTGAGTAGTAATTGATGGGGTTGATCACATCAGTATGTATATTCATCTCTTGTGGCTGTACTAGAGCAGTTAATTCTTAAATACAGTAAGGTACAATAGAATGACATTTCTATAGGACATTTCTATAATGCCTTTCATAAAAGCAGAATAAATCACATCACATAATGTCTGACTTTGAGCCACTCTGTATTTCAGTGAAAGAAAATCAGGACTACAGCTGAGCCTTTGCAGTTTGTTCCTGGTTTGTTTTTATTATGTTTAGAAAGAGAAGGGTCACTGTGTGCAGTATAATTTGAGATTTAGCATAGATTTGTCATAGGCTTTAATGCCATTTATGCTGTAATAATCTGTAACTGTCCCATATCTCTGTGTTAGGTGTCCAGGGTTATGATGTGTATTGACTTCTTTATGATCTTCTTATCTCTTTGGATTATATAGATTTATGTGCATCTCTTTGCTTTCTAACTCCTGAAATAAGAGCTTGCTTTCTGAGCTGCTCTGTGTCTTTTGGAATGGAGTGTGAGGGTGAGAATGGTAAGGGAGAGTTTAACAAATACAAGGACACAAATACTAAAATATGGTGTAGAAAAAGTAGACAAATGTCATATATAACATTTTAGCACAGATGGGAGACTTGTAGTAGAACACTAAAAAGCAGAAATATATCTGTGACCTGTTACTGTATTTTTATCTGCAGTTAGGGGTTTTAAGGCATTGGCAAACTGTCATGCGACAGGTTTCTGTGAGCCTGGATGCCCTCGCAGTGGAGATTTTAAGAATGAAAGATTTGTTGGTTTCAGAGCAGATGTTTCACTGGGGCTTAGGCAAATCAGACAGCCTAAAGAATCTGCTAATTTGTCTCTGCAGTCTCTTCAAATGAAGAAATGTTTTCTGCTTTCAGACCCTGCTGAGTTGCTATCCAGGATGGGTAGGAAGCTGAGTCCAAGCAGAGTTCTCAGTGTGAGGTCCATACAGGTCTGGGACTGGACATACAACTGCACCTCTTTAAAATTTTCAGTTAACTAGTTTTTCCAAGGTGGAATATGACCCCCCAAAAATGTCATCAGCTAAATATTTGACTGGGAGGAGTTTTTGAGAAACATTTATGGTCATTTTGCATCTAAAAAATGAGTGTGCATATGCTCACAAAAAGATGGCCATGGAAGGCAACTAAATCATTTGAAGACAGTATTTACAGCAGTGGAGCCTACCCGGGAGAAACAAGATTCCTTTGTGGTTATTCCCCCAGAGGAATAGGGGTTTGCACAGTTGCAGGCAGAGAAGCAGTGATAGTTTTGGGCCACCAAATGGCATCTCTGCGTGTATGTGCACATGTTTTAGGGTCTTTGTAGCACGGGTTGCAGAATTTGGAAAGCAGGCAACGAAGATGAAAGTGATTTGCAGAAAGAATAGTGTTCTGGAGCTATCCCCCTAAGCTGAGCCTGCCTCTACAAAATGCTTTCTGCTTTTGGCAAAATCATGCCAAGCCAGGCACTTGCACCAGGTGGCCAGTTCCCAGGCAGCCGTTACTTGTGAATCCCTCAGTACCACTGAACTTTCCCCATCTTCCAATGAACACGGATAGAAGCTGTGCTTTGAATGCCCGCATAAAATGCCATTAAAAAGCACATTGTGAAAATCCAGCTGTAGGCGTTTTGCATATGGCACGTGGAATTGGCGGGCCCCTTCGATGAGGCAAGTCGCACTGCCTCAGGAGCTGCATGCAAGTTTGGTCAGGAAAAATTGCTTCAATTTGTGAGGCTTTCTGCTATCATCACAAGAAATTAAATTTTCATGCGCAAGTTAATTCTGTGTTCGGTGTCCAGCTTGGATAAGTTGCAGTAAGTGTACCTCGTATATTAAATGAGTGTGGACTTAGTGAAAACAGTGTTTTCTAATCACATTACTGTGTATTAAGTGTAAACCATAATGTCTGCTATTTAACTTTGTAGCTTGAGTTTTGTTTCATAGTGTTTGTGTATGCTGTAGATCGTATGCACATAGAGCACTTCAAGCAGGTGTAATGCTCCCTATTAACTTTTGTTCATCTATTAAGAAAATGTTCAAGTTAGGACCTATAGACTGCATTTTTCTGCTTCTTGTCGTGCACATTTTAAAACTGCAAGTCTAATCTTTCACTGGTTCAGGGATCCACATAAATCTATGCCTCTCTCCTTTTCCTTTTGATAAATGTGAATATATTTTTGTACTCATCTGTCTTGCTCTATTACTCTGTTATTGTTACTTAATTGCACTATTATGAAGCCCAGTATCATTAACATTTAACCCTCATGGAAAAAGCAAAGTTGAAGGGTTTGCAAGGTACATGGAGGTGGCTGACCCTCATGTTCAATCTGGTTTCCCAGCAAACTTGTGTCTTGTTTTTCTGTGCAGGCAAAAACTACATTGTTCCTTAATGCCACACCACAGCTAATCCAGATGTGAGGTGTTAGAGCAATGAAGCATTTTTACATCACTGTAGTTCTGTCAGTAGAGGAACATAAAAGCAACATATTAATGCTCCTCTGGTTAGAGAGTGTAATTGCCTACACTGGTGATTTTCCTCTTGTTTTCTTGCCATGGTTTAGAACTACTCCTACAGCATAAAGATTTTAATGTTGGACAGAAGTTTTATTATTAATGGTCTTAAAAGGACCTGATGTTCTTCAAACTCAGTAAGTTATTTATCAAAGTGTAATGTTTGAGCTGAGAGCAGCCAGTGTCCAAGAAGAAGATGAGACATGGGTGTAAAATAAAAAGACATCGGTATTTGGGGGATCATGACTTCTTGGTGTTTTTCAGGTTTGGATCATTTCATTCCATCTGCCAGAATTCCCACAGTACTCTCTGAGAGACTGGTATTGCTTCTTGTTTTGAGACTGTACTTCATTGCTGTGCATACAGCTGCCGCAGATTACAGCTGACTTTTGTGATTTCTACTGGATTTCCAATATTGTAGTGTATATATATATATATATGCACAGTGAATGGTTAGCATTAATGATTATGGAACTTGGAGGATAAAATAGACTCAACTGTAATGCAAATGTGTATTTTTATATTCAGACAATAGTGATTCATGTTCCAAAGTGATAGCGATTCATGTTGCAAAGGCAAATGAGTTATAAAGGAGATCACCAAGTTGCTTTTATTATTATTTTAAAGTTATCATCTCCCTTTTCAAGTAGAATGGTTTAAAATGTAGTTTATCATTTCTTTTCAAATTTCATATTGAGAATTTGAAATGACAAAAAAATTATAAATTTCCAGAGTATTTTCAACTTTGGAAAAGAATTGAGACCACTAACTTATGCTAAAATGACTTTGAGGCAGGTTTATAAATACCACTGTGTGTTATCTAAATGACTATTTTTATGAGGAATCAAAAGGGGGAAAAAAATACCAATTTCTTTGTGACTTTGAGTACAAAGCCTTCATTAACTTAGAAATATGCAACTTGGATCCCACTAATTCCTTGGTGACTTCTTCATTAAATTGAACATATTTTTTTAATATAAGAAATGCAGGTTTGATATCCAGAGTAGATCTATGCAGGCATATTTAGCTATAAGAAAAAAAAAAAAACACAAAAAAAAATGATTCTAAATCAATTTGACCCTCAATTTTCCAAGGCATCATTTTTCTCTATTAGACAGATGTTATTTGTTATATTCATAAAAACAGGAAGAAGGTAAGTTTGAAAGGCACTTTGAAAGAGGTTAGTCTATACTGTTGCCAAGCCTGAAAAATACTGTATGGACAAAATCGTTTTAATGCATTTTCCACTGCACGAAGGTCAAAGAAAAGAGTAACAGCTATAACTATGCAGTCTCAGTAAATTCTCACCATCCTACCACTGCAAAGTACGGGTATTCAATAGGGGATTACCTGTAATAGTGCAATATTGCCCCCCACAAAAGCCTCTGGAATCATAACATTTGAATCAGTAATCATGTAACTTTTTTGAGATAGTCTTTTGAATTCTCTAATTCTTTGACCCCTTAAAATCTTTCAAGGTTATTCCACATGCAACACACCAAAAAACACAATACCTAATGTAATAGTAGAAGCAGTGCAAAGGAAATATTATTCATTAGTTCTGAAAAACTAATATATAATACAATTATTTTTTGATGCTGAAAAAGCTCATCATATCCTTACCAAACACTCTTATCTCCCAAATATCCAGTCTTCAAGCTTTTTTCCTACTGCCATGGAGAATACATGTAACAGTTCACAAGCTATGGTTAGCTGCAAAGGTTTATTCTGTGATAGTGAGACTTAGGTATATAGACTAATATTTAAAAGATTTGTCCTAAAAAAATTGCTTTAGATAATTATTCAAACTATCAACCTTTTTATGTGATGCAATAGCTTGCACCTTGACAAATTTTTTATACAGTAAGATTTCAGGATTTTTGCTTGAGTAAGAATTCTCACTGGAAGGAGTAGGTGTCCTCCAGCACATTTAAATGAACATTGTCAATAGGGAAAACATGTTATATGATCCTTCTCTGACAACTAATGATTTTTTTCCTTGTCCAAGAGCCTTTATCTCTCCCTCTCTCTCTCTCTCTTTTTTAAATTAACACCCAAATAAATACAGATACATGGAATATCTGCTTTTTTGAAGAGTTTTCCATGCTTTAGAGCTATATTCACAAAAAGGCATATAAACAACCACCTCGACTCAAATAACAGATATCATCATCATCCTCATCGTCATCCTCATGTCCTGGAGTCAGTGTGCTTTTTCAATGTGAAAGCAATAGAATAAAACTATTCTAATAGAATAAAACAAGAGAAAAATTAACATCTTAAACATAAGCAGATGATAGAGCAGAAAATGGAGGACTTCATCTTTTTGTGTTTACTTGCTGCTTATTGAACTTTGCATTGCTCCTACATTTGCTGCTACCATATCCCAAATTCAAAATTCCATGAAATCTGACACAAACATATTATTTAGTAAATCAATCATAAATCAGAGCTTTTATAAACATATTATTAGGAAAGCTTAAAAACTTTTCTAATAGTTTCTGATAATGTATTAATTTTATATATATATTATATATAAAAATATAAAATATATAACCTGAAAATAAAAAAAAATGCTATAATGCTGAAAGAAGTGCAGAATTAAAATATGAATGTGTAACTATACTTACAGGAACAAGAGTTCTCTATTACTCCTTAAACTGCCTATTTTTTATCAGAGTTTTATATTCCATTTGGTTTGATTCTCTTACTGTACCTTGCCACAGTACACATACAACAATATTGAGCTCATTTCAGTTTTTACAATGCTGTAAAATTGTTCCTGTATATTCTTATTATCTGAGTCGATGGACTAATTAGAAGTAGTCAAGGTTATATCTAGGTGTTCCAATAAAAGAAAAAAAATGGTTCTAATTGCCCCGAGACTGAGGATAATTCAATTACAAATCTTTTCAATTTGATTCATTCCTTTCTTCCTAAGGAGGGATTATGTTGATGGGTTTCAGGTAATGGAACTTGGTGGCTTAGGAGGGGCATTAAAACATCCTTCCAGCTTTAACTAATGTGATTAAGTTTTATGAAGTTTGTTTTTCTTCTTAAAATCTTATAGAGGTCAAGTACTCATGTGATTCCCTTGGAGCAGTGGTTGAGAAGTTGGATAAGAGAGGGCAGAGTAGTAATCTCTTAAAATGTGCTCATTAGTTCTAAAAAAGATTTGAAATAGTTGTTTCCAACATCACACAACCTGAGTTAATAAATTTAAAAAAGCAAAATGCTTTTCAAGTCCTTAATTACCGCATCTTGGTATGGGCCTGCTTCTTGCATAACGCCCTGTTATTGGGTCACGCTTCTGCGATCATTACTGGATAGAAAGTCAGCCTTGACAAATAGTTTGAAGCTGAGTTCAAAGCAGTAATCTAAACTGAACTAGATATCTACTGATATCCAGTGATAGAATTAGATATCTACTGGTATCTAGTGGGGAAGGGGGGAGATGATATTGTCCTCCCTTGAAACAGGGCAGAAGAAGTAGAAAGGAATTTGTCATCCATCTTTGACTTTACTTTTAGAAAAGTATGTCTCATATATTTTAATCACTGGTTATTTATATAGTTGTGTTCATGTCCATATGTTTTATACGAACTGGATACTTGACACCAAGGAAACTGTCAAGTGAAAGCATCCAAACAAATCATACCATGTCTTAAAATATGCCTACATGCTTTGCATGATGACAGATATTAGTATTGCTTTTCAGAACATTGCCATAAATGCAAGATAGATCTAAAGTCTGTTTTTAGACCTGGATTTAGGGTTGCTGAAGCTGGAGTCATTCTGGAGGAGTAGGAGATTCTTGTAGAGATCTATGCCAATTCCAGTAACACAACTGTGATTGACTTTGTGGTTCATTTGCAGGTTTTGGTTCATGGTTGCTTCTGTACTGCCCTGGAAATTCTTAAATGTTTGAGTTTGGTAGCCAAAATGTTTAAAGAGCATAACTTTTATAAATGAATGGGAATGCACCGCTGATTGTACTTGTGACACACCAAGAAAGTATTGATTTAAATTGCTTAGAAACAGGAAAAGACGGGGAAAAGTCCTGAAACAGCTCAAACTTCTACCATGAACAAAGCACAAAAAAAGAAATGATCCCAGATTTGCCTCTTGCAAACTGTTCAGAGTATGTGTCGCATCAAGCCTGCTTCTGGAGCCTATTTTATTTGTGGGCATTTTAAAAGTATTAAAAATAGGAGAAAAAAAGTTTTTGGTAAATGTATGTGATCCTTTTTTGCCTGTGTCTCTCACAAAGATAAAAATCAGCAGTGGGCCTTGTAACCTTTCATTTTCTTCTAAACAAGGACGATTCCAAAACTAGATGTTTCATCATACTGTGGTCTTCCATTGGAGGACAAGATCAAATATCATATGAATACTATGTCAGATGTCGTTTTGGAAATATCTAACAACAGTGTTAATGAACCTGATGCAAGAACTCTACCAAATTCAAGAATTACTTTCTAAAGTATCTATTTATTTTTCTCTGTTTTTTTTTCAGCTGTCATAGGGAAAAAACACTAATTTCTCACAGTTAAAACCAAAATCAAATGAGATTTAAAATGCTTTATTGATTTATGAACAATACATAATTCACTATCATTATCTATATTTGATTTTAATATCATTAAGAGAAAAAAAACTCTTCTGTGTATTGTAGGACAGTAACAGTGGAGAAAAACCTATATCCCTAAAACAATAGCTCTGTGTAAGACAGAGCTCAATTTAATGTGATATTTTAGAATTATTTTCTGTTCTCTTTTATTTTAGATGTTTTCATTCCCAAGACAGCCATTAGGAATATGGAAAACCTAGGAATCCACTGTGAGAAAAGTGAGTGTGATCTTAATGCAGTTGCAAATGCTAATGGATGAGCACTGAGCTCGTATTTTCTTTTTCTTTTGTGTAAAACAAAGTCCTTGTTTTGTTCGTTGGACATAATGACATTTAAATGTTTACTTCCTTTAATGTCCTTTCTGTAATCCTTATAACAATAATGGAAGTGACATGGTAAATATAGTCTGGAAAAATGATTGTTTGGAAATCAGACCTTAAATTTAGCTGAATATTCTACAGGATATTTCTGTCATGGACTTTACTAAGGGGTATGTGCCATGTGCGTTTTGGCCAAAAGTTGTTACTCTGACAGTTGATCTCTTGTCCTCTACAGACTATGGATCTTCATTTAGTTTATAAAGGTGGTTCTAACTGTCACATACAAATAATATCTTGCAGTGTATTGTTGCTTAGATATATCATGAAAAAAAGCAACTTTGGTTTCACTTTGTGACTTTTCTATGTTGCATTTAAGTTTTGATTATAGAAATACATGATGGTGATACTGCTTGATATCATGTAAGAAATACAAGAATTGATAAGAAAGTATTGTAATTAAGTCATTTGTTTTTCTTTTTGGTCTAAACAAAAAATCTAGTTATGTTTATAAACCATTGGTTTATTAAGTAGACCTGTTTTTGATACAGATGAAATATAATCTAACTTATATGTTATATATTATGGTAGGATTCATTTAATGCATCTGTTTACAGCATATTTGCATTTTTGCAGCAACTTCTTTAGAAAGATGTTTTTAAAAAGCAATACATTCTCTTAGTTTATGAAAATGTTTATTTAGAGACCTTGATTTTGTTGGGTAGACCTTGAGATATTATGGTTTCACAGAAATGCTGCCAAGTTTGACCTTTCACTGAAACTCTAGGAGACACAATGGAGGATACAGCTTTCAGAAATTATTCTCATTTAAAACTCATTAGTTCATTTAGAATTTTCATTGGAGAAAAAAAAAGCATTTACAGGAATATTTCATCGTAGTCTTGCTTCTGATCATTGGCTTAAACTTGGGGCCAAATAAAGAGCATGGAAATGATACAATATGTAGTAAAAAAAAAAAATTAGGCCTCAGATAAAATGCATCTTACAGTGCTGCTGTGAGCAGGTTCCTTTCATCTTTCCATGTACTTGCTCATTTTTGTCTAAAAATTAGCTAGCTCACTGTAATGGCCAAACTAGTCAAGTACTGCTATCTTTATTTTATTATTCCTATCTAAGGAATTCATGCTTATGATCCATTTTGACTTATATAGAGTCTTTGCATTAATTAAATTCACTTCAAACTAAAGTTATTCTACTTGTATGTATAAATGTGCCTTAATTACATGAATAGGACTATAGCCAGATCCCTGAATCAGTGCGGATTAAAACATCATTTCACAGCCAAACAGAAACATGTTCCCAATCACTGCACTTGAATTATTGTTATGTAGCTTGGGGCTTGTATTAAAATCACTGAATAATTGCAATCAGATTATTATAATCAAGTACAGGAGCAGTAATTACAGGTTACAGTCATTTTAAGCTGCCCTGGAAGTCCCATATACTGATCATATGCATATTAAAAGTTTATGTTAGTGATAAAATTAATGAACAGGATTGTAAGCTCCTGTCTGTGAGATAGGTGTCACATATCTTACCGTATAGGGAGTTGTATTTTGCATGGCAAGGGCATCCAATATGTTTACATGCTTGTCTGTGCTCGCATCAGACAGCTACTACAAAGGGTGGGTGGCAGAGGAAGATTCTCCATCTATTTTCAGAATAATCTTCTGCTTTGTTTGATTTAAATTTATCTTGCTTAAAGATGTCATTGGTTTTCATTGTAAGACTATGGGGCTATCATTTGTACTTATTTATTATACTCACAAGTAACGTACGGAGAACCACGCACCAGGCAGAAGTAATATTAAACTTTGTCAGGAAAAAGACATGAGAGATGTAAGCATGAAGTTTGATTTCTGGGGCGTAGTGTAGGAGAACCGGAAGAGGAAATTAGAGTGGGGAGAATGAGTAAAACTTTCCCAAAATATGGTTTCCCAAACTATATGGTCTAGTTTTCGATGACACCATGAAGTATCCATAACGTAAGGTATTTTGGATTTCCTGAGAGCTATATTAAAAACAAAAATCCATGCTATCTTAATATTATAATAAAAAGAGAACAACCATATTGGTTTGACCATAATAATGTTGTTCTTTGAATCAAATAATAGATATAGAATATGAGATAGGAATTGAACTGTCATGGTCTGGATCTAGGATTAGAACCTGAAACTGGAAAGAGCAGGAGAGCCCCTTAGAGGGCCTCTCCTCATAAAGAAATGTCATAAAGAATGAATTATTTTATCAGCGATTTTGCTCCTGATTCATGGAGAGAATGGGCTAAATGCAAGATCAAGGTTAGGAAGGACTAACCCAAAGAGTAAGCAAAGTGAGCACGGAAAGAAACCTTATGGTAAAGGTCTCAGACTCACACATCACAGAGCAGAATTTTGTCCAGACCTTTATTCAGATACATAGAGGGCATAAATTTCTGACAATTAAATATGAATGAATAAGAAAATGACATTCGCAAGGACCAGACAGACCAGCAGAGTGATGCTTTGCCAGCCTCACAGACTTTCTGCAGCCACCATGACAGCCAACATAAGCCAGATAAAAGGCCAACCAAACACCCAGATGCTGCTGCTGGAAAACTACTTACTACAGCTCAGCATCTGGGTTACAAAGCTGCCAAGTTCACCCCATGGGTGCCCACAGTGGTTGGCTCAGATGCTGGACCAGACAGAAGGGGAGTGGGCAACATGGAATATGCTGAATAACACAGTTAACAAGAAGGAGATATAGCGCCAAGTGAGTAATAAAATGCAGAACCTGCCAGTGAGGCTTATAACTTATGAAAAAATACCAGTTTAAGTTTACAAACAAGAATTTTGTGGATTTTGCTAAACAAGAAATATTTAATTACTGAGATCTAATAGTTGTGATTAGATCCAACAGTGTCCCCCTTCTAAGAGCTCCTGAATTGGGGAATCTGGAAAACACAGACTCCAAAGCTGCACTAAAAAGAGTACTCTAACAGAGGCCCATACCAGATGTTTCAGAGGGAAGTGTGAGAATAATGGACAGCAGTGTACTCTGCTCATCACAGCTGATTTTTCCAACTTCTTTGAGTAAATGGGTTGTCTTAGATACTAGGAAGGACTGTCCTTTCTGTATGTAGTGAGAAGATAAAAATGCTTAATTAAAGTTGTAACATTTCACAGATTTTTTTATTTAAAAAAATGATGTCTAGCAAAGACTTCAAGATACTGTGGTTTACATGTCCTCATTAATGAAACCTAACTCATGTACGGGATAGGATTGGATGTACAAGATGTACTTCTTTTTCACTTGCAAAGCAAAAGAAAAGAAATCAACTGTTTACTCAAAATGTCCTCCATATGCTTACTTTCATCCCCCTAAAACAAGTAAGAGAAGAATAAAAATTATTTTTCATGAAACTCACTATGGAGCAATTATATGACTTTTATTTGGAGGGAAAAGAATAAATCTAAAAGTATAAACGGGCTGTAGAAAATATCTGAATATTTCTAGAGTATAAATAATCATTGTTTTAATAGTATTAGCAGACACCTACAGTTGTAGAGGAAAATATATGTCTATTTTACAAAGCAGCAAGAAACATCTCTAGTCTCTGCTGTTCCTATGGATGCACAAATGTGGGCATCTTGTGGGCACTTTTTCAGTGAAAATTTTCCACTTATTCATGAAGCACAGTGTAGCACTATGCATAGGGAATTAAAAGCTTCATTCTAGTTTTAATAAACACAAGCTTGTATATACTTAACTGTTGTATTCAAAAAAGTTTTGCATGTATTGCTGTGCAGAGTGGTACAGAGCTTTTAGAAAGAAACATCTTATTGGAATTTGCTACTGGAATCTGCTGTCTTTGTGGATAACCACGATAGTCCTTGTACAGTTGAGTGCTGATTGTGCCTAGAGAACAGTTGTGTTACTGTAAGGAAGCTCCCTGGATATTTACACATACTGCTGTATTGATCATTAGAATAGGGATTTAGCAGAGAGGCATGACAGTTCCTAGCAGCAGGAAGTTTGTTTTTTTGTTGTTGTTTTTTTTTCTTGCAAAATCACCACGTATAATTTTCAAGGTCCACGGTTTGCACACTTCGGTGAAATTCTTGAAGGGCAACATTCTTACAAGCAAACTGAGAACTTAGAAGACTTGCTGATAAATGTTGGGTTTGTCGTTAATACAACGTATTAACAGACAGCCTTCTATTTGCCTTAACAGATCAGCTATTTGTCATCCTCTAAAAGTGTTCCTAGAATGTAATTTAGGATTTCAGACCAGCAATTGCTTTCTTACTGGTTAGATTGCTTTGTTGTCCTACAGACAATGCCCACCTTCCCCTTCCAGAGGACCAAGAATAAGGATTAATTTTAACCCAAGTAGTTGACAATATGTTGGAAACTGTAGCCAAGTCTTGTAAGATCTTCTAACTTGACCCTGTTATTTGTGCTAAAACATGGACTCTTCCTGGGAAGTGTTATATTTAAGCTTAACTTTTGTAGTTTTAAAGAGAAACAGATGTTAAGGAGAAAAACAAATATGACTCTTCTCTCTGTGGTGTTTTTGCATCTCTGTGAGGCACAAGCGGAGTCAGTGATACACTGAAAAGAAATTTCTGTACCATCAGTTAGGGTGTCAGCTCAACAATACCCCTTTTCTTTATATTTGCTTGGGACTTCAGGGGCCAAAAGAGCAAAGACAGATACGCAAAAGAAATGTTTTCAGATGAGGAAGAAATCATGGAGTTCATCAATTTAAAACATATTAATGGAAGAAAAATATCTGTCATCTTCCTTTCTTGTTTTGTTTGTTTTGTGTGTTGTTTTTGCAAAACAAGAAAATGTAGATGCTGCAGAATTAATCTCTCAAACTAAATTTCAGCATGTTCAAGTAATTGTTTTATATACACTTTCCTGTATGTAAATTTTTGGAAGACTAGACATCACAGCCAGTATTACAAGGGGTTTTTTTTGTTGTTTCTTTCTCTAAATTACTATTTCAGGAAACGTATGCAGAAAACTCATGATCATCTAGATGTTCATTTAGATTAAAAATAAAATAAAACACAATTCTACAGGAACTAAGAAAGAAGATGAATGTTGAAAACCTCAGTGCAATATGACTTTTAGAAAAATCCCTTCGCTCCTGATTTGTATAGAGATTAAGCAATTCCTCAAGAAGTTGCTCTTTAAAGTAGCTGATGGTAAAGTGATTAACTCAATTTTATCAAGTTATGACATTATATTGTGATAACAAAACAGAAGTTTTGACTATCACTTGAAGACCTATTTACCTAATAGATTTTATAAGACTAAAATGAGCCATATCAAAACAAATAACTGTACAGGAGAGATGGATATCAAAGGGGTTTGGAGTATTCTCCTCAAAGTTGAAGGCCTGGTTCTGTAACAAGTACCTGTTATCAGCCAGGGTAATTTAAGGAGCCCAGGTCCTGAAAATAGGATATATCTATACTATTCAGGAAGGGATTATGAAGTTATACTCAAGTACAGTGTCTTTTAGTGCCTAATGGTAGAATTTCTTTGCTTTTATAAAGTAATTTAGGACTGGTATGCATAGTGCATATGCTTCCTTTGAAAGAAGTGTTTTAATAGCAAATAATAGAGAAAAAAGAGTATTGAATTTGAGGAGTGCTACATTGATGCTTGCACCAAACTGGAAAGAGTCTGGCTTGTGATGTACTTCAATCAGTGGCCTGATTGAGTTCAATCTGATATTATACAGCTGTCAAATTAAAAATAAATAGGCAAACCAAATTAAATGAGCAAGACTTATTTTTCATCTCATGTTGTAAATATTAGTCTCTGTTTAGGCCTCCCATCTACATCGTTACATTTCTTTCTTTGACTGTTATGCAGACAGGATGCAATAGAGATTAAAGATGGAAATTTAAAAGATCTGAAAGTTAATGGAAAGCAAATGGCTTGACTACTCACTATTTTAGAGGGCTAGACCTCTAATCTTCACTTGATTTCTCCATCCTGCTCCTCTAAAAGATGCAGCCCAGCTCCCTCGAAATCTTACTAATTCTGACTTTAAATGATTCAACAGCTTCATTCTGTCTTCAAAGTTATCTCAGCCTGCCATTATCATCTTGATTGTGAATGCTGCTTTGTGTGTTTTAAGGTTTAGTTGTTAGTTTGATAGTTCTCAACTATCTGCTTCAGCCTGAAGTATTTCTGTCTTGATCATGTGTGAAAGTATATTAGAGTTTGTATTTGTCAGTAGACCTGAGTAACCTCATCATTGTTTCTTTAAAATAGAAAATATCCTCCGATTTCTGTATGGTGAAATTATTATGATCGTGCATATTATTATGCTCTCAAAATCTAATTTCTAAATATAAAACCTTTGTTAGTCTTTTTGACATTAGCAAAATTGTAGTGACAGTTGTCCTTTCGCAGGAGGAGAACTAATTTGGATTTCACCCACATTCTTCTTGTGGCCTATACTGATCACTTGCAATCTTAAATATAACATGTCCTTTAATACAACAGTAATAATGACTTGGGAAGGTTGAGAATGAGGCCTGCTCCTCAAAAGAGAGGCAGGGGGAGGGTCAGAGAGGGAACAGCAGAGTAAACACCAAATTTTAGAAGAGATACTAAAGAACCGTAGCAGGGATGTATTTTTAGTGGCTTTAGTCTAGTAATATTTTACTGTTTTCTCTGCATTAAACAACAGCCCAAATTAGCGCAATAATTTGGAAGTTATGGTATAAAAAAGAACAAGTGGAAAAACTCTGCAGAGCAAGGCTCCCAATGAATCTGCGTACTACTGATTAACACTAGTTTTTGAAATGTTAATTAGTTTTACACTTAACAGCTTGTCATTGTCTAAAAGGGCATAGGAGCAAACCTTGCAGAGTGATGAAGGCTGAGGAGTTTTTAACTCCTTGCTGACAAGAATTGGCGCACATTCCATTGCACTCAATAGCACCATGAGCAGACAAGAATTAATTAGCTTTGGTGATCATTAAGATAAAAGAATGCAAGTATCTGAATTAGTTAGCAATGACAAGAGGGTGAAAGAAATATTAAGCGAATTAAGATGTACACAGTAGTAACTGTCCAAAATCTAAGTTGATCCCACTTATCAGGTTTGAGAATTTTTCCAAAATATGAAATTATCTCTCTGCAACCATAGTATCGAACAGCATGTGCAGTTGCTTTATTCATTTAAATGCAAGTTGAAAGCCCATTAAAGACTGTGATATATGCTAAATTGAAGGAAGTAGAAAGGATCAGATACTGATAACATTGCAATGTGTATTCATTATATATTTCATTTGAAATCACTGCTTTCAAATCTGTGAGAATTTAGACTAGGCTGTTTTGGGGGAAGGAGGAGGGACATTAACCCCTAAATAACAATTCTTCACTTTCTTTATTTTCAGTGAACTAAAAGCTAGTGTCAACGAAATGTTTCAGGGCTCGGTAACTACTTCAGGGCCATGTACACAGACCCTAATTTTGCTGATGGTGACTCAAATAGCAGACTGGAGATTTAATCATGCTGGGTCAGTGACAAAGTGAGCAGGGAGCTCTGATTTACCTTTATCCCCCCATAGTTACTCCCTCTGGCCTGGTTGTCACATCCCTGAAGGCCAGAGGGAAACATGCTGTGTTGCAGCTTATTTTCCATGAGTTCCAGCAGGTTCGGTTCTCCGAGTCTCTAAGTAGAGCAAATTTCTTGCACGCTGAGTTCATGTATACATTTTCAGTTGAGAGAGAAGTGGAAAAAAATGCAAAGTTAAATTTGAATTAGGCAAACCCATAAACACTCCATTTAGGTTTCAGGTTTGCCACAAAGCTCGGAGAACTTGGCAAAGCAAACACAGCCTCTTCCCAGTGTGTGTGCTATGGGAGTGATATCCTGCAGTGTGGAAGTACTCTTGGCTTACTCTGTCGTTTGCTGAACACCTTTCTAGATTATTGCAATTTGCAGCATTTGACGGATTCAAGCAAAAATAGAAAATCTTCTACTGGTTCAAGTTTCTGTTTGAAGATTTAAACCACTTCTGCTTTGAAACAGGCCGAATTGTTTCCAAATTCAGAATCTGGGTTCAGGGGGAATGTGTGTGTGTGTGTGCGCTTTCCCTGAGGTCAATGCCCTGTTAGTGGCTAGCATGATCTACACTGTGAATTATTTTACTTTTTTTTTTTTTTTTTTTTTTTTCTGTAGTGTGTCTTCCCCATCCTTCTACAAGGCTTAAAAATTAGTAAATTCTATGTGAATTCTGGCTAAATGTAAAATCCTTAATTTTGGAACAGTGTCCATCTGAAAATCCTTTCAGCTCAGTTTCTCCCTTTCCCGGAAAAATTCAACCAAGGCAAATGTAACTCAGGACCTAATTTGCATAGGTAAATACTTTCTCTTAAAGAAAATAACCTTATTCTGTTTGTAAGCCTAAAAATTTCAAGGTTATTCTTTCTTGTATCTGTTTTCAAGAGAAACAAAAAAAATTTAAACTGATTCTAACAACTAGTTTTAGAAACTACATAAGCTGCATTATCTGTATATAATGTGGGTGTAATAGTACATTGGTCAGCAACTATAATGTAAAAGGTAATGCACAATAGTTTTATATGCTTCTCAGAACTATAAAGGAAGTGTGAGTGGATTTTAAACATTTTGATTAGCACCACAAAGATTTTAATGCTTTATTTAAGCAGTTTGCTATAGGGCAAACACATTTGGTAGACAAGTAAAATGAAAGCACGGCATCAGTTTCCCTGTTTTCTATTAAGTAATGTTGCGAAGTAAGCAGAAGTTGGATTCAGATATCAGATAATTATCTCCACACTATGTGTCACAGTAAATAATTTTAATTGGTTTAACTTCAGGGACCATTACTGGCCTAATTAGAAACATGAAAAGGCTACAAGTATTAGGAAATATCCTGAAGGAATGAGAACATTAGCAATTCTGTCAAGCCATTTTTAAAATAGTACACAGTAGCAGACACATTTCAGTAAAAGGCAGATTACTTGAAAGGTGCTTTTAGGAAAACAGTAGTTGTGGGTTTGTAATAAGAGAACTTGATGGGTAAATGTAGAGATTTTGTAGTGGCTGACGTGTTATTACTGCATTAAAAATGCACTAATCTTATTCTGATTGCTATTTTTAAAGACATGGGTTAACTTTCTCTGCATAATGCAAGAATAACAGAGTTGTAAGAGCTTGGGGGCAGCGAGGAAGAGGAAAGAATCCCTATGGCAAGAAAGTTCTTTGGTTTAAAAAAAAATACAGATTGTGTGAAGTTTGGGAAATTTCAAAGACTTTCATTGAAAATGTCTGTCATTTTCTTCAGTGCTTCAGTGGAGCTATATAAAAATGACTTTTGGATTCTTGATTCTCCTTGTTTCTATGTGACATTTTGGATAATATGCAAGAATTCACATTCCAAATGAGATCATCGAGCAATGATCTTGCATTGAATGTTATCTTCTTGTTCTCCAAGTCTCTCCACAGCTTCTGATGCCTGAAGCTAAATTTTAAGTTTTCCATACAGCCCAACGGCTTAGAGCTTTTGGCTCATTTGTCAGTGAAAGCCAATGGGCAAGCAGGGGTGAGCTCAGAAGACACTGTCTCCCAGAGCTCAGATCTCTACCAAGTGGTTTCCTCTTGGCAAAATTCAGATGGACAGACCTTCCCTGCACTTGCACTGAGCTGGTTTGCATAAACATTATTTAAAAAAAAAAAAAAAAAAAAAGGTGCCCCTTTTTTGGAAGAACATGTGAATAACTTTGAATTTATTCTGCTACTGCACTTGATAGTTGGTTTGGCTAGTTACTGTGCTTCCAGAGTATTTATTGGTCACTTAAACTCTTTTCAGAAGGAACTGCTCAGCTTGCAGGTGTACCTGAACAAAACTAGGAGACATGTTGTAGATTTTGGGGAGTGGGCAGAGGAAGGAGGGAAAACATGCTAATGAACAAAAAGTGATGCATGAATTGCTACAGACTCCAAACAAGTAGTTCATTTGCGTTCCCATCCTTGCAATGTTTTGTGTAATATGTCTGTGATAGTGCAAGAAAAGCACTATAACCATAGGGAAAATTATTATTATGTCCTTAGGCGAACTGGCATTTGTTCAGTGTTGTGCTTCGGGTTGGACAAGAGAACCGGGATAAACAATTGCCGGGGAGAAACAGTAATGGGGACAGCCAACTACCCAGGGTGCTTCTCCTGTTTAAATGCATTGCAAAAATATCTTAGTGTTTCTCATCTAAATATTAAGAAAATTCCATGTCGATGAGTCGTAAACTTCTGGAGCCTCTAACTCCTTTTATATTGTTATCTAGTTTCACTAAGCATAATTCAGTTCTCATAGAAGACCAGCTTAGTTTACCTTCTTCATAACTCTGCATTGGCAGACATGCCACCCATGTCCACAAGTAAACAAAACAATTTCAATACTGACAGGCTCTCTGCATATTGCAGTCTTGTTCTGCTAGAGCTTTTCTTGGCCTGTCCCTATATCATGCTTTAGGGAGGGTAGTCATCACCAAGCAAAATGTTACGTGTGAATATATGATTTTCCACAGAACATTCTCTTTATTTTATACTGTGAAAAGGACCAATAGATCATACATGGGATATAAACATAACTCCGTCTACTACTTGGGTGTGAATACAAGGAAGCAGTGAAAGTGCTGAAACTGAGTTACTCTAAGTAATGAATACATATGTAAAACTCTAGTTTTGTCAAACTGGTGTATATACCAGCATAGTCACGTAAGACTTTAAGAGAAGAATTTCAGCAAAATGGCTTTCTGTGACTGCCTAGCTTTCTGGTTCTTTCTGAAAGGTTTAAATGGTACATGGAATTTTTTTGCAACTTCACCTGAAAAAATGCCACAGTAGCAGAGGTTAGGAGTAGATAAGCAGGTAATTTGGGGATATAATAAGAGCAACAGAAGAGTTTCTCCGTGTCGACAGAGGTCTCTAAAGAGGCAGGTGTTTTAATGGCACGCTCAGCACCTGTCCTTACCTTGAAGGATTTTTAAACGAGTTGGAGTTTTTCTTCCTGTGTCAATTTGGTGCTTCACCCTCAAGCAATGAATGTTTTGATTCCGTGTATGCTTAAGAGTTGAGGATAAAGTACTTAAAAAGAAGGTTCAGCTGGGAATCATGCCCTGGGAGATAAGTTTAATTCAAAGTTTAGCCTTTGACATGCCTTTGTTTGCCATAGGTTTGCCATGAAACCTATGATAGTATAAGGAAAAAATGAAGTTGTACCTTCTGAGGAAAGCTCCTTCTACCAAGTTAGAGTAATCCTTGAGTCCAATGTAGACCACATCATGCGTATCTGGTGGTTGTGGGAAGTGTTAAGGTGTAATGAAATATAGAGGGAGGAAAAAATGAGAGAATGCAATATCTATCTTTTTCCTCTTGAGAAACTTTGCCAAGGATCCTAAATTGTACTAAATAGGAACATCCTGGCCCCTGTTGAATTTTACCGTATCGTTTAGAGCTCCTGCTGCCTAAATAAAGATCCCTCAAAAAAGAAAAATCTTGCCTGGCACAGAAGAAAATATGGTTTCGCCACCATTATAAATTTAGAATTATGTGTAACACTATAACTCAACTTCTTGTTTTTTTTCTTCTTTCCAAAAAATGCATTGAAGATTTGCAGTCATTATTTTCTTCTCTCTTTTGTGTCCATATTGTGGGATTTGTTCTTCTGCTTGTGTTGCTGGTCTGCTCCTGAAAGTAGTTCTACACTCTCAGGCTAGGCTTTTCCAAACACTATAGCACTGTGAATCAGGGTTTATATCTGTGACTGTCTCCAAGTTTCTTTATCTGTCCTAGGCAGCAGATTTCTTATCTGACAGCCTTATAATTATGGAAGTAGCTGCATATTAATGATTCAGTGCTTACATAAACAACTGGCCTTGGAGAAATCTAATGAACTAACTTGCAGGATTTGATTTTGCTTAATTAAATGTAAATAATGTTTAATGTTGTATGTGACAGGATTTCTCCAGAAACTTATGGACTTTTTTATGTAACCAAAGCACTGTTATGAATGCAGAGTGAGGGCCATAGCAAACATCATGAAATTGCATGTCATGTTTTGTTTTCAGTAATCATCCATCTATCTATTCAAGTAGAAAAAGCGGAGTATTTAATATCTGCCTATGAGAGTGTGTATCAGGAGATGCTTACACTCTGCAGAAGCATTTGGTAACTTCTCAATTGTTTCTTCTCTGTCTCTCAAAGCTGGCAAACTGTAGCTGAGGAAAATTTTTGAATCTCAGTCACTGTCCTATCAACTGAAAAACTTTCTTTAACTTTACCTTTTCCTTTCCTTTCTGCTGTATTGTGTTACCAATTTTAAGTATATTTAATCACTAGGTATAAGCCAGGTCAGCTTGGACCATCAGTTGCTGGGTCTCAGGTTCACTGCCAGGGGACTTTTTGTGAGTGAGACTTGGAGCAAAATGCAGTACATTTTTGCTACCAGTAGTGCTAGGCTAATTAATTCATTTTAAAACAACCACAATTATTTCTAATGTGCATGTGTATTATGTGTGTATATTTGTATACACAAATGCTTAGGTGTATATGAAATTGTTAGTTGTTATGGTATATGCTGGTGTTTTCATCATTCCTTAAAATAATTTCAAATACTTCTATAGGATGATTTAAAGCCTTATAGAAAATATGCTATTTTCTTTGAAACCGAGAAGTTTTATAACAGCCTACATAGAATTTTGTGAAACTGTTCATAATGTAACTGAGAGTCCCTGCAGGACTTCAAACCTCAGGGAAAAGACTGAGGCAGCTATTTCTGTTCCGCTCTATGCCTCTCCATGTGCTTTCTGTGTAATTCAGATAACTAAATCCCAACAGTCCTGCCACACACTCTATGAGAAATACATGCACCTCCAATTCCTTCTTTTTACAAGGCTTTTTCTTGAGGCAGAAAGGAGTTAAAAATGTTGCCTGTGATGAGAGCCTGGAGAAAGCTGATGTTCATTCAGCTGCTGAATGAGCTATCAATAATTGAGTAAGGTCATTACCTGAGGAAGACACCTTGGATAGGAAAATGGGAAACAGCCTCCATTGGACATTATTTTTTATCAATGAACTTGTTTCCCTTTCCCCTTTTCAGGAATCTTGAAAGGAAACCATGTCACTAAACCATGGACAGATATTATCTGACCAATAAAGACTTACTGACATCTGGCAAAGGAAAGGGTAGTGCGGGTAGCATGTCTTTGGTGTTTTTAAGGGACGTGATTTGTCCTATGTTTTGTCCCATGGATTTTTAAGTCCTGGTAAGCAGGATGTCGGTAAACTTCTTCGTTGGTCTCAGGTACTTCGGTAGTATGTTACACCTGATGTCAGTGCCCCTCAAACTGTTGTTTGATTTGGTTTAGGTTTCATTTTCAATGAATATATTCATTTCAATGTGCATATTAATGAACTTCTTGGATTTGAGTGGTATGCACATGAGAAATCAAAGCTGGGTTCAGGGTCTCTTTGTCTTCAGTGCATCTTTCATTGATGCCGTTCTTCTAAGTGGTTTTTTTTAGGTAGAAGTGAGGAAGACTGGCCTTTTCTATCTCTTTTAGGTATTTGTGCTGCTGTAGCATTTCTCCTTGTGCTGTTGAAGGCCAGTCTGGGTTATCCTGCAGTCCTGCAGTTGGCTTGCAGAGAAAAATTTGCAAAAAATTATTGAGAATATCTGGCTCCCATCATCTTTTTACCCCCTCTATATCTTTTCCTAGCATTGTTCTATGTTTTGTGATATCTTAATAATTTTTAGGATTTTTTATCAGTTTTACGATTGTATTTTGCCTTTGAGTCATCTTGCCGTTTATTGCATAGAATTTTTTTAAAAATCTTATTGTTTATACATTGATCTCTACATAGGCTTTTAAAATGAGATAAAGCATTGACATGTTTTTGGTGACTTGGTTTTATTTATTTTTGTGTTTTTCCTCTCATTCCCTTTTGCCTGCACTGTGTTGCCATTAACTTTCCAATCTAAGCGTGCGTACTGATGAGTACATGAGTAAGATTGAGCTATAGATCCGATGATGTGGAAAGCTGAATTAGATCTTCAGTAACACCCTTGAACATGCACATGTGTATGCAGACACATTTACTTCGGCTGTGGACTCAGAGCAGGCAAATTATGGAGAACTGCATTTCTGTTTTTTTGTTCTTCTTAGATTTTATTCTGTTGTTACTTTAAGCAAAGCAAAACCTCAACCTTTGACCAGTTTGTGATTCTCTGCCCAGTGCTGACTGAGAATTCATTTCAGTGGGAGCTTTGTTTGCAATCATATTGTGTGAATAAATATCATTTTATAATTACAATCCAAGGATTTATAAGTGACACTTGAGACAGGGCAAGCACTGTAAGGAAAATGAGCTAGTTAGAACCTGTCAGGGTACTGCAATGTGAGTTAACAGCTAGGTCTGTGGATTCTTTTAGCTTTCAAGGTGTTATTTGCTGAATCACACTTTGAAGTGCATGCAAGTACATATATGTGTTTTCAAAACAAATAGTACCTAAAAGCCATGAGTTTTGTAATGCCTGGTTTTCTAGCATCTGCTATACTATTTTTGCCTTTCTTAACTATAGCCAGCATTTCTGTGGGGTAATCAAAACTTCTTTCTTGGTTCTGAAGTTTCAAGAACATGCTGCAATTTGAGATCCTAAAAAGACAAAATAAAACACACAGAATCTGAGTAAAACAACAAGGAACCATGAGTGTCTTCACATAGGTGTGGGATTCCCTGAGTATTGTGCTAAGGATTTCTGACATGAAACAGTATTTTCATGGGGATCTACACACAGGGATACAGTAGAATATTGCTGAGACGCTTTAAGTCATTTTAAATGGGCTGGGAGCTTCTTCAGAATCCTTAAACAACAAAGAAAAAGAGCATGCCTGCAATGCACCTTGCTGTGCCCCCAGGGCCAGTAGTTTTTGGCCAGCTTCTCACCATTTGTTTCCCATTTAACCAGATTACTGCATCACCAGTGGGGGTATATTGGAACATGCTGTTAATGACAAGTAGTAGTTGGTTCAAGATGGGACATTAATCCCAGGATCCCAGATGAGGAGATTTTTATCAGCCTTAACCCACTGTAAGCGATTATGGCAGAAATTCAGTTCACGCTCAGGAGCTGATACTGGACTCTAGTATAAAGTGCTGGAGTGGTTTCAATTTAAATTATTGTGATGAGGCTGAAAAATGCAGAGTAGCAGTTTGGAAATGTATTTACTAACAGTGTGCCATGCTTTTGGATTCTCTGTTTCTTTCTTCTTTGGATAAAAATTTATAATCCATACAAGAAAATGAACTGGGCTCCAAAGTCATAGCAACCTGTATAAACCCAGAATAGTGTTACTTGTATCAGTGAAGTTATTCCAGATTTACACCTGTGTTAGTGAGATCAGAGGCTGGCCAATTTTGCTTAAGCTAATTAATATAAAAAAATCTTTGCTTGAATCTTGTGCTGACTGATTGAGTGGTTAAAACGTTTTCATTGTGTTGATATCGCCTGGTTTCACTTTGCAATGCATGTCTGTTCAGAGTGGAAATGGTTAAATATGAAGAAGCCAGGTTATTACACATTTCAATTCCAGAGTCAAATATAAAAATTTCTATTATAGGGACAATTAATTACATCTCAAAATGGCAAATGTGCATCCTTGTCAGGTAGAGTGTACTCTGATGGCCTTTCCTCAAACACTGAATGTGGAGATTTGATCTCTTCTAATGGTGCTGAGAAAAGGGTAATTACGCTATGGTCAAAGCTAATTTGCTTTCTGCCAGATGAACTGTTGTATTTTATTGTACGCTGACATTTTAAAGTAATTACGGCACTGTTGACCTTAGACAATTCCAGTTGTATCGCTGTCTACAGCTGCAGCGTTCTACCTTTGGCTGGCAGACAGAGGCTGTAACGAGGTAATGACACGGACAAAGAGCACCATATGGGGCTCCTTTGAGATACACAAAGCCCAGTGAAAGGAAACAAGAAAATTTTAACATCATCATTACAGTCACACATTCTTTCCAGCCATAAAGGATCCCATCCCCCAGTACACAAAATGCCCTCAATAGTTTACTTGCTTATACGCTGCATATCTGTGTGTTTTTCTTCTGTAAATGGCAGCGTGCATTAAGAAGAAAGAGGTCAGGTAGAACTGAACGTGACGGACTGGTCTTCCACTGACACGAGTTCAAAGGCTAAAGACTATTGATTGAGATAAAAGCCTAGGTTCTTATCTAATGTTAAAGACACTCCTTGTTGTCTGAAAGCTGTGCACATAATTAGGCTGAAAGAAGAGCACTTCATCCAGAAAATCACTATAAACTGAGCTTCATTAAACGTAGATATTAGTTAATTTAAAGGAAGATGTTATTTTTCATTGATATGTTTTAATGAGGTATGTCTGGTTGTCTTTTCTATGCTAAGAAATATAAGCATGTGCAGAGTGATTCTTGGTTACTGTAGCCCTGCTAAGACAGAAAAATAGATTAGTATCACTCGCAGAGTAATGCTTTATTCCCCTGAACAAAAAAAAATGCACGTTACCAAATACAATAATTTATTGCAGTGAAGAGCTGGTAAAAAACCTGAACTTTGCTGTTACATTAAACATTTTCCTACTGTTTTGTAGCATGGACTTTAGAAATGTCAACTTACGCAGAGCATGCAACAGGATTTTCGCTGTATCATGTTCTGCACCTTAAGATAGGTGTGAAGAGATGGTGAAAATGATCCTATGATTCTAAATCGGTTATCTCCATTAAGGTTAGTTTTGCACAATGAAGCTTTGTTAGATACAGTAGAAAACGAGTGATTATAGTTGGCATGTGTCAGAAAAATTACCTTAGAAGAGAAAGGTTAGGCCCAGCATTCATTGAGTCCAAATTGATAATACCACTTCTTAGAAATCTTGCTTCCAATTTTGCACCGTTCATCTGGTTGTTGCAGGGCTTCTGAATCAGGTTTAAAATCATGTGTTCTGAGAATCCCACCGCCTTATGGCAGGTTATAAAGCAGGGGAGATATTTTAAAAGTTAAATTGTTATCAAATATATAAAGAGCTGTTCTGTAACTGGCTACTTGCTGAAAAATTAGCGCTTTCTGGCCTAACAGTAGAAGAGTCCAATAGCATTTCTAAAGTAGTATCCATCTTCATATTTGAATTCTGAAGTCCAGAATATGTGTATTGAATTCTGAAGTCCAGAATATGCATCTTTCTCTTGAGGTACCCTCAAAACATTTTTTTAATTTTGTTTCCTTTTCCTCTTAATG
Organism: Nothoprocta perdicaria; assembly: GCF_003342845.1. NCBI lineage: Eukaryota > Metazoa > Chordata > Aves > Tinamiformes > Tinamidae > Nothoprocta > Nothoprocta perdicaria. Next base: position 417,355 of record NW_020455588.1, read on the forward strand.
CTTCTGTTATCCCATATTAAAGTAGAAGTACTGCTACTGAATGAAGCAGACCATCGCTCTGCATGCAAAAGGCCTGCATAATCAAGCACAAGTTAAATACCATCTTTGTATCCAAAAGACATTGACAAAGGGTGGAAGCCACACCAGCTGTTTTATGACAGTGCTTTCTCTAGTGATATACTGCAAGAAAAAACTAAGAGAAAACAAAAGGCAAGGATTAAAAGTAGCACAGAATTTTAAAAAAAGAAAAAAAAAAAGAAAATCTGAATAACACTGTAACACATTATTATAAAGTAGTTGTGAGGTGGAGAAGGGCTATATCTTTTAATAGTAGACAAGCACTTGTCCTTAATTCATTGCCAAGGTGTACAATGAGAAATAAAATATTTTCCAGCTGTTCATATTCATACAGCTGGCCTGGAAGCAGAGCTCCTGGGATGTGCAATGGCACAGCAAATCTTTATATTTGCCCAGGACACAGAGCAAAAGCAAAACATGTGCCTGGTCTTGCTCTATCCAGTCTTAGGGTAAACTAGCTAATTCTCAGGCATCTACCAATTAGGATTAGTGACAAATACGATCAGTATGGTAAAAGAGCAATTTATCCCAAGATGTATAAACAAATGGATATTCCCCAAGGAAATAGATTAGATAACATCAAGAAGCATGTTCCCTACATGCTCTTTTGAAATTTGGTTGTCATCTATCCTGTGGCTCTGTTACAAGACAGATAGAATTTGGGGTTAGAACATCTCTGTTGTAATTTGAGGTTAGATGTTGTAGGCTTTTTTTTATCCCAAACTGCATGCAATATTCTGTACATTTTGTGTGTGCTCTGTATGCTGCAATAGCTGAAGCTCAAAATGGGACTCTCTTCATGCACAGACAGCAGCTCAAGTAGATTGGGCCAGAACGGTTTTATCTTCCTAGCCAAGCTAAGCTTGTCTCAGCTGGATATTGCTCTTTATATGTTGGATAGTTCCTCTGTAAATAGTTACAAATTGCACCCTATTATTCTTATTTTATGCAGATTCCATATGTGACATGCATGGATTGCTACTCATGCAATTTGATTTGGAAATGGCTTGGATTAGGACATGAGTCATTTGTGATCTTTTGTGTTAGAGACAGGAATACATTTTTCTGAATTATTTGTCCAATCTTATTTTGAAGTTTAAAATTGTTGATGATACTACCTGCAGTTCTAGGATGAAATTCTGACTGTGGAAAGATTCTGCTTTTGATCTTCGTGCAGCAAGATTTTCACCTATAGAACTGGATTCTATTTAACATGATTTCTTATGAAAGCCAACGTAAAAGGTGAAAGTTGCATTTTCTGATGGGAAAATTATATTTACTGAATAGAGAAGTGAAAATAGAAGCAATAGAACTGGAATTGAAAGGTGAAGACATATATCTTGGAAAGAAAACAGTATCCTGGAAAACTGACAACTGGTATATGAAATCAAGATTGAGATTCATATTTGGAAACATCATATATCTTTGCACTGAGAACTGAAGAATCTCTCTGAGCTTTTTCCATAGGAAGTTGAAGTAATTCATAAGAAATCTAGAACTTTCTTAAAATTCCTAAAGGTTATTTCCTTTGTAACAAAATAACTGTCTCAACTCTACGAAATGAGCTAGTTTTCTGTGCAAACCTATTTAGTGCTATAAAAGACAGTAGCTCTAATCAAGTATATAGATTCATTAAGGGCCACACTAGATCTGTGTCAAATATGTGACCCTCCAATCTGTGTGCAGTTAGCCGAGGCAATACTATCTCCTCATTACTATCTTGGATTTATTGTCCATGAAATAGGCTGTTGCCTGCTTTTCTATCAAAACAAATATAAAGACTAATCTGGCACATAAAAATGTAAGTCAGATTATTGATTTGTACTAGCTGATCTAGATATACTTATCACAAATATAATAGACTTTAGGAACTGTTGATATCTTCCATAAAAAAAAAAATCTTTTTTAAGGATTATTGTTTAGAGTAGTCTTTCATTAACTTTGTGCAAAATAAATAAAAATATCATACATCGAATGGGTCAGCTTGCTGCTGATAAAATTGTGAACTGGTCAAGAAAACCAAGAAACAGAATTACAAGTTTGAGAATTATGAGAAACAAGAATTACAATTCTAGTGTATGTACTTTTACATCATTAAAGAAAATTCCTCAGTAACTTGGTCCCCTAAATTCAGATTTTAGAATGAAGACTTTTCAAAGTAAATCGAATAAAAATATTTTTAGTAAATATATTTTTAAAAATTTTCTTCATTTCAGCATCAACGTTGCATCCCTTAATTCATTTTTTCAACCTAGAAAAGTTTAACCTGCTAGATAGTAGAAAATGGAATGATTTCTTAACTTTTTTTAGTTTTTTCAAAAACATTTTCAGTGTGTTTTTAACAGGAAGCCTTAATTCAGTTCCCAGGTCACAGGTTACTATAGACAGGTTATTTGTTTTCAGAGGAGTTATATGTACATAATGTGTTTTGAGTATAACTCCAGTTCTTCAGAACTGTTGTACATTTATTCAACTTGGAAATCAGTAAAGTGGTAGTGAAGAGTTCGCTGGAGGGAATATTTTCCTAACATAATAAAAGAAAAAAGAGGTAATATATGTAACTTCCGCAGTTGCACAGGGAGGATTGATTTTGCTTTTCCTTCATTTTCTATAATAATGCAATAATGTACTTTTTATTTATTTATTATTTATTTATTTATTTATTTTTAAGCAGAAATGAGTTTCAAAATGCCTGTTTTTTTTCCTGCCAGATAAGTAATAGGAACTTCGGTCTATATACAAAATCTTTTATCTCATTTGTGGATTCAAGGCCACACAAGTGCTTTTTGTGGACTTCTGTTCTTGACTGATAACCTATTTTCAAGATACATTTTCAATTTGTATTCAATATCAAGCTTTGAAATACCCTGTTAACATCCATACTGTTGTTTTACATCAGTAAACAGAAAGCTAGAAAAGACTTGCATTTTGTCGATGGAGAAATGTGTGTGTTACCATAAAAGAAGCAGTTCTCGTTCTTTCTTTTAGGCTGTTAGAAGTTGATAGTAATGTTCTTAATTCTCTGTTATAATTCAGAAATAGAAATTGCTGACAATTGATATTGAAATAAATATTTTTGCACACAAAAAGAAAAACAGATTTAGAGGTAAAATTCACTCAGAACTTTTGTCAAAACTCAGAAGTTTTGACCCTTGTTTATTGGAAACCATCATGCCTCTTTGGCTGTCTGCAGCGGCCAAAAACTCAAGAGAGGGAGCAAATCATTCCTTTTTGTTTGTTTTATTTTGTTTTTCTCAAATGCACAATTCTAGTAGTAATGAAAAAGTGAAAAAGTCTGGTACTTTCAGTAACTGTCTGTTAATGTTATAGGATGTTCTGCATCATAAGCTTCTGCATTCTGATCTAAAAAAAGTTGGAGGGTTGCTGGACAGCCTCAATTGTCCTTTCTATTCTGTACTCCCTCTCCAGGAGCATTTAATGTACTTGATTTTAATACTGGTTAAGATATGATTGAGTGCTCTAGGTTTTTTTGTTTGTTTGTTTGTTTGTTTGTTTTTTGTGAATTAGCTTTATTTTTGATACCTTTCTATTTATTTCATTTGACATAATTATTGAATTATTGTCTATTCATAATTACAAACAAATAAGCTTGAGCTACAAAATTCAAATATTATCCCACATTTAGCAGCCTCCTAGGTGTTCATAGACTCCCAATGGCCATTAATCCCAACTGGCATAAGCTGTTATATTTATTTTCATAAAAGTTTATTACATTTACCTCATCAGAGTGCAAGATCATTTCAGAGTAGTGACTCTGTAGTTGAGTTCAGAAGCTCAGAGTTCAGAAGCTTCAGAGCTTCTGAACTTCTGATGGGTCATCAGATGCAAAGGCAGTCAGAAGGCAAGATTTTTTAAAATTCATCTTATTTTGTCACCAAATTTAAGACAGTGTTTCTATTTCAAAGATTTGAAATAAAACTTGGTGCCCAGAAAAGGTTGCTATTGTCTGTCCTTTAGGAATTCCACTGCAGGGCACTGGAGTAATTTATCAGGAAAATAGGACGTTGCAGGAAATCAGCTTTTGAAAGTCGTTCGGTGGAGACATGTCACTCCGTAGCCAAACCTGGCCCTACACGATTTCTGAATTGGACCATGGGAGGTTTAGGCTCATTTGACTGGTTTCCTGGACTAACCATGCAAGGGCTGGCAGTGTTAACACCTGGTAACTCATTTTGTTATCCCTGTGACAACTTGCAGCTGTTCTTTGTAGAGACGTAGTACGCACGTTTACTGAGAGTATCAAGCCTGCTATGTGAAACTTGAGGTTTGTTTTTGGTTGGAAATACAAATATGGAAAGGAGGAGAAAAAAATTAAAAAGCAAATAGAGAGAAGTAGGCAGGAGAAAAAAGACCCAATGCTGCCTATGCAGCGAGGCAATTCTGGAGACTGGGAAAAAAAATTAGTATATGTCTCAATTACTCCATTTAGATTGTAAGTATTTCTTTTTCTTCGTAGTTTTTGTAATCTGCATCTTTTTCCTATGTGCTTCCCTAGTACCTGATATTTTTTGCGTCGGTTTGGAAAATAATTCTGTAAATTTTGTATGCAATTTCCTAAAGTTCCAAAAGGATAACAGAGCAGATGCACTTTAGTTTTCCTATATCTAGCTGCTCCAGGTGGCAGATAGAAATTCTGCTCTGATAACAGTGTGCATCCCAGGCTGGCACAGAAGTCTGTTTATGCAGGTTATGGCTGGTTTAAGAAACCTCTGAACTGTCACGTACGGCCTGAATTAATGAGGCCATACAGGTCTAAGGTCCCTAAAAAGGCCCATCTAGATTAGAATCGATTAATCCTGTAGTGGGCTGCACATCATAAAAGTCACAACAGATGTAGGTTTTGTTTAAGCCTGATTTTATGAAGATCATCAGCTGTATTCTTTAATTAGTGGTGATCAACCATATCTTGACTACAGTAAAAAATTCTTCCAAATTATTAATCCATGTTTAATATTGTCTGAGAGATATCTTTTGTGAAGAAAAACAGAAGTCTTAAGGTATGATTTATAGAGAGCAAATATGTTAAGAAGAAGAATTCAGCATGCCCTGTAGATTCAAGGAAAATATAAATCCCTTCAAATATTTGAATTATTGACAGAATTGATACTTCTGTATTCTTCATGCATTTCCAGCTTCCTACTGAAGAAGTCAGTACCTTTTCACTGTATGAATAAGATTAACTGTAAAAATCAAATAGCTTTAGTGACTGAAAGATAATATAGCTGTTATGCAGAGGTGCCCCAAACCAGAACTCTGGCTCTGTCAGCCTGGAGAAATCAGAAGTAATCTGGACTTTTTATAGCTGTTGTCTCTTTAATGAGCTAATATAAAAACTGTGATGCAAATATTCATGAAGACTTTTTGTTTTTCTTCATTTGTAAGCTAAGCCCATCCTGTTTGTATAGAGAACACTGAACACAAAGGAATTTGTAACATATTAATATGGAAAAAGAGTAAAACTTAAGGTATCGTTTTTGCTTTGTGATATATTGTGTGTCCTATAACTCTAAAGAAATAATTCCATTGAAGAAATTGATCTCTAACTAAAATGCCCTCCAAATGGCTTGTCACTCATTTGCAGGGTACTCTTGGCATTGTTTTAAAACTCGTGCTTAGATGAATGTGTTGGGACTGCACAAAGGCTGTTAGTCTATTATCAGACCTTTTAATTCTGGTTCTGTGCTATCAAGTCCTTGTGAGCAATCAATTGAACATCACCGATCTATTAGGATAGCTAGCCTTTAATTTCATCCCTATCAATATTAAGCAGCCAAAATAAGAGGTTATTTTAGCTGGACTATTATGACTGTAGCAAGGCCTGACACTGGTGACGTGAAACCCACCACCACCACCAGCTCCATCGCAACTCCAGCACGCCAAGCGTGGCACGTTTTAATGCTCGGAGGCATCACAGGTTTGCAGCTCTGCACACAGGTGTGGGGCACATCCTCGCACCCCAAATCACGTGCACTCATCACGCCTGACAGATCAGACAGCGGCTCCAAAACCCCCTCGCTGCCGCATCCACAACTGCTCAATCTCCAAAAAGCTACCTACTGCTTTGTGCCGAACCAGTCGCCGATAGTAAATTTTCCAATTGGAAGCAGTGTATATTTTATTAATGAAAAGCAAATTGCGGCAGGAAAGGCAAGTGTGTTGGCTTTTTTGACATTTAAGAAAGGTGTGTCTTCCTTCCTTTTAATATTTGCCTTCATACCATCCTGCAAATGATTTTGTTAATTAGTTGTGTTTTGTGTGTGCTTCACACAACCAACTCAAGGGAGCTCAGGGACCATGCTAAAAGAGATTAAAAATCTATCAAACGAATACAATACAATTTTGCAGGTTTTACTGTATATGAAGATACTTTTTAATACCTGTTTGGACACAAACATAAATATACATACTGGAATCCTTAAAGTTTGTCCTACCTTGACACTTGAAAAAAATTATTTTAAAGGAAGGAAAAAAAAGAATAGGAAAGCTAATTTTCTATTCAACTTAACAGCAACAGAGCATTAAAAAGGGAAGCTGGAGATGTGCGTATTTACCATGAGGGAATGAATTGGGCATTAATGGGCTCTGGAGGCTTATTTGGAGACAGCTGCACTTATCATGAATCAGGAAAGGGAAATAGCCGCCCTGGTGCACTGCAGGTCAGTCACAAATGTCGACTTCAGAGAGCTATAAATCTCTAGCATTACTTCAGCAGCCGACTCTCAGAACACCCTTCTAGCATTTTTCTATAATTTAAAGATTATGTAAGGTGTATAGTGAGAGTGTTTGATGAAAATATTAATTTAGAGATAAATCCTGTAAATGCTGTAAAGCAGTAGCTTCTGCTGAGCAGGATCATCTTCTGGTACGCTTCAACTAGGAATTGCTGCTAGTTTTGTCAACAGTAGGAGGTCATGGATGGCTGCCAAATAAAACAAGGCCTTTTTCAATAAAATGCTTTCAGTTCTAAGTAGTCGCAGAATATCTTCCTGTACTGTTTTATTACTGATATTTAAACTTTGATATATTGTTTTATACCGCCAATTCCTTGACTCAGAAATCTTAATCATAAAATGAATTGGAATAAAAAGCAATTAATCACAGTTAACTCCTTCTGGCATGTCCAAAAACGTATTTTGTTGCTGCTTCTGAGTGTTTTAAAGGCATTATCCAAGCTCGCAGATTTTGTATCCCACTGTGAGGCTGCTGGCTTTCAAAATCTGATATTTGCATGCTGAAATTTAAAGCTTTTAAGAAAAGTGACGAAACTTCTTTGCAAATTAACATTTTAATTACTGTGAAATAGAGAGGGTGTTGTATTGTTTTAATTTCACCAGCCTGCGCTATAGGAATAGACCTTTTTAGGCCTTGGTAATAGAGCCTCGTGGGTACGTGTGCAGCAGTGCTGCTTGCTGCCTTGTTGGCAAGAAGGTTTTCGGTAAAATGCCAAAGCACTGAAGGAATGAGAGGAAGGTAGAAGTCCCAGCTTTTTTTCATAAGATAAAGTGAAAATAATGTCAAGTGACATGTCTGCCTGTGATACTAGAAGCTCATTTCACAGAACTTTTAGTTTTATGTTTTAGGTTAAACTACAGTTTCGATAGTTTCTCTTTTCCTAACAGAATCAGTAGGGACTTACTGCACAAATTTTCAGTAATTTTGGAAGGAATGCTAGTAAAATAAGAGTCTATATGCAAGTGACTTGTACAAGACTACCACATCTACAGCTCCTTAACTGTCAGTAAAGCTAATGAATTAATGATTATATGGGATGTTTGGTATACATTTTGCTCAAAGACTTTAGAGAGTGCGGTGGGGCCATTATACCTCAAAATCACACTTTCCAGTAAAAAAATCTAATCACTTATTTTTTCTTATAACTTATTATTATAGGGTAGCATTAATACTGATATTTGTTAACCTCATACATAAACTTGCGATCATAATATGTTTATATGGATTTTTATTCAGTTTTGTAGATTTAAAAAAAAAAAAAACAAGCTGAAAACCTGGAAACCGTCTATGCACATATCTTTTAACTTATCTTTATACTTCAGTAGCAGCAGTGGAAATTTTAGAGCTCAAAGATTTTTAGCTTTTGTTGACAGAATAACTGACAGCAAGGGTGTGTAATTACTCTCAAACAGCACAAAAAGGGAAACGAGACTGTTGGTTCCTTGGGGTTTTTTGGAAGGAGAATGTGGCTGTCCTTGTCACTGCCAAGCTGTCTCATCTCATTCTGGACTCCATTGCCTTATCCACGTAGAATATTCTTAGCCTTGGGCTCTTCCTCCAAGTCCAGCTCTCACCTAATCCCAGTCTTCTTTTTTCAGTTGGCCTCCATTCTGTCCCATATGGATGTGCCACAACTGTTCTCAACCATCCAGTTGTCCACTTGGCGCTCTTCCCACTTCACCTCGAGCCCCTTCACCTGCTTCGATTTTCACTCACTGTTTGTTGCCTTATCATCTACCCCACCTCTGTCATCCCTTGTCTCTCCAGCTTTCGTTTAATTTCACTGTTCCTTTCTCTGCCACCAGTTAATTTCTTGTGCCACTGGCTCACAGTTCCTGTCTTCTGCTTCAAGACGCCAGTCCTTCTCAGAGCAAGCATTGCCAGAATACTTCAACAATATAAAATAATATGTATTCCCTAGCCTCATGAAAAATAGCCAAATCATTTTGGCAGGTACTTTATATAAAGTTATATCCTGAGGCATAAGAACCTGCCTGGAAGATTTCAGCCAAAATGGTTAAAATTTATTAAAATTGTAAGCAACTGAATTATAGTAAAACAATAGATTATGTCAAGTAACTTTAACCATAATTGGCTAAGCTTTGTGTAAAACACTTTTTTTCAGTGTATATAAATACATAAACTTAGGAAATAAACAGATAGAGGGTTGCCACCTTCCCCTACCTCCTGGGGAAGAGAGCTTTTGTAAATGGAATAAGAACTTAATGTTAAGAGAGGTTTTATAAATGCATTGAAGCTTAACATGCTGCTTTGGACCATTTTGGTTCTGGTGAATTGTCATTTTTGTGATGAAACCTTTGTTTATCACTTACAGCCCAGCCTGGCTGTAAGTGAAGAAGACTCTGCTGAAGCTACCAGTGAAGCAGTTCTGTTGCATGGGGAGTCGTGCCAGTAGCTTCCAGTAGTGCCAGATCCACCAGCTTGGTTTTGTCCTGACCAGCTCCTACAGTGCGAAGCTTTCATCTTTCTGTTGTGCCTCTGGTTATCCATAGCAAATGCACTATTGTTAGGGTAATTCCAATGGAAGTGGAAATAAAGCTGTTGGAAAGCACACAGAGCATCAGGGCTGATGGAGTCCAGTTCTCAGCTCTCCTTTATTTATGCTAAACAAACAATAGGGCATTCCCATAGGTCTGCACACTCTGTTACTGCAGTGGGGCATGCTGGAGCTGCCTAGACTATTTTTGTGCAGGATTTGTGGGTCCCAAGTGTGGAATAAGCATTAATATGAGATTTAAAAATAGGAATAAATATTGGCTGGCATTTTGCAATACTGCTTGTATTTTTCTAATGGAGGGACCAGAGGCTTCGTTATGAAAATAAAATCAAAATATTTCATTAATTACATGACAAAAAACAAGCTGTAAGGAAAAAGTGTCAAATATTATGAGATTTGTGGTACAGCAAGGCATTATAGGTGCTTCCTTTAATTGTCTCTGCTCTTCAAAAGCAATGGACTGCAAATTACAAGGAAGGTAGCTGCTAGCTTGGCTATTTGAGACAGAGAAGAAATCAAAGACTCTTGGGAAAGGCTTAGACGTATTGATCAGATGTTTCAAAGAGAAAAAAGGTTAGCTCAGAAAATAGAGACTATACTAATGTTTTAATAAGAATTTTTAATGATTTTTATGCCATTCAAATATTGACACTGTCCAGAAATTAAGCAGTATATCTGAATTTCATCAACATTCAGTTCACATAAGCTGCAGAACATCAATTAGAAGGCTTTAGCTGACCAGGTAAGTATCTGAACGAATGAATTAGAGCTTCAGATGATTCTGTACTCCATTATGAATTCCAGAAGATGAAGATGATGAGGGAACTTTGTTAATTATGATGATGAAGTACAATAGGCGTGAAAATTGAGGCCCTTATTACAGATAGGAAAAATGAGCATAGCCTCGTACAAGCAAAAAGGTCATAACTCTTTTGTCTCTAATGTACCTAAATAACACCTAACTATACTAACAATCTGTTTTTAATTTCATACCACAGTGGACTTCGAGATATAAATCTCAACACATATGTATGTGTGTTTACACATATTTAGAATCTCTTTTATTATTCTTGTTGGATATTACTCAGTTGCCATCATGTTCAACCAGTAGTTTCTGGCATTTGTGAAAATTGCCCAAGTGCTTCAATGTGAACTTTCTATTCTTATTTTTATTAATTTTATTTATTTAGGTATTTATTTCTACTTTAGAGATATCTAAAGCATGAAAGCTAAACAGATATCCAGTTATCATACACTTGCCATGACAGTGGGAAATTTAACTGTCATTTTAGGCACCTGAAACTTCATTTTTCTGTTCTTCTGTTTTGTTTTGTTTTTGTTGTTTGTTTTTAGTGGTTGTCTAAGTGATTGTCCCAAGAACCTGAAAACATTTCACGCTGTAGAAACTTTTTCCTCTCTGAAGTCCACCATACCATTCTGCTATCTGAATAAAAGTTTTACGCTTTCTTGTTTTTCTTTACTGCTCATTTTATTCAGCCCCTTGTAGAGGGAGAAGAGCTGCTCTGTCCAATGGGGACTTCCTCTGTTTGAGTAACGTAAGGTCCCTGTGTCACACAGAATCTGAATTGGATGCAATATCTCCAGTGGTATCTTCTCTACCTGTGCAATGCATAATTTCTCTCACTTTCCCATATCACTTACCATGACCATCCCCACATCTTGCATTCTCAGTTCCATACATTCAGGAGATGCAACAAGGGGTATTTCAGATGCTTATTTTTCTCCTCCTTAATTCTCATGTTGAGAACATAAAGAGATCTGAATTTAACACAGAAATAATCCTTGAAATCCTCTATGTCCTTAGTTAATCGTGGTCCAGGGCAGGAAGGAAAAAAAAGAAAAGTGTCCTTAAAGGGTCATGTCAGCTGCTCATACCTTGTGGATTCTTCTGGGGCCCTGTGCATCTCTTGCCAGTTCTCTTACATCAACATTAAGAAACCACTGTCATTTAAATATTCAAACTGTTAAATACTCTTTTCCAGATCCAGTGTCTACAGATTCATCCAGAACAGATTTTCCGCCCTGATCAGCCCTGCATTAAAGAAGCTTATCACAAATAGAGCCCTTGGCCAGGTAACTACCATCTTTTGTTATGCCCTAGCAGATTTAAATCATCTGTGACCAATACAGGGGAGAAACACAGACAAAGTTTTACAGAAACAACCCAAAAACTCAACTGAAGTAAAGCTTCATGATAAAACTCAACTAAAGTAAGCTTTGGAGTCAATGTGTCTGACCCACGTCCCTATGGATTAGCTACATCAGAAGTGATCTGTGCAGCACAACATTGTAAAAATAATTGAGAAAAAACAATATACTGTTCTAGTGAAAGGTGGGATTATGCTGTAGAAATACTTTGGGGATTCTTTTTGTCTTAGGCTCTTTTCTATGAGAGACACGGGCTTTCTGTGGATGCAGATCAAGATTTTAGAAAAAAATAATGACTGCACAAAGACATGTAAAATAAGAGAATATAACGTTACAAAATAGAACTGAAGTATAATAGCCAGCATCATAGTCTTTTGTGGAAAAATAAGCATTATTTTTGAAAACTGTTTATGGCAGTCATTCTAGAAATAAATACAAAACAGCATCTAGTTTATAAAAATATCAATGCAAAAAATTGTTTTGCATATACCTTTAGCAATAATCTGAAATAATTGGCAACTAAGATTTCATGTAATGTCTCTCTACTATTTTCAGTCATTTTGTGAAATGACCTGTTTCATGGTCTGACTAGAGCGTTAATTTAGATCTCTGATGTACAGCTTGTCCCAGTGTTTGCTACCTGTTTCTTTTATTTATTTTTAATACAAAAATGATAGGATATTTGTTCTTTATCAGGATATCTATATGATTTTCAAGCCTTTGTTGACACCAGTTATTCATAGCTATATCATCTATAGTATTTAGGTAAATTTACTATCATTACTGGGAGAAAATGCTAAAGAACTTCCTTTTATTTTTTCTATACAGAGATAAGGAGATTAATCAGAGGGAACCCATGAACTTCTTCCTGGGGTTTTATCAGAAATGTGAACAGTGCTGGCATCTCCTGGTAAGCCATCATTCTAAATATGTGTATTGTAATTTCCACTAAGTATATCTTTATAGATGTCACAAAACATTATCCATTCATATGAGCTATTGCTTTAGACTGTCTTAATGATGTGGTATCTGTGTATTCTGCCTTTATTTCATGTTTCCTGTATTATATAACTTGAGCCTTTCAAGTAATATTAACATAGGCAGTTCTTTTTGGTTAGGTTGTTGTCTCTGAAAGCAAATTGCCCAGAAGAGGCCATTGCACACTTTGCTCTCTGAGAGCTTTTTCTTTCTGGGCGAATTGCTGGTTTTGGGCCACTTGCGTTAGAACACAAATGTCTGCTTCAAAAACAAATTGGAAAGTCCATAGCACAAGCATTGAGGCTTGCTACATCCGTACTGCTTTCCAGCTCCATCAGTGGGGTGAGCAAAGTAGGTCTGGCATCAAGGCATTGAAGAGGAAAGCCTGCCACAGCTGAGCTCTGTCTACCACTTACGTTTAAGGGTCTTCTATAAACGCACTTTGGTATTTCCTGCTTGACATGACTTGTAATTTATCAACTTCACTATAGCAAGAAGATAACCAAATCCTTTCTGTTCTAAAAAGCTTTGCAGAAATAAAGCACCTCTGTCTGTCTGCAGAGACTTCTGAGATGGATAGACCCTGACTAAAGCAGCAAAACTCTCAGGAGTCACCCTTATAGTATGGGAGCTACTGCTCAAATGGGTAAGGGGGAAAAAGCTGCAGCAGCCTATGTGGGCTCAGTGGCTTTCCGCAGTAGCTCTTCATTCACACATCTGAAAATCAAGGCTGTTCTCTTCCATGTACAACAAGCCCAAGAAAAGGCAGTAGCTGTGATATAACCTATCTTTTGTTCTATTGAATTCTCTTTGAGGACAAGCATTCTTGTATCTTCAGGAAGGGCTAAGCTGCTCTTACAAATCTAATTGAAGAGTTTTAAACATGGAGGAATTTTTGGTGTCTCTGACCTCCACATAACCATCTGAAGCGAGTTTTTACTGCTATTATTTGGAGGTACGACCCTGTCACAGAATTGCTATGATGTTTTTAGTAGATTACAGCACATTTATGAGGGAAGGGGCCATCACAACTTTAAATTCATAAACAAGAAGCTGCAAAAATCACTTGTGATAAATTATATAGTAGTTGCAAAATGAAATCAGTACTGTTACTCAGGCAACTAAGCAATCACTTCTAGAGAAGAAGTTCTCAAACTTGTTTAGAGAGAGCATAATTTCATTAAAAAGTCTCCCTATTAATGTTTTAAAGGATTAATTTGTTTTGACAAAAACAGTTATTTAAAATCATGTTTTTCAATATCAGTGTTGTCCTTTGATACAGGATTTGTATTGACCTCAATGACATAATGTATTGCTATAATTTGAACTGTGATGCATAACTCATAATTAGTACTGTAAGCACGACACTTAGAGGACCACTGTTCTCACATTAAATAGAAAGAAACTTCATCTTTTGCATGAATCTTCACGAATGACCTGCATATTTTACATTTTCTATTTAACGGTATTGTGTTTATCTTTTAAGCAGTGCACAGAAAAGAAAAAAGGTAACTTTTGCATTCTCTCTGCTCCCTCCCACATTCATTTCAAAATAATTTAGAATGGTCCACAGAATGTAGGTTCATATAGAAAGCCAATTCTATATATAATCAACATCCCATACTTTTCAGTAAAGGAAGAATAGAAATCTCAGTAGTATAGTAGCCTTGGTGTGGGCTCTGGTAAAAGAATTAGAGATTCTTTGTCTTGATATTCTTTGGAAGTCTCTCCAAACCCAGCACTTGTCCAGCCAAGAGGAAGCCAAGGCAAGGATTTTTCTGACTCTTTAAAAGTATCAGTTCACCAAAACCAAATCTTTGAGAAATGGCAAAGTGGAAGGACACAGCAAGTTCGATGTGAAAAATTTCTCAGCCTCCCGGTGAGATTCATGATCTAAAACAACAGAAAAACTCTTAGAACAGTCAGGAGTTGGCAGTCCCACTTCTGCTTGTAAATGCAGGATATGAGCTCAAGACTGTTCTCTGAGTGATTCAAAATGGGTCAGGGTCTCAGTCCCACCAGTTAGAGCTCTTCCCCTTTGGAGAAATGAATAATCATGGAATTAAGATTTGGTGTTCTCTGCTCTCCATTTTAAATACAGTGTTTGAATCAGTCTCCCAACTCCCAGAGTGCAATTAATTATTTCAGCAAAGGAATAGAGCACTTGTGTGGGATGTAAAATCTGGCAGTACAAGAATAAAAAAATAAAATCTTCTATTCCCCACAGGAATGCCTGAGGTCACTAAGTTGTATTTTATCCTGGTTTAAGTTTCTCTTCTTTTCCTTTTTTTTTTTTTCTTTTCCCACTCTTTTATGGGAGAAGGGAACAAGAAAACCCTGTAAAGTCTTCCTGTTGTTCTGATGTGGAATGGAAGTCTGAAGGAAACTTTATAGACCTGTGTCAGAGAGCTAAGTAATTTACAGTCTCATCCATAGCATCAGGGATATTTTACATGCGAGCTACTTTATTTACAGTGAGGGATTCCATATATTTTTACAGGTAACAGTTTAGAAGGTATTAGCTAAATGGCATGTTCCTGAATTTCCGTCCATGTAAATCAATGTGGCAGAAAATTAAGGTGACCAGGGCTTTATGGAGATGGTTATGCTACGTAGTATTTTTCTAACAGAAACAAATTAAAAGCCTATCCAATTTAAACAAACCCTTTAATTTATAAGTGCAGAAAGAATGATTTTCATACTTGCTTAAACTTTTGGCTGAGTTACGAGTCTTACATATCTATTACGGTCTTTTGTTTCCTTCTTTTACATGCACCTTTTCCTTACATGTAGGACCTTTTTTTCTGTACTAGCTGAGTTGACAGCCCTGTGTGATTCTCTGGAGGGCAGGTGACTAAAAATAAACTCCTTCCTGCCAGCAGCCATTTTGGTGCTTTTCATTCACTTCAGGACAGAATTAGTTTGTAAAAGGAGAAGCTAAGGGCTAGATTTAGTTTAAGAAACAGTCAATAGTAGTAGACTAATCTTTCCTGAAGACACCACTGCAGTACCAATCTAGACGCTTTCCTGCTTGAAGATGATGAGAAGGAGAAAATGTGGATAACTGATGTGGAGAGGAAGGTTGAGAAGAAGTGTTAAGTTGCCAGCATATTTCTGTTAAATTTCATTGGTTTGGCTTTCCATTTTTAACTTTATGCAGCTAGGTTACATATCAAGGGGGTTCTGGTGATGATGCTGGTTTTCTATGCATTCCTTCCCATGATATTGAACTCCTCCATCAATTTGACTAAATATCATCATGTGATATAATTGTGGAATATATATTGTTTTTGTTTTCAAAGGCAATTACCCAATATGAATGTCATGAGATACAGTACAAAAAGGACTTTTGACAAAGGATTAAGCAGTAAAAGTAGGAAAAAATTAGATACCTAATACTAATGTTTTCTCTAGCCTGATATATATTTGTTTGCCTTCACCTGAGCTATTTGTTTTTGAGATTTTTTTTAATTCAATTATCTTATGCTTATTCATTTCAGAGTCTATGCTAAAACAAAATATGCAAACTTTATTTAGTATGTCTGTATAGCTAGTATTGTTTTTCTTTTTTTTTTTTTAATTGAGGTAAAGCTTACATTGTTTCTATATCTTTTTATTGGGTGAGGGTATTTAACTATTTTGTAGTGCTGTGGTAGAATTTAGGAAGCTTCACTCTGATTAGATAAAACAGTATAATTTTCCTAGGATTCCAGAATTCGTTAGTAGGCTTTTGTTTCCCCTTCAGGTTTGCAGCTTGCATCTTGTTATCTTGTTTAAATTTTAGCACAGAATGTAAATAAGATGAAATATGCAATGCTAAAAGCAATATATGGTATAAAATGCATAAGCAGTCTACTCCACTCTGTGCACAAGTTGTGCTAGAATATTTACATTCCTGGTCCATGTATGCAATGAAATACTCTTTCACTTATGTTAGACCACTCCCTTTCAATGCCTCTGTTTGCATACATATTTGCATACACTTTTTTTGCCTAAAGATTTGAATCTGTACTTTTTTTTTTTCACTCGCCTTTGGCTTCTTTGACTTTTTCTCAATTCTTTGGTCACATAATATGACCAAATGCCCACAGAATAATAAGTCTAAAAATATTATAGCCTATTTTAAAGTATGGTTGATAATTCTTTTTTTTTTCAGTTTTGTGATAAAGGAAACAAATTTTTGAAATGACAGTGCAGCCTCTGATATCTTAAAAACTTAATTTAAAAAAAAAAAAAAAAGGATGATACAATAGTAAGAGTTGGCAAATGTTGGAAAGAAAGAGTTAAAAGGAGTGGAAATGTTATTAAAGTGCCTGAATGCCTGTACGTATTAGCTAGTCCTGAAGAAACTCTAGAGATCTAAATCCAACTGACACCAGTGTGGTTTACAGCTAGACTAACTTTGTGACTTTGAAAAGTGTTTCTTCACCTTGCTTTTATATGACACCAATTTCACTGTGCGCTAGAGGTGAGTGTGAAACATATTTTGTTGGTTAAAAAATATTACATTAAATGGTTGTCTTCCATACAATTTTCAAATAGCAACCAATCAAGGCTTGTTTGGTGATGTGCAAATTTTCAGTCAATTTGAACTGATTTGGCTCTTCAGAAGGTTAAGGTAGTTTAATGGTTGAAAGCACATTGCTGTGCAGCAAGCTGCAAAAGTCAAAGGGTTAGAGGATTAGGATTTCATTTCCTTTTAGCCGTTGCCATGTCTGTTTTCTGTCCAAACTACTTCTTGTTCCCATTTAACCCATGCTTTTAAAGACAAAAGGGGTTGAGAACTTGTGGGCCTCAGGCTTCATTTTAACAAGCCGTCTCTAGCACTTTGGAGCATAATTTGTCATAAATGTCATAGGTCAGGGAAAGTTGAAACCTACAGCCAGCAGATGGTCATTATGACAGCAGTTACGTTTCAGAAGGCAAAGATACTTTGTGATGTTTACTTGGTGGTGTGAACGTTACACCTCTGCAGAATATTTTCAAGTTCACTCTTAAAATGAACTCATCCTTTTTGTTGCTCACTTCTTAGATGGAACTCTCAAAACCCTTGGAGTGCAATCCTCTTTCCACAGCTCATGGGATTTGGTGGGCTTTCTTGCATGAGTAAAATACACCTGTGGAACAATTTGTTGTTTAAACACAATTAATTGCAATAGTCCAGAATTATTAGCCATAGCCAAACTTGACTGTGTTCAGCTGAGATTTTCATCCTTACACTAGTTCTTCACAAAAGCTACAGGAAATAGAGAATGCAAATAATGGCAACATAGGCTTTCTCTGGCAACACAGTCTTTCCAGTTGAATTAGAACTCTGTTAAATTGGGAATCTTTACTATCATTATACTTTTACATCATACAACCAGAACCTTACACAAAATAAAGTGTATTCATTTGGTGTATTCTTGTACTCCATTATGGCAAATGGCATACCGACATAAAGTTTTTGAAGCAAAAGGAAGCAAAGGAGGGCATGGAAAGCTGCCAGGAACAATGTCAGCGCCAAAAGCATAGAGTCCACAGTTGCAGAAATAAACATGCAATTTAATATGCACGGTTCAAAATCTTCAGGTCTGCATGGGGATTGTTTTACAGGTTAAAAAAAAAGAGATGACGGTTCATTCATCCTGAAAAGCTGGCTGATTTCTTATAGGCTTTATGACAAATATTGATCTTAAGAAGCAAGTAAGGCTTTGGTTTTGTTTGTTTTTAACAAATCAGTTGTATAAAAGCATATTGTGGATCAAAGTGGTGATTAGAGAGAAATATAGGACTATATATGTAAATTGTGTGTGAGAAGCTAATAGGTAAATGAGGTTGATATTACTCATAGGTGAAGAAGGTGAGTGAAAGTTTGTTTTATATATATATATATCTAGACCCTCTTGTTTCAAGTTAATTAGGTATGTCAAAAAATCTCTGCTATGTTTAGTGGGAAGACAATGCATTTTGCACATATGCTTGAAGCATTATTCAACAGGTGACCATTTGGAATCAGAAAATTAATTTTCTAGCTAGACATAGAAAGTCTTGTTTCATTTCCAAGTTCCACCAAGTGGCTTGAATGAAAGTCACTAATATATTTTATACATGTAAGGAGCTACAATAACAGTAGTTGAGATTATAAAACAGGGTCTGGTTTCCAAGGAAATAAGGCTTTTATGATTGCTTTGTACATCTGTCTGCCTCTTTAATATATTTTAACAGGTTAATGTTTTTTAACCTGTAGGCCAATGTCAGCCTTATTTGACAGAAATTTCACACATTTACAAAATATAAAATTGTTCTGTTCCTCTAAGTTTCCCAAGAAGCTGATTGGATAGAGAAGACGACTCAAATTATTCCTATAGTATGAGACTAGCAGTTCTTCTGGGCTGTTGCTGGCCAGTCAATTTACAAATACAGGCCAGCAACTCAGTGCTCCCATTACTTGGGATGCCCACATTACTGGAAACCAGCCATGATATTTGTGGACAAGCTGGTAGATAGGACTAACAAATGATACAACTCTGAGTGAAAGTGCATAGACATCTATGAACACAGAAAAGCAGGGTTACTACTGTGATATAAGAACCTATCAAAATCCATGGAAGAAACCACATTAATTTAGTCCCACTGCATAAGTTGCACTTTGTCTTTTGTCTGCAATGGTAAGAATTACAGAACTACCTGCAACAAAAGAGGAATTTTCCTATCTGAATTCAGAATTCAGTAGCCTTGAAAATATAGTCTCTGTGAGTGATTCATGCTGGCTCCCAGTGATGAGGATTTTGTCAGTGTTTGGAACTTGAAGGGAAGATCCTGAATTTCTTGGCAGTTTCAGTTTTTAAAATTTGATTCAAGAGTCACCCACTACCAGTTTGTGAACCTGGCATTTATGCCTTCTTTATTCCACCTTGCATAATATAAAGTCAAATATGTAGGATATTCAGCCTGCCTTGAAGGTCATAAGAGACTTTGAGGCCATTATTTCTCCAGGGTTACCATAAATGAAATATGCAATTTTTAGTTCTCAAAGGCTCCAGATTAGAGACACACAATCCTAAAGGATATTACTCTTTATAACCTGGATTCTATTTTATGTTCTTTCAAGGTAGTAGCCTCCAGAGTCCTGATGACCCCAATAGCTGTCTATGAGTGGGCCACAATTCCTATCAGTCATCACGACAGATTTGATCTGCAACTAACTTTATTTAAACACTTTATAATTAAAGCCTGTCCCAGTGATTGATAAGTATTGGATCCAACTCCCTCTCAAACAGTTTAGATATTGTTAATCTCTGGATCTTGTGCATCCTGTTAATAACAGGAAAGAAACTTTCGTGGATAAAGGAATGACACTAAAGATGTCATAAACCTGCACATGGAGGGTGCCTATTTTACTTTCATTTGAGAAAATATACAGGATGTTCAGGGAAATTCTGAAATTCAAACAGCAGATGGTAAAAAACAGTTCTAGCAGTTTAAAAAATTTATTAGGCCTTTGTCCATTTTAAGTCCAGAAGGGACCATTATGAACATTTTCTCTAATTTTAGATAGAGCAAAGGCAATATAACTCCACACAGTAAATTCTCCTGGAAATAGTGTTGCATGGCTTTTAGGGGGGCATCCTCGCTGGCGTAATGTGAATATAATTTTTGAAGCATGAGAAGCATGAAACAAAACACTTTTTTTCTCTCAATTTAAAATATCATTCCAAACATACTCAGCACTTAAAACAGCTTGAAAGATGGTTCAGATACTCACCTGTCAAATATATAACCCTTTGAGCGTGCTACATCACAGAGAAGAAAATCCTGAACCAACCACGGCTAAGAGTGTAGGAGCTAAATCTATGCTGGGTACCCTCCTCAC
Organism: Nothoprocta perdicaria; assembly: GCF_003342845.1. Lineage (NCBI taxonomy): Eukaryota > Metazoa > Chordata > Aves > Tinamiformes > Tinamidae > Nothoprocta > Nothoprocta perdicaria. The sequence goes on from NW_020455588.1 coordinate 437,706, forward strand.
CCCAACACACACATGTGCACAATAAATCCATGTCTATACATGATCACTGAGTGATTTTGCTAACTGTGGTAGAGCTGTGCTGTGGTTTCACGGAGTAGTTGCCATGACTTTTTTAGCGGTGTAGCTGCTGTTGAGAGAGGAGAAGAGAGGATTTATTGACTTACCCAAATCCCAATGAAGCTGCCTCAAGCATTAGTTCAGCCCTTAGAAAAGGTACAAACAAAAAGAAATGGCCAAAAGCAGAGCCTTCCATAAACTGAAAACACTCCTGCATCCTGTTTAACCAGTCTCTAGTTTCTGTAAGAACAGATTTCAAGCTATGAGATTTACCTCAGCGTTATGATGGCATTATGGCAAAGGAGAACATGTGTCAAGCAAAATGCAGTTATTTTTCTCACTATAGCAATAAGAAACCTAGAAAAGAAAACCTATACCTCAGTATCCAGGTGAATAAAAGGACAATGTGACAGAGGAGCCAGAAAGAATTAGTGAAATAGTTTCCAAATTAAGAGCAAGATTTTCAGTTTTTTTTTCTTAATGCAAGTTTTGCTTTACTTGATGTATAGTGTGAGCTCATTGGGTTAATTGTGTATATTGCTAAGTATGCAATGCATTCAAAATATGAAGAAACTTAATAAAATAATTCAAGCTACAGCTGAAGGTTATGTATATAAGGAAACTCTTTATAGATATATGCTGCTGCTAAAGTCTTTGTATCTTGCAGTTTTATAGATCTTAAAATTAGATGTAAAATGTAAAACTTATTACTGATATTATTTCCAAGCCTGCTTTGGTAACATTTGGGTACAGACTTGCACACTGTGCACCAGGTACAGCTGCCCTTCCTTGCATGAAATGCTTCAAATGCAGCTAACTGGTTAAGTAGCAGTACTCATCCAAGCCTCACTTTTCTGCTTCTTGTTCGTCCTTGAATTTCCACGTTTCCATTCTGTGCAGGTCAGATGATATTAAATTATATCCAAAATTATATATATGAAATTCTCTGGGAATCCTAAGCAAATAAGAGGAAAAAAATGTAACTTTACAATGAGGCAATCTGAAACTGGTCCTAAATCACTGTTAAGTTGGAAACACTACTACCAACTTGTAAAGCTATTTTAATTCTGTCATTTCTGGGTGGCAGCACATCCAGAGACCAGATTACTTGCTCACAAATCTTCCGAAGCGGAATTCTGCACTCTAACAAGCAATTAGGATAGTCTCTTTAAAGAAAAAAAAAACACTGAAATTGTAGGTGGCCACTAATTATTAAAACGGAGCCATAAATAGGGGTCAATATTTGAGCTCAGCAGTTCGGTCTGTTTGTGACAGGGGCTATTAGGTGGCCTCTGAGCCACCAAATTCCGGCGCGGCAGAACACAGCGTGTGGGGCAGCCCCTGTGCTCGAGCACACCCAGGACCCTACGCACCCCAGCACCCGTGAGCCCCTTTCAATTGCTGCCTTTGTGTGCAGTGTGTTTGCTTTCCCCTTTTTTTTTCTTTTCTCGTTTTTTTTTTTTCTTTTTTTTTTCCCCTTGTTCATTCAAATCTCACCCTCACTCACAGTCCTTCAGGCAACCAGCTTGCTGGAGCCAGCTGCTGAGACAGGGCAGATGAGAAAATGAAAGCGAACGCATGCCGTTTTGCATGGTAAAAACAAAGCCATTCCCAGCCCCAAGCCACCTCAGCTCTCCAAGGGGTGGGTGCTAATAAATCCTGTGGGTTTTTTTTATTTTTATTTTATTGCAGCACTTGTGATACTCCTTTTCCTCTCACAGCTGTCTGTTGCTAAAGTCGCAGGCTGATTGTGTGAATGCACAATGATAGGCGAATTGCTTTAATTTGTTCAGTGAATATTTTTCTACTTGCATCTCTTCTCTCCCTGCCAGCCCTATATAAGGGTATTTAGAGTGGAATGACAGTTCTACCACAAGCCCAAAATCCACTGTGTGATACTGCTCACTTTTCCTTGATGCTTTCTGCTTTTTGCCCTTGCAATATAGTTTTGGACTTTTTTTCCATTGTCATCTTCTGGTTTGTGGGAATTTCTGCTTCTGGGCATGGAGTATTTTGTTTTACAAAAGCAGTTACTTACTTTCATGTCTGAAATGCAGTACAAAGTGCACTTTGGAATGTATTAGGAAATGTGGTGTGGTGATCCTGCTTAAACATGACAAAACGGAATAAAAGAACTGTGCTGCAGAACAATTTCACATGAAGGTTTTAAAGTGCAGGGTTGCGACTTTAAAAAGCAAAATTCAAAGCAACTAAAAAGTGGTAGTTAAAAAGATTTTTTTTTACTATTTCATTGCCCCAGATTAATTAAGGCTGAAATACAAACATTTTGATGAGAAGGTGGCAGCTGCCACTTCAGCATCTGTAACCTGTAAATTCAGAACAGGTGTTTTATAAGCTTTTTAAGATTTCTGCTGCTCCATTGATAGATAAAAGTCAGCAAATAGTGTGTAAACAGCTTCTAAAATGGTGAAAATGGGCACAAATGTGTAGACATATATGATATGTATAAAAGTCCAAGTTCATCATTGCAGTATGTCTTTTCTAGATTGTCCTTTTTAATTCCAATTAAAAAGAGCTGGCACATAAATACTAGCATTTCATTGGGAAATATTTGCTCTTTGTTGCCTGCAAAGTTTCTGCATTGGTGGTAAGAGGAAAAATAAACTGCAGATCAAAAAGTCCAGATTTCAAAGGTATCTTGTCAAGGCAGGGGACTAAAGTTGGCATAGCTCTCGAGTTTAATAAAACTTGTATTTGTGCATTTAAGATGTCAAATTGCATTGAGAAACTTAATCTGCTTGACATAAAAGAACACAAATCAGCAATGAGTACATTCTCAGCTTTTCTTCTTGAGCCAAATGTATTATTTTCAAATTATAGAAACAAAAAGGATATTTATACTTGCCTCTATGCATCCAGCATATATTTACATTTGCAATGAGCTTTAGCATATGTTTATGACTCAGACTAGCATTTAATTATTAGTATTTTTGTTGGTAGCTTTTTTTAACAATAGTCCAAACAGAGGTCCTCTTTCAGGTTTAAATTTATGTCACCTGTTCTTACAAAAAAAGAAAGTAAGTGGGTCAGTGTATCTGCAGAGCCGCATCTCCTCTCTCCGTAAGGAACTTCTGCATTCCAGCTATTCCCGCCCTTAAAAGCAGCAATAAATTGAGTCGCCAGTAAATGCAAAGGTCTCACAGATGACTTAATTTGTGGTGGGCACCTGCTTGTCCCGGAGCCTTCCTGTTTCTTAGGCTGTGACCTTCAGCACTGTCCACCTGCTGGAGGCCATGGCTGAGCCTCCCTGCGGCCACGGAGCCGCCGGACTGGGCTCGCAGGACGGAGTGCAGGAATTTCGCTTTCCCTGTCATCGTGAAGGGGGTTCCCCCTATGGCGAGGGAAATGAAAAGTGTGATTTAATGTTCTCCGCAGAGTGGCAGGGGGGAGAAGAAAAAGGCTCAAAGCTTCACATGCCGCTTTCTGAGCGGGCCCTTGCAGTCCCGGTGGCGAATGGGATGTCCCTGTGGAATTTGCCATAGAGCAGCCTGAAAAGAAAAGGATTAAGCCCCTTTAGAGGATGGAAATGTAACAAAAGGAGCACTTTTATGATGTAGCAGCATAAAATAAGGGGCTCCATTGTGTGGCTGATTGCTAAAGATCTGTGAATTGAGCAGCCTGCGTTGTAGGCCCTGTTCCCCGAGGCTTTGGAGGCTCCTACATAATGATATGTCTGCACTAGAGCAAGAGTATGGCTCTCATTTAGGGGCAAATAAGAGATTATTGGTTTGTTTCTACATCATTTTTTTTTCCACACCTACCGAAAAGTGGCCTGTAGGGAGATTATACTCTAGTGAAAGTTGCTGCTAATTAAAACAAGTAATTAGTGTTCCTCCAGGCTTTGCGGTTTCGCTCACTTTTGCCCGCCAGACAACATTAGTTTAAAAGCAATCCAATTTCTAGCAATAACAGACTGTAAAAAAGTCATTTAACAAGTATATAAGTGTAAGGTTACAGTTCAGGCTTTGATTTATCTCTTCTGGGCTATTTAGAAAGCCAGAGCAAAAGTTTTGGGGAGGGAGGAGAATGTGGGGAAGTTGGTGGGTTTTTTTTTTCTTTCAGCTTTTTTTTTTTTTTTTTTTTTTTTTTTTTTTTTTTTTTTTTTTTTTTAATGTTGTTTTTTCTTCTGAAAAGTCATGTCACTGCAGTTAGGAAGATGATGCTGAAGCTTTAGGAGACGGCGCTCCAGAGCCCCATTAGGAAATGAGAATTGGATTTAATGCGGTTTTCTTCGGGAACCCACACTTAGCATTTTGTAAACAGATCATTTCATTAAGGCCTTTTGTTTCCGCTCCCGCTTCTGCTGAAATGAGGACTTTTTATCGACTTGGGCTCTTACTGGAATGAATAGGAGTTTAACATATTATTATTTCGTGTTGGTTGAATGTGAACACCGTCTACTACCAGAAGCTTAAGACATTTTTGTACAAGGATTCAAATGAGATGATACACACGCACACACACACACACACACACACTATATATATATATATGTGTATGTATATGTATATATATGTACACACACACACACACACATACTTATAATGACTGAAAAAAAAAACCACACAGGAACATCAGTTGCTTCTTTTCCATATTGAATTGGTTTCCAGTATTCCAATCATTCCGAACTCGCCAGCCATTGAACATGTGCATCCAGACAATTGATGTTGCTGTATGTAGTAATATACTTCCTAAGGGGATATTTGGATTTAAAATCGACACCCATAAAGGTCTTTTATTTTTGCAAAAGTGGTTGCATGCACAGATAAATGCATGAACTGCAAAGCAGAGACAGTACATGTGTACATGCAGGTGATTTTTTCCTTTCAAAAGAAAGCACTGTTTCCTAATGTTCAACCCGTGGACACAGATTTTCCTTTCAGTTTGTTTTTTTCTGGTATTTCTGTTGATAAATGAACCAGAAAAGGAAAAATATCATTTCTGATAAGATAGAAAAGCTCCTTACGCTGATAAACAGAATAAAGTTGCAGAGTAGCCACACTGGAAGGACTGTAACTCGACACTAAAGTGTCATTTCAAATGTTTTTTTTTTTTTTTCAGTCATGTGCCAACAGACAATTCGCAATTCGGTGCAGCTGAACTGCCTTTCTCGTGATGTTAATTTTAAACGCACAAAACATACACGTTTTGATCACAACCAAAAAGAAGTTGGAAATAATCATCTTTCTTTTTTTTCTTTTTTTTTCTCCCCTCTACTAAAAGTTTAATAATTCAATCTGACAAGCAGTAACCATCAGGTTCTTTTTCTTTAAATCATGATAAAATATTTCATATTGAACGATAACAGATTTAAAGACTGGTTCAGATATTGCTAAATGTTTTACATTTTAAGCATCTTGTTACTTTTTTTTCTTCTATAATCTATAATCTATAGTGATTTGAATTGACATATTCTTCACAGAAGAACAGACTTACTGAATAAAAGAAAGTTTAATTTGAATTCCCATTCCTTATAAGGATAGGATCAAATCTTGGTTCCTGAAAAAGCAATACCAATTGCTGAAACTGCCCTGCAACTCTTATCCCTGTCTTTTAGAAACTGCTTTTTGATACTTAGAGTAATTTTAATAGATATATGTACAGATCAGGGATCTGTTTCTGGAGCTCCTTTTGAGACATTCCTTTTGTTTTTCCAAGGCTTTTGTTTGTTTGTTTTAAATGCCTTTTAAAAATATGTACACATGTGTGTGTGTGTATTTTTTTATATACATACATACACATATATATATAAAATATGCGTGTGTGTGTGTGTGTGTGTGTATGTCTTTTCCCCTTTTAATCAAAAAACCTATATTGATTCTCAGTGCCAGTATGCTATGGAATAGCACAACAGGCGAACAGGCCTTGGGGCACCGGAGGGCAGAATCTGCGGTGGACATAGTAAACTCTTTGTAGATTAGCACAGAATCATAAGGAACAGTATAACGGCTCTAATTTTATGTAGTAAACCATATTTGCAGAACAATTCCATTGTAATACAAAAGGCAATTTTCAGAAGTAATTTAGAAACAGCAACTGTATTAATGCTGAGTCCAAGAAAAGGAGAGCAATTTTCTTATGCAATCCAGTTTCAGTGCCCGGCTGTCTTCTGTAAATGATTTCAATGGTTATTTGATTCTAATTTAAACATAAACTGACCTTAAGATTCACCCATATCTCACATCCATGTTTCTTGTGCAATTTTGTTTATTTCAAGTTATTGTTTTCTTGTTTGGTTTTTTTTTTTAACTTATTTGGACTTCAGAATGAACTCCATATGTAAAACTTGTTCTCCTTATGATGTTTTTCTGAGTCATTTCCTGTGTATTATTAGTATCAAAGTGAAGTATTTCAGCAGCATAATCCACAAATTGCATGGTGGAATGACCAAAAGGTATTCTGAAGAACATCAAGGAAGTAAATGGTCCAGAGAGTTCATTGAAGTCACCTTCTATCAATTAACTAAAAATATTAACTTCCCAGGACACATATTTTTAAAGCATATTGAAACTGAGTTAGCTTCCCACTCAATTTTAGAAGCCAGCAGTGTCCTGCATTTGCATTCTTTTTTTATATAATGTTCAGTGCTGAAGGGTACCAACAATTGCGGCCCTCACAGTTTAATGAGATTGTAGAAGCTAATGTGCCTGTCTGCTTCTCACCATATAATCTTTGCGCTTTTCATTTTCTCAGTCAGCGAGTTACTGAACATGCCAGGGTCCTTGGCTCCTCAACACTGTATCAATGTTATTAGAAGTATCTTAATGGCCTTTCCACAAAGCTGTGAAAGAAAATGAGCTAATTTGCTTATCACAAATAATTGTTAGGGCAACAAGAAAACCTTGCTCTGAAAATGCTGGTATTGTTAGTCCATCGTTAGCTCTTCCTATTCTTGTCAATAATACATTCTTACCAAAATGTATGTTTGTCCTACGTCTCTGAGCTTCTTGGTCCTGATCTGGAGGTGGCACAAAATGCTCTCTGCCTGCAATGGGTTGTCAACACTGTACTCTTCATGGAAGTGAGAGTAGATCTATAGCAGGCCTCACCAGTTTGTTTTTTATTTTTTGAGGTCGTATTAGGAAAAAATATGTAGTTATGGCTTAGCAGATAGATTTATAAGATGTTCTTTTGTGGGTCAGTTGTTTTTTTTCCTAATCTTTTCCATGATTTCCTCTGCATCTTATCATAAGTCCTCTGTTTTCAGTTTTTCTAACGTGGAGAAAATTACATATAAGGTTAGAGGCAATGCTGTTGGTGTTGAATGGTGCTGAGAAAGGATCTTGACAAGGTTTTTCTCCAAAGTCTTTGTATACTAAAGGACAAAGATTCAACAGCAGATTTTGAACATCCAGTTTGTCCCTTCACGGGCCTAGCTGTTAGGGACTGTATCAACCACAACTTGGTATTTTTAGAAGTTGTAGACTCATGGCATCTCTGGAGAAGAAAAACCTCAGAGAGTTTCAGAAGTGTCATTCAGACCCAAAATGCCCATTATCAGTGGCCTTTTCTGAAAATTTGGAGGAAAAACATGCTGGAAAAACTTGCAAAAGCTGTGATGTTCAAATTTTCAAGAGAATTAATCTCATAGGCTAATAAGTACTCGCAATGTTCATGGCACTTTGATCAGCATCTCGTTTCTGTTAGGTCTCTGGAGGAGCCTCTGTAACCCTCTAAACTTTCTGCGACTCTTCTCCAGGCTCCTGGAATAGAGCTCTGTAGCTATGGTTTGGGGAACATTATGAGGCATGGCCTTGTACTCTGTAGGGCCTGAGCTCTCTAACTAGCATGTGGAGCCTTGAGAGGATGAATTAGAGCAAAGTGTCATCACTGGTTTATGGTAGTGCTTGAATTAGTACATCTCTGCTGTGTGGTACAGTCCAAAATAGCCACAGTAACTTCTTGTCCTCAATATTCAGCTTCCTGCTCTAAGGTTGATTCAAAGCAGACTAATTCTGGTCTAGTTTTACCCGTTTCCACACAAGAGAATCACAGACTGTTTGCGTTACTTTGTAATACAAAGTGCTAAGTCATTTTAAACCCAGAGTCAGACTGCAGCTGGTGTAAATCAGCATGGATCCAATCAAATTAAAATATTACCTGTGGGAATCATCTGTTCGTAGGGCAGCCCAACCCAAAATTGCCAGCTGCTAGAATGCTGTTGTGAAAATGTTCCAGATCACGGGAATAAAACATGTGCTGTGTTAAGTTTTCTTTAGGAGGTCTTTTTATCTATTTATTTATTTATTTTAATCGCTAGGTGTTTAAATCAGTTCAGATAGCTTATTTTCAGGTACCAGAAATTTTTCAGGTACTAGCTTTTAACTTGATCTAATCTGGAAAGCCAGGTAGTGTGTATTACTGTTATGTAGAATGAAGGTTTTCAAAAATGTTGTGTGGGAAACAGAGGAAGGTGTCCCAATTGCCTCCTTTATACAGTGGTGAAGTATTTTGAGCGTCACTATAAAACATGGTTAATCTTGAGGCATCATTAGAATATCTTTAGCTTGTCTGTCACTGTGTGAAGCCAAGTCATGATATATTTTGGTGGCATTTGAAAACTGTCACCTACCAAATGACTTGTGAGTTAAATTCATGCAGATTTGCAAAGACTTTGGTGAACATCAGAGCTGCTGCCTTTGATTTCACTGCATTCCACAGAAACAGGTTTTTTTTTCAGGCTGTTTGTTACAGGTCTCGGGAATCTGCATATTTCATATACTGATCTTTGGCTAGGTGGATGCAGCTCCTCCTGTTTCATAATTGCAGCTGTGTAAGGAGGGTTGAATAGTACGATTACTACTTAGGAGGCAAAAATATTCTGAAAGCTCAGGATGTTGAAAGTTCTGCGACAATTAGTCACTTCTGTTAGTGACATCATTAAGAAAGTTTTGAAGAACATGGAGCACTATGGACAAGCTTAAATGCAATTTTCCTTGTGCATTTTTATTCTATATATTTAAACTAGCTCACATATAATATCAAGGAGAAATTAGAATCAATATTTTCCGTTTCTGTTTTCTTTCAAATTAGGATAAATATCAGTATATCTAATCACAAAGAGTGGATGGAAAAAAGCAGTACTCAAGTACTCAAGTATATACTCAAGTATATTACAGTGTCGTCTGCAACCTTCTATCTGTCCTGTAGTTTGAATCTCTTACTGCGCAAAAGTTGTGAGAGCTTCTTGGCATCCTTCAAACTCCAGCTGTGCCCCTCATAGCAAGTATAATATGGAGAAGCTTTTGTAATGTTCCAGCTTTTCTCAAAAGGACAAGCCAGTCCAGTGCCAGAGAAACTAGGAAATAAACTTAATACCTTTAATCTTGCCCGTAAATGAATTGTACTGTACGTTCCTCAGTTGCTTCTCAGAATCAGTGACCATACTGCTTAAGGTCCAAACTGGGACTATTTCAATGACATGAAACATCTGGATACCTTTGCTGTATTACATAAAGACACATACAAACTTAATGTTGAAACACTGCTGTGTTAATTAGTTGATTACAAGCCATGGCTTCTTCCTAGTGGCTGTTGCACAGTCAACATGAGATAGGGTTGTTATCGGTGCATTTTTCGAAATACCCAGTAATCTCACTGTTGTCTTGCAGAAAATAGTTACATACATGATTGTAGAGCACAGTCTTTTGTTTTCAGCTCAAAGTGGCCCATTTTGGAAAGATTAAAACTCATCCAAGTAGCAGAAAGTTTAGCTTAGCTAAAAAAAAAAAAAAAAAAGAGCTGCGTTAAGTATTTTATTAAGTATTATTTCTTCCCTCCCTTTACCCCACCCTCTCAATTCGTGGGACAAAATAATTTCTCAAAATCTGTGCAAATTAAATATTCCCCATTATCCCCTTTACCATTATAAGAACATGTGCATATAAGAGCACAAGGAGAGCTAATTTTGGAGATATGTAGATTTTCAAATGGTGTATACTTGCTACTACTTTCAAAAGCAGAAGACTGTATAAGGAATTATATATCTTCAGAAGTGCTAAATCTTACACTTTCTTTGCCAGTCCGATTTTCTTCTTCCCAAAATAATAGCCCTTAACTGCATATAGACCACTACCACTAATGACAAATACTTTTTTGTGCATAAAATTAATCCTTCTTGAAGGATTTGCCATCAAAGCCCAGAAAGGCCAGTCAAAGTTGGCCATTGTGCTCTGCTCTTACTGTTTCCTTCAATTCACCCACCAAACCCAGGTCTGGGAGGAAGAAGTGGCATAGAGCCACCACATGCCTCCACTTCATCTCCCTCTTCCTCTGGATGTCAGGTGCCCTTATAATGCCATAAATATATATATATACACATATATATTTAGTGGTGCAAAACAGGGGTAGGAAAGGTCCTTGAAATTTATCCTGTGTTACCCATTCGAGGGATGGCTGGAGTCTGATGGTAAATGACTGGAGGTTTTGGCATTCTTTCTCTAACCAGTGGTTAAGTCACCATAAGGCATATAAAAAGTGATTGCACTGTACAGCTAATTTTCCAGTCAGCATTATGTGTTTCAAACTAGAGAAGGTGGGTCTTTGGAAAGGGAGGTCTGATTATCAGAAATCAGATAATGGAGAAGACAGTTTATAGAAGCTAGAAACATGAATGTCTGTGTATTTGTCTTCTGGAGTATTTGGCAGTCTTTGTGTTAAATGAAAGGTAAACATGTTAAGGAAATCCAAATGGGCGCTTTGTGATTCTTCAGTACATAACAGGCAGTGTCAGGCATGAGGAATTGATTGATTGATTTGCACTAGGAAAAGGAGTTTTGATTGATTCTCTGAAGAATCATGTGGATAAGATCCACGAGAATGAAAAGAGTAAATTTCCAAAGAACAAACTGCTAAAATGATGGCATTGTTTGTGGCTGAGAATGTTCATGTTAATGAAAATTGGATGGCTTTGGCGCTTATGTGTATCAGCTTGATCAGCATTTACTTGCTCACAAAATTAAAGAGGAAGAAAAATATAAGATAGTATTATTGCTGCTCATTATATCCAAACCACACACCCTGAAAGAGCAGCAGCTAGTAACTGCAGATGAGTGTGCACTTGTGTGCTTACATACCCTGCAATAAAAATCTGTCAAGCAGTTTGTTTAATAGCCAGTGTTACTTGAAGTGCACGAGTCCAGTGCTCTGCTTTGCATGCTGGCTTTGTACGGAGCGCAGCGCCTCGTTCAAGGTCTCCGGCCTGCTGCTCGGATCCCTCCGTGGGTTTGCTCCTTGCTATCTCTGGGATCGGCTTTCCCTCCATGACCTTTCATGACAGCAGCTCAGTGCAATTGTTGACTAATAGGAGGGATGCTTGAGAGGAAAATAAGATAGTTATCCATCCATTGCGAGCTCTGCCTCTGCCACAGAAGTAGCTCTTGCAGGGGATAAGAAAGGACACAAAACTGACCACAGAACTGAAATCAAAATTCTCTCTACTCAGGCTTTCCAGAAATAATTCCTTCCCGTGCATGTATAACAAACATGCACATGTATATGCTCTCTTGCTCCATTAAACAAGCAAAGAAAAATTTCTATTGGGAAATGAAACAAATTCTCTCTGAGGAAGCACAATTAGCCAGTTGATTTTGTTATGCAGCCTGAAACCTGAAAAATACAGGAGATAGCTCAATATACAGCAGTGGAGCAGTATGCTTAAAACATATTTTATCTTGGTAGGAAGAGAGTTCAGAGGACATCAGCCTTTTTTTCTAATAATACAGAAATAATTTTGCTTTAACTGAAGTTACAAAGGGATGTTTCATTCCTGCATTTGCTACAAAATAACATAGTTATACAAGCTGCATTTGAGAGTTTAGCAAAGAAGGAGAATATTTTCAGGGTGCCAAACGAATTTGCACATAAACTTCAGATACACTAGATTTAATGATGCTGTTGTCCTGTTGTCCTATATTGTCCTATATCCTAGTCACATACCTAGATCACAGAATCATTCCAGGTGTTGAAGTGTGAGAGAAGAATTTAAGAGAACTCAAATCTACTGAAATATTTAGCAGGCTTCACTGGGTGAAAGAGGGGAGCATTGTCCAAATCACATGATTTTCTTGGGTGATGATTTCATTTGTGACAGTTCAAGTTTCCTCCCCACAGCCATCTATGCTATTGAAACTTTTTTTTTTGAAAGCTGGGGCACCTTCAGAGATACCATAGAAAATGCAGTTTAAATTCCCAGGGTTCTATGAATGGTTTCAGTGATGATCAAATATCTTCAATAGAAGATCTGCATACCATGCAAATGCAGTAAATTGCCAAATGGAGAACTGTCTTCTTAATCTTCTGTGGGATTTATAATTTTATTATTATCTTCAGTTACCAGTATGTATATATTAAAGTATATGTAATTTTGCAGTATTTCCAGTTTCTTGCCAAAACAACCATTTAGAAACTGATTCAGATTCGCAATTACAATTTGAGCTCTGTTTTCTGTTTTCTCAATGTTGCGTTTCTTGTCCAACTGGTTTCCTTGCTTTCTAAGTCGGTCCAGTCCTACTGCAATATAGCTGATTATTTGCCTTTTTTTGAGGAGGAGCAGACCATCTAAACCAAGCTGGTCTTTTCCTCAGCCCCACCAGCCTATTTTCCGTGCACTAGGCTGGAAGGCTATGATGTGATCTAGATATTTATTTTTAAGTACAACTCAGAATGGTTTGCACCTAAGGAAGACATCACTGTCCTCTTCATGGATGATTAAATGCTGATTTTATTTCAACTCTCTGTCCAGTAGTGCCCTGTACTCAGAATAAATGACGTTAAAGGTGATGATTCATAGTTCTGTATCTACCTGTCACTTTCTTCCAAAATAATCAATCTGTGCCCTCTCTGGCACTTGTACAGCTTACTTCTGTAGCACTTTAAAAAGGGCACTTTTGTAAAGAGATTGCACTAAGCTGAATTTCAATACTTCTGTCCACTTCAGCTAGAAATTCCCCAGCACGGTTATAATCCACACATGTTTGCAGCTCACTGCTCTTCTTAGTCTAAATATGTTCTGATTACAGAGCTCTGCAGCAACAGTAGTAGAAAAAAAAAACCAAAAATTTTCAGAAGGCTGGAAAATTACGATTGTATTTTCTTCTAAAACACTACTTTGTTTTAAGTAAAAGAGCTTTGCTTCTGTATAGCTCAGAAAAGCACGAGGAAGGCAAAATTGTTCACTGCAATAAGATTTTGAAGTTTGTTTTCACTGGGATTTGCAGTGAACAGCATGAATATTGAAATTTTTTATGTAAGAATGTACTGAGGAAATGATATTAGATTCATTAGAAGGTCTAGTTTTGTTCAGATTAAGTTCTACATTTTTATTTCAACTTTAAAATTTTATCATGTTTAATAATCAAGAAAAAAAAAGGAAAAAGTCCTGTTGAAAAGGGAAGAGTTAAATAGGCCATGTGAAAGTTATTAAATGGAACATGGATTCTTTTTGCCTTCTGAAGCATAATTTTGGCAAAATCCAAACAAGTTTCCGGTGCATTTATTTTGTAGGAGAATTATTAGAACATTAGAAATTGCTCCATTGAAACATTGCAAGGGGATCTTATAGAGCTTTTCACACCTTAAAGAAAGAGCCAGTAATATTTAGCATGACATCTCTCTGATTTATTTCTTTTATTGTTTCTATGCAGTAACACAGTGATATTATTCTGTAAAGTATTTCTTAAACGATTCGCAGGCAGATATCAGCTAAGAAAAAAACTGTCCAGACTAATAGACGTCAAAATATTTTTGTGAACTATCCAGACTAATAGATAGCAAAAGATTGTTGTTGCAAATTAGATTTGTGTAGTATCAGTGCTTTGAAATTTTTAACGCTATTGCATAGAGGGGTGTTGATTTTTTTTTTTTTTTTTTTTTTTTTTGCTTTTATTCAAGTCAGCTCAAATCAAAATGATGTTTCTTTCAAATAAACACATTTCAGTTTTACGGAGAGCATGTGCAGGGAACAGGGAATACTCTAATCTGAAGTGCTAGGGTTTATTTTTTACAAGTTTGCCTGGGACAGTAAATACTGAATTTTGTCTAGCCAAAGATCCAATGCTGCATTTAACAAAGAGATTGAACTTTTAACCTCCCAGGCTCCCAGATTTTGATTCTTAGGACTTTCTGAATCTCTCCTTTAGATTTCGTTTCATTCAAGTAAATCCAAATCATCAATGCTCATGTATATGTATCAATATACTGACCCTTAGGCAAGAAGGGTGTCTTTTGCAGGTTGCTAGAAAGACTTAGTAACCAAAAAAGATATGTGTTAACCCTCTACCCCAATCTGGTTAGTAATCAGCATTTAAATAAAGATTTTGTTTGTGCCTTGCTTTCAAATATGAATTTACTCACCAAGGTACAAATTCAGGCTTATGCAAGGAACTGCTATACTGTCATCTGCCTTCTCTGCTCGTCCTGTCACTTGGGTGCTCTGTGTGCCACCAGTTATAGTTTGTAAGATCCAGCACCATTTCACATGAGTTTTGAATTAGAATCTTCAGTGTTATTTTCTGTTTACTCTTAGAAAAAAAATAATGAAAGGAAACTGAATAAAAACAGATTTCTCTGTTTACCTTTTAATCTTCACACCATTATGCTCATAATATGCTCTACAGCTGTAGATGAGCAGAGGCCATCTCTGTGAGAGGTTATGAAGTGGCACGTCTGCGTCCTTCGTCTTGGAGGAATAATGTGATGAGCAGTGAACACTAGAGGGGGAGCTTAACCGTTCCGGAGAGTTAAATCTGCAGCCCCTCCGGGAGAGGATCAGAGCGATCCGAGAGCTGCTGACTTAAACGAGCCAAGTTAAGGCATGGACAGCCATGGTTCAGAAGTCAAGAGGTCAAGAAGAGGAGAGAGCCAATTTATTGTCATTTTCCAAAAAGGCAGCAAATCATAAGTGGAATTGAGAAGTTTAGGGCTCGGCTCCTACCATGATGTGGTATATTTTAAAAACCTCTCTAGAGGCAGTTTAACATGAAGAGTAGGATTACAGGGATTTTTTTTTCCAAGGACTGTCTGTCATTTAAATGTCTGAGGAATGATGGAATGAATTATCATAAAATTTTGACAAATTTGATGGCTTAACCAAAGGGGGAAAACAGACATTCCACTTATTGGGTTCTAATAAGACATGACATTTAAAATGAGTTTACATGGCAGTTAGACCTTTGCTTTTCTTTCCTTTCTTTTCTTTTTTTTTTCCTTTGATTCAGAAACATTTGTGTGTAGAGAACAGTTATTTATAAATGGCACTTTTCTAAGACTGGAAAACCCGCTCCTTTTCATCCTGTGTTTCTTGTACTTTAATGCCTCGGTGACTGTTTCATACACGGTACTTTTATATGCTTTTAATCTTGATTCCTGCGCACTGTTTTACTGCAATAAGGAAATATGAACTAACCGTATATTTTTACTAACTGCATAGCACAGTGTGTCCTTCACTTTAAAAGGTTTCACTTCTTAATTTATATTTGTTGAAATGCAAATATTTCAGTAATACTAGCAGTATCTGTTAATATTGTATCTCTTTCCAAATGAAATAATGCCAAGTTCCAACTATTTAGGTCTCTTTTTAGAGTCATTGGTATTTTAGTATCCACTTCTAATTTGGGCACTTCATTTCTCACCAAGTAACCCAGAAAACTGGCCAAGTTAGTTAAGCTTTTCATTTTTTAATTCCTTATTCCACATAGTGCATGCAGAACAGCATAGATGCATGCATGGATTTTTGTACACGAAACTTGCAGGGAGAACTCTGAAATCCTATTAACGGGACGTGGAGCTGTGCATCCCAAAAGCCGTTAGAGGCAAGCGCATCCTGCAGACCGCTGTTTCTGCCAGGGCCCGAGACGGTGATGAAGGGTGGGTGCGAGTGTGGCAGCTGTCTGGCTGCGGGGGATGCTCCGCAACCGAAGCCAGCTTGGCAGTGTCGCTGCTCCTGGCACTGTCCCTGCATCGGTGAAACCAGCCCCTGCCCTGACAGGAACATGTTCGAATCATAAGCGTGGAGCCAAACTGTGGCTAGATTAAGCAAAACAAAACACTACAGTAAATCACCTTTTGTTCCTTCTTCTGTTTGTTCATTACTATAGGTGTCATGGTAATTCTCTACTTAGTCACTAAGAAAGTAATGCTCCTACTACAGCTGGGAGGTACCAGCTAAGCAGGAATTAGATAGGCCTCTATTTGTGTCTAGTTATCTAGCACAAGTACTGGTATTTTTCTTCAAGAGCTTCTACAAATGATTTCTGTTTGTTCTACATAAGAGATAGCTGCTTTTATTATTATGGCCTTTTCCCCTGAAGGCTCTTCCCCATGGCGACTCCACTCACAGCTTTTCTCAGAATGCCAGTGCAGGTAAACAGGAAATATTACCATGCTGCTATATTTAAATAAGTGCATTTTAATTATAAATTCATCTGTGACCTTATTATATCAAGTGCTATACAGATCTTTATATATGTAAGGAATATTTGTAGCTGTAAATCACCTTGATTTAGATATATTAATATTAATCTTTTTTTCTTACATTGGAAATTATTATAGTCCAGTGAAAGAGTGAGAAGTCTGAAACATCATATTTTAGTGTAAATGCAAACAATGAATTGTTGACTTAAGAAGACAATAGTTGAATGACATTTTACTCTATTCTAAATTTTGTTCTAAAATTTTGTCTTGAACTGTCATGAATCTTTTTCTGAAGTACATGTTCCTGCCCTCGGAGAGAAAGAATGACACTAGTTTAATTTTATCTTAACATATTGATGTATCTAAGAAGCAGGATGTCTCCCTTTGATTTACATATGTAATTTGAGGGTATAAAAAAGTTTGTGGGGTACTAATATAATAATGTGTCATATTATTACATGCAGACATTGCTGTAATAGCACTATGAATCTTAATGCGTTCTTTCCTTTTAGTAAATGATAAAAAGTCATTGGATTTGAACAAAAAGCAGGCCCACTGACTATGTGCTGCATGGACCACAACTAGCGTATGAAGATTTTTTTTTCTCTTTTGTCACTGTATTCCCACTGATTTTCAATAGTGTTACACTACTGAAATTAATAGGAGAACTTGGCTCTATATTTTCAAGCATGTGTCTCTTCATTCAAGACCTTTTCATTACTATCAGCCTCTATTGCCTCACCTAAACTTGTGTTTCCTCTCTCTGAATCTTGAGTAAGGACTACATGTAGCAGTAAGTAGAATTGAGGTAATACTGACACTGGAAATATTACCCAAAAGATAAATCAGGTTTTTAAATTGAGTTTTACTTTTGCAACAACTCTGACTGAACTCAGGCTAGTGAAGCAATTCAACAGGAAATTACGAAAGGTCTAAGGTAAGTTAGTAAAGGACCTATGAAGGGGAGATGAAGACTGTTTCCAATGGAAAAGGACACTTTAACAAACACCAGCTATCTAAACAGAAAAGCAACCATATTTGTTGTTGTAGTTGTTAGTGTAATGCTGAATAATCGGGGCACTAGCTGATATTTTCTGAAATGCTTTGTTTTTTCAGGCAAAGAAAAGAAAGAATGTTTGGCTTTTGTGTATGTGATGAGCAGGAGTGACCATTAATTTTCCTTGAATTTCCACAGTAAACCTCTCCCTAGGGGAGAGCTGTTCGCCTTCTCCATGCTCAGCAGTGCTCGGGCAGACCTACGTGTGGAGATGTGGTCGGGGCATCCAGGAGGTTGGTGTTTCGCTAAGCCTGTGACACAGCCTTCATGCAAACCGCAGTGGTTGCCTTCTGTGAGGAGCCACTTGATCAAGGAGATGCTCACTTCAGTATGAATGACCAAAATAAGATGGACCATGTTGGTCCAACATTCAAAGAAGAAGGAGCTTTCCTTTATTCCTAGAATGAACTGAGGCAATCACATAGGAGCACCAAACAGAACTTGCATTTGTGCCCAGGAAAGGGCTCTCAAAGAGGAGAGCTCTTTGCCTCGGCATCTGCAGATGGGTTAGTTGAAAGCAGGCCTATCCTCAAGGTATGTTTGGCTTGGGTCGGTTTCCAGCTTGTGCCTCTCATGTCTCAAGGCAGAATTTTCAACAAATTCAAAGTACTTTTTCTTATAGACTGCATTGTTGGATGCTTCACTCAGTGGGGAAGTTGAAACTGATCTGTGGTTACCTGTCACAGCTCAGAGTGACGTGGACAGCAACTTATGCCCTGTCCCTCATCATTTTCCTCCTTCAGAATTGTTGCTCATGAGCTAGCAAAGAATGGAGGACTTGGATTCTGTGCTGAGGTGTAAAGCATGGAGGAATAACAGTACAGAGTGTTTCTAGAGTAAGGCAAGTGGAAGGAGGGTTAGTTGTTTCCAGAGGATAAACACAGAAGCTACAATAAGGGATATTATCTCAAGATAAAAAATTAGTTCAGAAGATGTGAAAGATCCTGTTGTCTTTCAGTACACATAGAACAGTTCATTTTGCCTTCAACTTGGAGTGATTAGCAGATAGATCTGCTCAATAAAAGATTTTCATAGTGACATGCTGAAAGTAACAGAGTACAATTCAGTGGGCATGAAAACAAACAGTAATCCTAACAACGTGGTGTCTAATAATGAAGTACATACTAGCAGGTACAGTTTCTTAGGGCAAATTTTGTTAGAGAAGAAGAAATCCATTCTTTTCCGTTTGTGCGATCTGAAGCCTTTCAGTAGTTTATTTCATGCACTTCAGTGGTTTTGCAGTTAAGTACATTTCCCATTATAAGCTTGATTTTTAATTCTATATTTCTAAATTTCCCTGCACAGAAGCAGTCTCTTCAAAGCTTCCATGGTGCATCTTTACCAAAAACAGCTTATAAGGGTGAATCAGGAGTAAACCAGAGGAGCCATTCTAAATTTAGGACAATTTAATCACTGTCCTTTTTCTTTCTTTTCTTTTTTCTTTTTTTTTTTTTTTTTTTTTTCCCTGTTATTTAATTGCTTGGCTACAAAATCCAAGCTTGTTCTGTTGTTCCTGTGAAGAAGTGCTACTTTTTAGTGCATTTTGGGGAGAGGTAAATGTGCTAAAGGGTACACAGCACTGAAATGCAGTCTGTGATGCCCTTTCTTGCAGGGCAGTTCAGAGGGAGCAGCTTGTTTGCTATAAGGACAAGGGCTAGCACAGTGTAAAAAATGCCATGGAGGAGATGTAACAGATGCAGATTATGCAGTAAAAGAGAGCAAGATACTGGAAACAAATGTAGTAAGCTGAGATGACATGGAAAGTTGCTGAGAAAGAACCATGTACTAAATTCGGAGTATTTCAAATGTTTGTCTTATTCACGTAGGATTTAGGATGAATTTATTTTTCCTTCCAGTCTCTCTGTGGCCTACTATCCCATGTAAAAAATTCCTTTGCAGTTTGAAAGTCTCTACTTACGTATGGATGTTCACACATACTGAAATATCACAGGTTGTAAATCACATCTGTTTACACAGTAGCTCCTAGGAGGCAAAGTAAATTTCTGAAGCTAAAACTACAGAGTGAATTTTTACTGTTTCAGAATCCAATTACTTAAATTGGATTTAGGTGGGATACCTAACACTTTTATTGTCATCATATCCTCAGCAACCCCAAGCACCAAAGTCTTGGATTGTTCTCCTGGCCAAAAAAAAAAAAAAAAGGGCAAGTAAACAGGAGCTGCAGAGAAGCAAAACAAGTGCAGAATGTGATTTTTGTCTTCATTATCAGTTTACAGATATGAACAAGAGACCGTGCGTGCTTCAGTCCTTACCTCTAGACTAACTCCGGCAAAACAAAATGCTTTTAACATAAACCCAAATTAATGAAGCAGCTGTATTATTTTGAAAGAGAGAGACCAGTGAGGAAGAAATAGAAAAGGACCCAGGCAGGAGCCACTGGTAGAATAGGTGGTTTATAATGTGTTAAATGTGTTTATTTGCACTTCCAAAGTTCAGATTTCCTCATACATTTTCATACTGATAGAGATAAAATGCTAAAGTCTTAAATCCCTCTGTGCCATGCTGAGTTGCTAAGGGCTGTTGAGTTTTTGTTATTTCTCCTCTCGAGTTAGCTCTGATTATGCCTGCTGAGTGAAAAATTTGTATTTGCCGACAGAAATAGGAACCGCACCACGTGTGCTTGCACTCCACAAATGCTCCGATACATCACGCAGATTGGCTCAACCCACCTTTAGAGGCCAAATCAAGCATGTTATTTTCCGTTTAGATCTGATCCTCAAGACTCTTCGTCTTCGCTTCTCCATCACTGATTAAAACAGGGCCTAGAAAGCTGCAAGTGCTCATGCACAGTCTCATTAGAGGACTGGTTGGAGTGACCCCGGTCCTCTAGCACAAAGCTGCAAGTGAACTTCAAATATGAGAGTGAATCAATCAAATCCAAGCCAGGCTTTTATGTCATTTTTTCTCCTTTGCTTTTAAAGTCCAAAAGGGATGCCCTTTCCACTGCATGGCCAAGGATCACTCAATAGAAGCAAACAAACCAACAAAAAGCCTCTCAAGGAGCAAGAGTTTGTTCCCCTCACAAAAAGGGAAGCGTTGTATTTTGCTAATGTAATCTGCAGGAAAATAGAGAGTACATTTGCCTCGTTTCATAGCTCTGTGTGAATGATTTTTGCCAATCTGCAGGGCTCATGTCTAAGAAGTTGCAAGTTTAATATACAAATGATGAAATGGACAGTTGGGGAGGCTTGGTACAGCTTTTTTCCTTCCTCTTGCTTCTGCTTATTAAGGCAAAGAATAGACAAAAATACCCTTGAGAACATTGCAACATTTGATCCAGATATTTGGGGCCATAGCACAGTGCGGTATGTAATCTTTCCCATTTAAATGTTGATAATCTTTTAGCTACAACTCTTAAATGGGAAAACTAAATGAGAAAGATGTTACATATCACCATTTTTTTTTCAAAAGCTATGATGATGCACTAAGCTGCGCTCATAAATGAGGGAAAATTTTTCCTTTGAACAAAACCAAGGTCCAAAAATAAATATAATCTAGGGATGACTCTTCATGGAAATTTAATTAAAATGAGTTATGGGAGTTTGAAAAAACAAAAGAATTAAGACAGATAAAACAAGCCTGAAAGTGCCAAGTGACCAAAGCTTTGGAACTCAAACCGTCTGAAAAAGTAAATATTCAACAGTATTAAGCTCAAGCTAGAAAGACATAATATTTAGGGGTTTGTTTGCTTGTTTGTTTTCCCTACAGGAAATCCTTGTGTCCATGTACCTTTTTTTGTTTGTTTGTTTGAAAGTTCATAAATTGTGAAGCAACCATCTAAACAGCATTCCTTGCCTCACCATCATACATACACACATATATTTTTTCAATATTTACTATCTGAGGTTATTTTCCTCATTATGCTTTAACCTTTTTTTTTCTGTAGATCTTCAGGTTTTCAGAAGAACTATGTAGATTTTACAAATGACTACCAGAGCATCTATACCCCTTCATGGTGCCCCATCTGTGCTTCCCTTCTAGTGTTTGACGGGGCATCTGTGTAAGTTGTTACTTTGTTTGCTTGTTTGTTAATCAGTTCACTGCATAAAAAAATCATATTTTACCTATTAGAATGTTGATGTGTTTTTGAAAATATTTATTTATTTATTTACAAGATGATGTTGAATCTTTAGTTTGCCTTTGCTCTTACCATTTCTAAAATGAGATATCAAGCTCCGTATCATTTCACTTATTGAAAGCACAACAAAGTGAAGAAATTAAACTTTGCACCTGATTTTAGAAAGCACGTATTTCTTTACTGACCTTGCATGATGTTAACTTTTATTACACGTATTTACAGTATAATATATATTATTGTATGATTTTTAATCTATAAACTAATAGTTATGTACTTACGTATCTTCATCTGGTGAAAATGCATAGATTTAACACTGATTTACACTGATTTACATGTATTTCATTTGATTATTTGATTCACCTTTTTCACTCATTTTCTGAATATCTTTTTATGCAATTTGTTTTCGTGTCCTATTCCCCTAGGAAAAAAAAATTGTGCTCTACTTCTCAAAGTGTTGGAACCGATCATAAAATGTTGATACGTTGTTGCTGCTGCAAAATAGAGGTATATTTTTCTTACAATTTTTAATTTCAGTTTCTAGCAAAATTAAGTTGTGTATTTATGTTACTATTACTATTAGAAGTGTCTAGAGATTTTGGTTACTGCAAGAAGCAGCCTCCCAAATCTGCACTTTTGGTACGTGGCCCCAGTGGCCATAGGCCAGTTAGAACACATTTTGTTGTGTCTTCAAATAAGGCTTGAGAATTTCAGAAGACCTAGCAGATTGTTTTATTTTGGAAATAGTTGCACACACTGGGATAGCAACTTGATGAATATCCTCTCTAAAGTGTATGTTTAATTGGGATCTGAGCCACGTAACTGTTCAAGGTCAAATTTTAGTTTAAGCTTTTCAATATTCCTTAGTGGCCACTCTTCCAGCAGTATTGTGGAGGGGTTTTTGTTTTGTGCTTTTTTTTTTCTTTTGGATATATGGATAGGTTGTGAAACATTCACCTTTCAGCTAATATCAGGAGGTACGAGGTGTTTCTCCTCATTGTTATGTTTGTTTCTGGAAAAGAAGTTGATTACGCTCAAATAGAGCTCAGAGGATGACCAGAAGAGCAGTATAATTTTGTTTCAAACTACTACATGTGATTCTGTGATCTGTTATGTCCGTCTATTAGTGATTCTGTACTCATACTTAAGTACCCATGTACGAGGTAATAATTCACAAAATGGTTGCTTTAACAGTGGCCATATCATTCAGGTGAATGATTAGATCAGATTTGCTCCAGAAGTCAGTCAAAATATTGTCAGTAACTTTTTCACTGAAAAAGTTGTGTTTGAGAGAGACTAATAATAATAATTAGAAGAGTTTTCCTTAGAAAATGGATGTGCGTGTTCAAATATAGACATGATTCTGTTTGTTTAAATGAATGTTTCTCTAGCCGTCTTTTTATTTGAGCAGAGTGTGATGCACTTGAGAATCAAGGAGGTTCTGTTCATGATAATAGGGCAAGCAGCAAGTGTTTGGGCATTTATACACCGTCGTAATTCAATGTATGCAGTGGGGAAACTTAAGCTCCAGACAATCCTCTCCATTTCCTGAGCAGTAGGAGTAAAATCTATGAGAGGAAAATGAAGAGTTGATTAGAACAACAACAAAGAGCATGGAAAAAAACAACCTGAGGTAAGTGTTACCAAATAGCTTGCAAAATGTCTGGTCAAATATGCACAAAATTTACAGATGTCACAGTACAGTGTTCTTTCTTAGTTGATTACTAATTTTACGTAAAGAATCTGAGATTTTAGCCCATTCTATAGAAAGTTATTTCCTAAAACTTTTATATTTTTGTATTGAAAGTGAGTAATGTCTTTTCCTAGAAGTAAGTATTTTGTACTACATTGGGATAGTTTATGTGGGATTTGTCCTGCCTAACTTGGGCCGTCTACAGCTATGCTTGATTCAGTTACCCTAAGCTCCGTTTGTAGGCAGTGAGAAGAAATGGTAAGTGATCCTCCTGACATATTATAGGCATCCACTTTAGGATATAATCAGCTATACCACAGAGATGCTTCTGTCTAGTAATTTCCGAAACTCACATGTAGACAACTTCACTGTGGAAATATCCTGTAGTCCAGTGAATCCTACCACTTGCCTCTGGCTCAAGGTAGAAGGTAGACATGGATGCACCTCTTCGAAGAGCTGCTCTTACTGCTTTGAGAAAGAATTTTTTATAATCTGATTTCTTTTAGCTTCATGATAAGAAGAACTTTATCTAAAGCCCATTTCAGAATCCAGCTGAGCTTATTTGTGCCTGGCCTGCTCTGCAGGTCTTTCTTGGCATTGTCCTCTTCTTTTCTGGGCACATCTTACCCACTAGTTTAGGACAAAGGTGTAATGCATGTAAAACTAGGTGAAGCTTGCATTTAAGTGCTTATCTGAGAGGGGATGGAGTTAAGAATGTGTTTAAGTGCTTTCTTTAATTGGATCATGGTAGAAGAACATGCCCAAGTTGTGATAATGAAAGCAGGTCATGACGGGCAACAGGGGATGGCTTTTAGATTTGTTAGAGCTAGTGACAAATTTGCTCTTTATTTGTACTTGGGCTTTGTTATATTTAATGAAGACCACAGTCTTTGCCACTGCCTTACAGCAGGAAGTGTTTTGAATTGTAATATTCAGTATAAGAGAACTCATCAATCAAATGGAACCTAGAATCCAAAGTTACCTGTGATGCTGTAACTTCTAAAGTATTTATTTTTATTTTCATTAAATAAGGAGAGCCTCAGATTATGATAAATCTTGTGTTGCCCTTCAGAGATACATCATCTAGTGCTCGAGGCCAAGAAATGAGTAGTTTCCATAATTAGTAAGGGAAATTGAATAATTGGGCTGTGGTTTATGAGGGTTCTTTCTCTACGAAGAGAAACCATGTAAGTCTCAGTCAAGTGGGTTAACATGATTTATTTTTTTAGCACACAATTATTCCAAGTTCATTTAACATAAATTCTACACTTGAATATTTATTTTGCCTTTTTTTTTCTCTTCTTAGCATAACCTGAGGACCGTATTTTTGTGAACATTTTATACTCTCATTTTCTGCCCTCAAATGTGCTTAATATTGTAGATAGCATGTTTTCTAATTCAAAATATTCTATGACACATTTTTTTCTGAGGAGAGTGAAAGAAGTAAGTGCTTGTCTTCAAATAACTGGCATAAATTGGGGTATTTCAATGGAATTTCACATGATGACAAGACACCAATTTATTTCATATTTTTATATCACAGAGAATCTTTACATCTGAATTGTTTATGCTCAAATAATTTAAAATGCTAGATCACTTTACACATATCTACCTTGCTAGGCACCAAAATCCTTTTCTGTGCTAGTGTTTTCTAATGCATGTATGCTGTTATGGTACATTCATTCCAATGCATTATGAAGTTAAAAACAAGAGGAAGGGTTCATTCCTTCTCTAACTTGTAGGAATAGGAGAGGGCAGGTTTGTCCAGTAAGAAACTGGATTCTTCCCTGTTTCAAAGTGTTCATTTTGCAGACTTCAAGAACCAACCACGATTTCCTGTAATGTTGTAGCCTCAAAACAGTGGAGGCACAGACGTGATGCTAAGCATATCTCCATTCTTTTGCATACACTGTGTTAGATAAAAAAAAATATTAGCCTGCCTTTTTTCACATCTGGCCTGGTATGTCTGAGCAAAGGCAGGAGAAAGTGGCTTCAGTAGAAGAACCCATAAGAATAATAAGCAGCATGTGGAACAAAGTATCAGAGCTTTTTTTTTTTAATGCTGTTATATCATAGAGATTATTGTAACCTGCAGCAAGTTAGTGCTCTGGATGCACCTGGCAAGAAATTGGTAGGATTATTATGACCCCTTACGGAGTGTGACCAAACAGCTACCTAGCCTTGCGTTCCTCCTCCTGACAGAGCAGTAGCAGATGCTTACAGAAAAGTGTAGGAGCGCAAAGTAGGTATAGCAATCACCTAACAGACCTTACTCTGAACTTGCAGCCCTTATTCATGTGAATAAAGTCTCCTTGAAATCAGGGGATTAGTGTCCTGACAGTATTGTTCTGTTCCACTTTTTAACAGAAATAGCATCATGAGCTTTCTAAATGGGTATTGATCCTCTAAACCCTCTTACGAAAAGCCCCAGTAGAGTTTCCGAAGAGAAGTAAGGGTTTACTGAACAGTCAGGGTATAATTTCAGCTAAACCTGCAATGTGCAAGAGCCTGTATAATTTGTTTCATAATTGCTGCATACTGCACATAACCTCCCATTGACTCCTCTTGTGTGTTTGAAAGCCTAGATGTGGGGCTTTGGTGGTTTTCCTGAAATGATCTTCTCTTGAAGTTTCCTCCAAAAGCCAACATTTGTCTTTTATGTTTCCTGACTCTGACGTGATAGGTGCATGATAGTTTGTGTCAAGGTAATTGATTTCTTTGAATATAGAAATCCTATTTTCTCATGTGCCATTTTTAGAATTAAAAAAAAATATCATCAGAGAAAAAAATGCGTTAGATAAAAATTATACTACTGTTCTCTCTTCTGGCTTATGATGAAATATACTTTCCACCTTTCCATTGGAAAACTTGTAAAGCTTAGATACGGTAAAGTGATGTGATATTTATTGACATCAGAGAATGACTTAGGTTCTAAACATTCCCGGTGTTTAGAAGTAGCTGTGAACCATGGCTTTACATGCATCTGAATGCATCAGATGCCTATGCCAGTATTTTATAGGTACCTAATCTCTGAGTACATAATGCGCTACATGTAATATTATAGAAACAACAATCTAGCTCTTTAAAAAATGCTTTCCGGTAACTATTTAGTTAGAAAAAGAATCAATATCCCTTCAGTATTCGCAGTCCACTCAATAGCTTAACTGATCTGTTGTTCATGAGAGGTTAAAAAAGAGAGAGAGGAGAGAGGGAAAAAAAAAAGAAAGAAAGAAAGGAATCAAGGCACAGAAAGAAGCAGGAAAGGAAAAGAAAAAAAATTATGCCGCCTAGCTACAAGCTGCAGAGGGAAATTAATATTCAAAAGGTTAAGGTGTCTGTGAAATGTATGTAATGAGTAACACTCATAGTTTGTTACTATAGGTTCATTGCCTCTAATGTTGAGGACGGCACATGGATAATTTACGATTCCCATTGTCCCCTCTGCAGGGATTAATTCTGAATTATTTATGTACCTATATACGCACAGAACTGAAACATTTTAGTTAAAGTCAGCCACTCACTCATAGTCTTGAAATTATGCAGCCCTTGTTGCTAAAAATGATGTTAGCCTCTTGTGATTTAAGTCATAACATTTTATTTTCAGTCCCACTGAGAGAGAAAGCATACAGGAGGAAAAAAAAGATATATTTTCCTGAAGAAATCCTTGAATGCATTTTCTAAAGATTTAAATAGATAATGGTAATTTGTTGAGTCAAATTATTGTTGTAGTGTGCATGTAAATAAACCTTTATTTTATTCATGATTTGTGATAATTTTCCTATTGTTCTGTGAGATTATTTTTTTTAAGATGGCTATCTTTAAATACAAAAGCTTTGCATTTCAATACTGGGAATCCCATCTACTTATTAATTAATCAAAGAATGGAATTTCATTTTGGGAAATTGGTCTCAACTGTTAAGAATTCCCACTGAATCTCTGCCTTTGGTGCAAATGAAACCTTCACTGCTGTTTCCATTTGAACTCCAATGGTTCCTTGCTGTTCTTAAATGGCTCTTTTGGATGCATCAAAATTCTTTAATGGTGGAAAAAAAGCAGACATTAAACATTTCTTAATAAAATATTAGATTAGGGAGTGTCTTGAGATCTTTACTGAGCATAGCGTTTGATAAAGATCTAACCTAGTCAGCATGAACAGGTCATAGGCGTTTTATCTAAGCTCGATAACAATTTAGCTCTTACATATGTTTTTAACCATTTTCACTTGATATGCAGGAGGAGTGGTTTTTTTGTGGGGTTTTTTTTTTTTCCTTCCTGGATTTGAGCCGCTAGCGTTTTTAAATATAACGTGGCTTGTAGCATGAGCGTTTATGCATGTAGCATTCCAGGTTAATGCAATGCCGAGCCTTTGGAAAGAAAGCAATTAATAAAAGGAGGCAAGAGCAGGAGGCACTGCTAGCCTGACCCCAAACCTTTGGGGTTTGGGGGCAAACTGTGTAGTACCATAATGATGACCGCACATGGCGGCCAGGCAGCCTCGCCTGAGAGCCTAGTATTTAACACTGAATGGATAAAGACGTAAAAGTACCTGGCATGGAAAAAGGGAAGAAAAAAAATTACATATAAAAGATCAATCCTGCTTTTTTATCCCCCTTCTGTACCATTCAACAATTGCTAATGAATTAGGAGGAGGGGCATATTGATGTACTGCCTGGCTGAGGCACAAAGAAGTGTAGTTAGCAAAAAGCTGCAGCGGGTAATGAACAGTATTTTAACTCGGCAGTTTAACCTCCGCGCCTGTCAGCTGTGACCTTTTACCAACCCCGACGAGAGCCTGATTTCTCACCCTGGCTGCTCGCCGCCGCGTGAGCCAATGTAGAATGTGACAGCGAGGGCTTTTACATGCAAAGGGAAGGTCCTGCAGCAGCGCGCCCCGTGACGACAGGCTGCATTGCCGCGCGTTGCCGTTCCCTTACGTTCCCTTACGTTCCCTTCCATTCCCTTCTGTTCCGCGGGGCGCCGCGGCGCTGGATTGATGGGGTGCGAGGCAGGCCGTGTGGCGCGGAAGTGCCGCGGCGCTATTGACCCGCATGGGGCGGCGGTGGCCTCCGCCTGACCCGCCTTTCACCTGGAATTGACCTTGGGAACAACCCCGGCTTCACCCCGCTTTGAATAAATAGAAAAGTGTCCTGGCGGCGTGCGGATTATTAGCATTGACATATTGCGCGTTGCTCCTTTTTCAACTTTTATAGAGGTGCGTGCGGAGGGGGCGGGCAGCGCGCCGGCGCCTTTCAGGTTTCCAGATCCAGCAGCTGCGCGGCTCGGTATTTGTGCAGATTTATGGCGGGAGGCAACTAGACTTTCTCCTGCTCGATGCTAAATTTTGCCATTCGTCATTATTGATTAGAGCCAGCGCTCTATGACAGAGCCCAAACCTTACTATGACAATTGCTATTTCAGTTGTTATGGGCCATAATGGGCCATCGGGATGATTTAAAAGAGCACAATAGCTATCTGTAATTACACATGAATAATCCATGAATTCTCCAGCGCCCTGCTTATAATCAGACCCTAACAGCCAAGGCCGAGACATTTGTACTTGTTTCCCCTTCAGCGACTAGACCAGAAGGTACCGTTGTGTGTGAACTCGGTTACCGCAGGCCACAAGCGGCCATCTCCTTCACTGGCCAAGCCCAAGGTTCCTCCAAACGGCTCGGTGAAAGAGGCACCGTGTCTCTGCACCCCTAACGAACCTCACTGCGAATGGAGGGGAGCCTCTTGGCTTCCTTGGCGTAACAGAAAGGGTTATTTTTTGGTGCTTTTAAAGCCCAGTGCCAGCCTGCTTCTGTGATAACCCTTCTCAGTGATAACCCTTCTCGGTGCAGAACAGGGAACAGATAAAGCAGCTCCTCTAAAAGTCAATGTGCAATTTTGCCATGGTTTACTCCATGCTCAAGGTGCTCTGAACTGTTGCCCAGCATTTGCCATCTCCAATGGTTTTGCAGTTGATCACGACAATTTCAGATTAATAGCACCAATCAAGGCAGTTTTTCCAGGTGTAGCGCTCTGAGAGCTGTTTTGGTTCAAATCTGATGGTTTGGGTGCCTCAGGTAAATGAGAAGACCATAAGTTCTAGGTTGACCAGATTTCACTAAAGCAAGCAGCGTTTGTTTGCAAATACTCCTTTTGGACATCCATTTGAACAAAATCTGGGGGAATAACAGTCAGCAAAATCTACACGGACCCATTTTGACAGTGTTTAGGGCTTCTCCTTAGGGCAATTGTGTTTCCATACACATGGGATGGGATATTTGTCCTGTCTTAAGCAGAGCATATGGTCTGTGGTAGTAGAGAAGTATCATCTATTTTTATTTTTGCTAATAGCTGACTGGGTGTTGGGTGCCCATCCTGCTTTGAAAGCTGAAATAGCTTTTTTTCTTTTTTTTTTTTTTTTCCCGCCCTCCCCTCCCCGCTTCTTCTTCCATATCTTCATGCTGAAGCATGGTCTGAACATTCCACTAAATGGGTCTTCTTGCAAAATTTAAATGTAATGTACCCTAAAAAGCAGCTACTGTCAAATGAAGTCAGAGCCTGTGCAATTTCTTTGAGTCATACAAAGGATTTTTTTTTTCCAAAAATTATTTCCTCTCAACTGCTGACATTTATCTGTACATCAAGTAAACACAAGCAGGGATGTGTTTTCTGTAACAGCTGAGTGTGTACAGAATTAAAAAAAAAAAAAAAAAGACTTATAATTGTGATGACATTAGAAACCCATGTAGTAGCACAGTCAGCTTCCATCTCATCTTTGTTCCTACCTCTCTATAAAGGATAAGGCAGTTTTGCCCAGAGGAAGAAATAAAAGGGAATCCTCGTTAAAAGGTACATTAACGAAAAAAAAGAACAGCTTTATTGGGGACATGTGCAGAAAGGGATGTTTGAGTAGTAAATGATAATTTACTTTTGAGGTATATTAAAAAGGTTTAATCTTACTGATCATGAGTTAAATTGGATGTTTTAATCAGTTAGTGAGTGCCAAAAATAATTATGCCAGAGTGCTTAGTCTGCAGAATGTGTACACAAAGCATATAAATCCTTTCCTTCCCCAGGGATTTCTCAGAATAACACACAACTAAAAGACAAAAGCGATATCAAACTCATATAAATTAACATTGCAAATGATCTGAAAAATACAATAAATAACGTGATTCTATCACTCTGAATATGCTATCCAGGGAAGAGTGTCCAAAACAAATATATTCATTAATCTCTTATATCCTCACTAAACTTTTTTTTCAGGAAACTTTCCTTCCATTTGCTCTCCACAGTTCAATTGAAGGTCATCCTGAGTGCAGAGCAAGTGGGCTGGTGTCAAAATGGAGAGATCTGTCATTTTTTTTTCGGATTTAAATGTACAAAACTGAATTAATTTCACTCATTTTTCCCTCTGAGGAAGAAAAGTATTTGACAGTGTTTAGTACCTGCTCTGAAAGCCAAAACAATGCACACTGATGGATCCCTTTATTCAATTTTGTAGCTCCTCAAGGAAGTGTATTAAGATTTCATTTAGAAGGGATCTTTTTTCAATCTACAATAGGAGATAGCTATAGTGTGTGTGTGCATGTGCACGTGTTCATAATTACTGGAGATTGAATGCAAATTTGAATGGGATGGCAGCTGTCTAGGTGAAATGATTTTTAATCTTTGCATCTTTTCCAAAATAATTTTAGATCTAAACTATTTGTCTAATAATTTTACTTGGAAAATACAAGATAGACCATTTTACACCTCACAGGCTATATTTATAAGGAGGCTTTCAGGCTTTCTTGAAAGCACCCAAGCTCTTGTTTATGAAACATGAAAAAAGTGTTCTTACGGCATGAGTTTTTCGTTCTTTGATTTCTAAAGTTTGTCCCGTCCATATCCCCATTCTCCTTTTCTTGGATAGAGATTTCTCTGATGATAATCTTACAAACTTGGACTGACGCGACGATTTTAAAATTAGCCCATGTAGTTTCACTCTCTACATGGAGGCTTTTCTTGTGGGCGCAGGGAGGAAACCTGCCGGGGAAGGCAGTGGCCCTGTGCGGAAACGGCGAGTTGCTCAGGGTGACATAATCCCACGTCCCTTCCAGCTGGCCTGATTTTGTCTCAGCTTGAGCTTTTTGAAGCTTTTTTGAAAAAGAAATATCCAGGATTTGATTTGATACTACTCGCATATGCTCCTCAGGAGCAACTCTAGTGAAAGCAAAAGAGCTAGGAGTGCAAGGTGAGAGGAAAATCAGATTATGCTTCCCTTATTCTGCTGCTATTTATGTACCTCCTGGTATAAGCATGTGTTACACATGGCCTTAAACAAACTGCTTATTAATAGCTTGTTTTTTCAGGGATAATGCTTCAGGTACTTGAAATTCCTTTAATATTAAAAATACCAGGTACTTATATACCAAATTATGGGTGATTATGCTTGTGTTAAGTTTATGCTGGTGCAGAGAACAACATTCCAAATAAATTTCATTTCTTCACCTCAGATACGAAGTTACTAACAAAATAAAATTTATTACTATTGTTTTCCTAATGTATTATATAAAATTTAGGGTATCTTTGACTGTCTTCACTGTTTTGGCTAGTCTCTACTTACATGCAGCAATATTAAAAAAGAAATAAAATACATTTTAAATTGTACCTGGAGGCTACCTGAAGGTGATGAAGACTAACACACATAGTTACCAATTAAAAACTGGCTTGTTGTACCGAAATATTAAAACGGGTGGTTTTGTGCCCCTTACTTATGCCTGGATATAATGAGGGGAGTTAGAGGCAGAATGCTTGCCCTGAGTTTGAATGTTCTGATTTTTGATGCTTAAAGTAACAATTTAATTGATAAAAATCTGCTCAGGAAATTTAGTTTCATAAACTCAATAATTACAAGAAAGAAGCAGCAGCAAACAGGGGTCAATTATCCTTGTGAGAAAAGCATGCTGGTGTGGATTTGCCCTTAGTTTGAATAGGGGGGTTTAAGAGGGAGTTCAGCCGGTTGCGTTAGTGGCTTTGCATTTTCCTATTTCTCCCGACTTTCAGCCTCTGGAGCAGTCTGACGAGGTGCTGCTTGTGCCATCTGTAAAATTAGTCTCCTGCAATGTCTCTCAGTCACAGCAATTCAAGGTCTCTCTCTCTGAGAAAAATACAGTACTTGTAATTCTGTGATTCTGTGTAAACGTGTTTGTGCAGGTGAAGGCTGCCATTTAGAGATCACTCCAAATTAACTTTCATATTTGGTAAATGGTAAAAATCAGAAGATTAATTCAGGCAGGATATGTATAAAACCCCAGTTGTTTTCTGAGATTATCATTGTTTCCTCAGGGCTCCCACTTGCTCCTTTCTGCTATTCTCAGTTTCCCTAAGGATAAGAGGGCTAATGTATTAAAAAGACACATTTTTGCATGATAAAGTTACTATTTAGTTTCTGATTATTTTATCCACTCTACTGCTTACAGTAAGCAGATTTTTCTTCCATAAGAGCTCAACTATTTAGAAATACTTTTTCATTTTTTTTTAAGATTTTTTTTTTCTTTCAAATTAAAGCTGAGCATTAGGTGAATAGAGGGCTTTAATTTCCCTGCTGGTGGTTTGTAGTCCAGAAAAGAGACAAGAATGCCTATGAAAAAGATAAAGCAATAAAAAAAAATCTAAAATTAATAAAAATTGAAGTGAAAGGATGAGAAATACACAGAGTTTTAATTGTATGACAAAAATGAAGAAAGCCTCAACATATCTGTGATACACCCACATACAAAGTTAGTTAAATTTTGATTCAAAACATCTTTATTGGCATAGGATCTTGCATTATCTTTGCCTCTAGAAGGGTATTCTCTGCTCTGTAGCATTTAAAATGCATATTTCCGATCAGGTGTGCTAGAAGAGAAGTAAAAAGGAGGAGAAAACTGGAATAGGGGAAAAGAAAGATTGTGAGTGTGAAATAAAAAATAGAAGAATCGACAGCATAGAGCAGTTGCCTTGGAAAATGGTAGGATATAGAAAAGAAAGGCTCAGAGAGAAAAAAAAATGGATGGGAACTGCATGATAGAAAGAAGCAGAAGTTTTAAAATAAATAAAATAAAGATAATTTGACACAAATGTGAACACAAGGAAAGATCTGAAATTAATATGGACTAACAAAGGAAAGAAGTGAAAAAGTAGGAAATAAAAATTAAGTTGCTTCTAAGGGTTTTTTTTTTCATTTTTAATACTTGCCTGGAAACGGGAAGGGAGCCCAAATACAGAATTCTTGCTAGAGGTGTAGCATGACAGAGGGGGAATAATAATAATATAGCCCTGTGTATCCGTATCTGGCAGCAAGTTCTTAAGGCGGGCCGGCTGCAGTTCAAATGTGTTGTAGGAAGGGAATAACAGCCCTTTTTGTCATTCAGGCACCGGAGTGTGTAGTTCTGAGCTGGCTGCAAGGATTTCCAGCCAAATCCCCCTCAAAGAAGCAAGTGACCAAGTTCATAAGATCTTCAAGTTCAACCTGCAGAATGCAGTTACGTCAGGGTATTTAAAACAAACCTGGCTTGTAGAGGTACATCTGAGAGAAAGAGGAAGAGGCAATTACAGTATATAAACATTCACACCATTCTTTATACAGCTGAGCATCAAAGAAACGTATTTTAATATAAAAACTAATAATTTCAGTCTCTCAACTTTTGCCAGTCTCACATCCCATGTCAGTTCTGTGCATCCAAAGCAATAAGTTGTTTCCACAGATACAGAATTTTCTGTGCTCTTTGCAGGCAATTTCTGTATAGGGATTTCCCAGAGAAGGTACGAAATTTCCTCTTATTAAAATGTGAGGATTTGCAGACGTAGAGGGCTATGTCTGGTTTCAGTGCTAGCAAAGATACTTCTGCAGTTCCAGGGCATGCTGAAAGTTTATTTAGCTAGTTTAGAAATCTTCGCTGTTTTCAAAAATACTTTTACTGGAATAAAAAAAAAAAAATCCCTCTTTTTGTAGAGTACTTCCTGCTTGTTGGGTTGATGGGATCGTAAGCCAAACTATCCAACACTGGTCCGCTGTGGAGATGACTGGGAGCACCAGTGCAATGTTTTGACCTTGCCACAGGATCAGGCGATGGAATTGCTTAGGCTGTTGCTTTGTCATTTGTAATACAACGTGCTTGTGTGCTGCGAGGCATCGTGTCTGTTACATGGCAGAGCAATACGTCGGAAGTGTAGACAAGTATGGTCAAAGCTCTTCTGCTTTCCCCTGGGTAGGAGCAGCTCTGCTTTAAAAAAAAAGGCTGCCATCATAAACATGAAATCCTTGTTTCCACACAATATGCTGCTTTTTATTCTGTCCCGTTTTATTCCTTACTGTGTCTTATATCAGGTTATCTAAAAGTACTTTGTTGACTCTGCTATTATAGCTGATTTATTTATGTGAGGAATTTGTATAAACATTTCTAGCCTTTACTACTCTGTGTAACTGAGTACACAAATCTGCATAGGTCTCTTAGCCTTTTTCAAAAAAAAAAAAAAAAAACAGAAAGAAAAGAAAAATCAAGCTTTCTTTTTGTCCTTCTGCTTTAAAAGAGTTGACAAATATCATACTTGGGCGCCAGACGTTTCTCATTACCAGGCTTTTGATTTTAATTTTTTTTTGTGTTAGCTACAGCATTCATGATGTTCCTAATGTCCAAGATCCTTTTTATAAATTTCTCTAGAGTTTTAAAAGTGACTGAGAAGCATATGTCCTGGCTCCGTGCTACCTCTCTGGTTGAAATCAGGAATAATTTTTCTTGGCTTTCGCTCTGTGTGAGTGAGCTCTGGTAAAAGTTCTGATTAAAGCACCTCCATGCCTTCCCACGGCGGTCAGAAATTTGTCTTCTGATGAAAGGTGGTGATTCTTGACAGTACCAGATGATGGCTGTCACTGGGCACTAATGCTGCAGGTAGCTTTTAGATACCTTTTTAAAATCTTTTAAGTGGATGCTCCATTAAATTAATGCCCCCCACAGAGAACAGATTGCTCTCATGATATATTCATAATGAGCTGAGCTGCTAAGCAGAAGGTCTGCAGCAGATTGCACCCTTTGAACTTCTGTGGCGAATAACTTTATTTCTGCATATTATGGGTTGTAATAAGAGCTAGAGATACAAACACGTTGATCGGCAGAAGCAGGTAATTGTCTAGTATACGAGAAGGCAAGACGTTAGTTATGACCAATAGAAAAGATGTTTTGTCTATGGTTTTTGAGGTATCTATTACTTTGAACTGTTCTGATGTACAGGAGGTATACTCTTCAAACTCCATCATTTTCCCTCTGTTTCCTTTAGGCATCCTAATGTTTTTATAATTTTCTAGATTCTAAATTTGTCTCACATGTAAGAAGTTTTTTTAAAAAAAAAGAAAAAAGAAAGCAGAAGAAGAAGTTACACTCGATATGAAGGGAGTGTTGAGCTCATGATTATCTGAAGTGTCATCATAGTTCAGACCACTCAGATGGCTCCAGTTTTCTCTCTATTTTTTTTACTTCTATTTCTTTAAACTGTTTTGCGGGATGCAGATGAGTAGTCTGATGAATAGGACCGGATAGCAGGTGAAGATTCTCAAACCGAAGTTTGAATAGTTTAAGAATATCATGTGTGGTGGGTGATTCTCTTCCAAAAATTCCTAAAGGAGTTAGGAGTTAGACTCAAAATCATAGCTAAATTGAGCAGTGTGGATGATGCTTACTTGCAGATGAGCAAGAGAACTGGTGTTCTGCATGAAGTTGCTTGAGCTTTTTGGTAGTATTAGAGGGCAGCAGCAGCTGAGAGTATTAAAGAGCATTTTTTTAGTGTCTTTACTGAAGGAGGAGGAAGCAAGCTGGATAGGAATTGGCAAGGTGATTAAATAAGTAAAATTACAGTTTTGCTTATTGGAGTAAGCAAAACAAAGTAATCACTGCTTGTTTTTAACATAATAAATAGACATTTTTTGTTATTGAATCCCCACTAAAATACTGAAAATAAATATTTTTACAATTATTTTCTTCCCTTACAGTCATCCTGTTTATTTGACAGCTTTTAAATGATATCAATGCTGCTGTAGAAATACCTGACATTGATGTGACTTGCATTGGACAGTGGATGTATGTTTTGGGAAAGATGAACTATGAATTAAATCTTTATTTTAAGAGGATCTAATGAATAGTTGGTACTATTTTATATTACCATTACAGATAATGCTGAGATTTTAGCCATGCTAGAAGTTGGTGTAACTGCTAATAGGTGCCAACTCAGGGTTTCTAAGACTGATACCAAAACAGTTTGGAGTTAGTCATTTACATTTTTTCCTGCTTTTCATCAGGCAAATGACTATATACCCATGACACGTACAAAAAAACGATCCTTTCATTGAGATGGTCATAGTAAGCTCAAAGTCCTCACCTTGGCAAGGGCTCCTTGAAAGGCTACTGCAGATCTGCCCACCTTCCCGTGACCTAGGGTCACTGAATTTTGGGAATAGCACCTTCACTCCCCACACAACATGTGGGTTGACCCTGTGTAGACTGACAAGTAGATGAAGGAGAAAAAAAAAAATGTGCTGTACCCTTCTTTTCCCTACAGTGAGTCACTGCCTGTATGGAAGGCTCCTGGTTTCTCCTTAGAGAAGTTGGTCTGTTTTAGCACCTTTCCCAGCAGCTCTCACTCTTCTGAGAGGGTCTGGTTATTCCATCACACACAGTGATATTTCAGGCATGTTGGCTTAACTGGGCTAGCTAACTTTAAAGAAGTTAGAAGCAAGACATGCTTCTGATTCCTCCTGTTATGGCTGTCCTTTTATTTGAAAAGTGTTCTTTGACAGAGCACTGAGCAGGTTGCAATCTGCCTCTCTGTGGTGCTGTTACCTGCTCACAAGCATTGAAGGGGGAAAAGCAACTTTGCTGTCCTGTCATAATACATTTTTGCATCTATTTATGAGCTGTCATCATCCTAATGAAGCCATTATTGCTGAAGTTAAACTTGTTTTAACTGCACTCCTGTGCTTGTATTTTATCAACAAGCGATTGGCTGAGGGACTATTTCCAGATTGTCTTTCTGTGTTCAGCTGTATGTAACACAGCGTTTTTTCTGCTGTGTATTCCCGAGTATCAGTGCTGTGTACTATTCACTGTATTCACTGCGGTATTGCACTTGACACAGAGGACTTTGAACCGTCTCTCATATAAGCAGAATTCCAGGATTTGAACTTTTTTTACATATGATTAGAAATTTGATGTCTTCAAGAGGATATTCAATAATATTTGCCACGTTTTGTCAATGATTTTCAAGTACAAAAAGCACAAGGCAAACCTGTAAATGGTAGCAGGACAACACTCATTTCAAAATCAGGTTGGCAATATAGATCCTTATACAAAGTATTGGAAGGCTATTTTGGGTTCTCCTTTTTGAATGATTTGGTAGCAAGGTGTCCTTCCTGAATGTGACATATTTGCACAGAAACACGTCCTCCACAACTGTTAAACCTGCTAAAACCTAAAACAGACCTGTGACGGAGAACTCGAGACTATTCGAGCAAAGGCTTTTCTCTTTGCCTCTGGCTAGTCCTCAAATGTGATGCTTTTAAATACTTGTTTTGCATCTTTACAGGTTCCTATGTCAGTTTCAAAATTTGTCAGAAAAATGTGGAAAAAGTACTCTTATGCTCTGTACCATGATCCAGTTTATTTTCTACTCTGGTAAATGTGAATGTGACTTAACCAGTATAATTACCTTCTTTCAACACATGCTTTTAATTAAAATGTTGTTTCCGTTATCTTATTTCCAATGTTTGTTTTTTAATGGTTGCTCTAGTCAAGTATTTCTAGGAATGTTTTCTAAAGTTCTGTACTCAGCAATGAAAGTATTTTAAATTATTTACCTCAATAAAATAGTAAAAGCTTTTATGTTCAAACACAACAGAAAGATTTTCTAACCCAGTCTTCTTTGCTTCCCCGTATGAAGAGCACTAAGTAGATGCAAACTGTTTGTTCTGTCCTAACTAATGAATAATTCCTGCAGGATGAGGAATTTCCAAGGAGGCATCCAGGGAATCTTACAGGGTATGGAGAAGAAATGTGTGCGGTAGAATGATCCAGATAAAGGAAGAGTCTGTACAGATATTAACTCAAAACTTTGCCCTAGCCTAGTGATCGATATAAATACTGCATAGATATTTTGAGACTTTTAATATAATTACAATGTTAAACATTGCTGACTATATTAACACAGTTAGCTACAACTCTGAATTATGTTGTTATGTTATGAGTAAAAATGTTTATGAAGGTTTTATGGGAAGAAAGGATCCCCAAAGAAATATTTTCCCAGGCTTCTTTTGCTGGCATGGTTTTGGGTTGAGAGTGGATGGGGGAAAGTTTCAACTTGCGTCATTACTTTGAAATAAGCTGGGTAATCAGGGGTAGATTTGAACTTCTTTTTGTAAATGTGCTTCTATAAAAGAGAATCCTGTGACAAAACTGTACTAGATGAATGCAATGCAGTGCAGCTTTGAGAGTGCAGCTGTTTGGGCTGTTCTAAGCCCAAACCCAATTCACCTTTTAAAACAGACTGCTTGTTATTTCGATTTTTGAGTGTGGTTATTTTGATCCTCTTTATTGATTTCCACACCTCATGACTTTTTTTCCACTGAAATTACAGTGGATATAAATCACAATTCTTTTCATTTATTTCTGCAGAACTTCGTGCAGGCGCATTCTCAGTGGAGAGCACTACAACTTTCAAGAAGCATTTGCCATAACATGCAGTTTCCTTGTTTTTCATAGGTTCTGCAGTAACTAAAAGAGTAAAAGGGATCAGACCTTCAATACACATTGCTAGCCCAGCACCTTAAATTTAGGTACTTAAAATATGTTGTTGCCACTATTTTTTCAGTAAGCAATTGCCAGTTGTCACAGTGGCTACTGGATCATGCTGGGGCTATTTACAGCTCTGATGTGGACAGAAGGAGTGGGGCTCTGGCTTTTGGGAAAGGTGAGAATAGGTGGGAACCACAAAGTTGCAGCCCTGCAACTGCTGGAGCATCATGTGGTGCCTGGTCATAAAAACAAGGCATCTGCAGCCTCATCTCCCGGGTAAATCCCTGTCTCCACATTTCTACCCTCTGATTCACCTCATCTCCACAATTTACAGACCTCCAACACCTAAATTTCCCATTTCGTTTGGATGAAAGCAGGAACATAAATTTGCTGCTGAGGTCCCATTCCACCCATAGTATTAACTGCCTTCTTTCTGTGGGCTGCGTTTCTGAAACCCAGTGGTTCTGACACAGTTTTATGGTTTTGGCGTCTGGGAATGGCCTTGCACATTCTCAGAGCACAAAATACTCTGAGAACTGTTGTTAGAGCAGGAGGTATGATTTTTGGAATCAGTACCCTTAAGCCTCACAGCAACTTGTTCTCAGGACATTTTTTTTTTGATGTGTTTTTTTCCTTCTTTTTTTGTTTTCTTTTCCTTTCCCCTTAAATTTACCCTTTTAATAAACTTGAGTCTGCTTTAAATTTATCGTAAAGTCTCTGGATTAAGTTTAATGTTGTTGTAGGATTTGATTTAGGCTTAGGAGTATTTCTCTTGGTTTTGCTTTCTGTTTCTTTGGATTCCCCATTTGATTTTATTGTGCAGCTAAATGTTTTTAATGTTTTGCTATTTATTTAGCAAGGTATCTCCTAGTCAGAAAGCTAATTTAACCGGAAATACTGCAGATAGGGGGGAAGTAAAGTGAAAAGAAGAAGGAAAGGAAAGGCAGTCACTTTAAAAAAAAATTAATACCACAATGAGTCTGGCTCACCCTGTGTCAGTTTCCCTTGCTACAGGGCATATTTAGCTCCCTCCCCAATATTCAATTCTTAATCTTGTCGTCTGCAACAGCTTGCAGAAATTAACTGATTAAAAAATGAAATAAAAAGTTGCGTGCCAACCATCCACCCACTTAGGGTACTGTCTGACTACAAATCAAAGAACAATAATAAACTTGGCAGCTTTCTTCCCTTGTTCAAGTGCCAACGAGAGGGCTACTACAAAGCAGATTTTTTATTTCATATATTTTATTTGTAATTAGTCACCACTGAAACTTTTTTTAAGAATTAGCATAATGATACGATCCCTCCCTCCTCCCACTTTGTTCCTATGTGTTTACTAAAGACCTGACAGAAAAACATTACTAATACGTGCACTTCCCGTTCAACTCATGTCCTTCTGGGCTTTGCAGCTTCCCACTGGGTGGCTTCCCACTGAACTAGCGGCCTTATAGTTATTCCAAACCTGTAAATAACACGGTTTGGCCAAAACTGTTAGACCTGCTTCTGGAGAAAGAATCAGGTAACGACAAGCTCGGGCATTGTGCAGAGGCGCTGTGGCAGCAATGTGTTTAATTTCAATTTGTTTATTGATGTATTTACCTGAAATCAAATTATCTGATCTATTTATCCATATATCTCCTTACCTGTTATGCCCTGTGCAGCCTCTTGGACCCTGTGTGGAGCCTCGAGAGAACGTCTCAGTGCCTGGTGTTTTCCCAACCCAGTACTGGTTATGGAGTAGGATCCCCTGGACTCTCCCCGTTCTGTGGTGCATTCACACAGAAGCTGGTGTACATTAACAGTACATACCACGGACAAGATGGAAAAACATGGGACAGAGATTTTTCAAAGAAAAAGGCTCTTAAAGTAGCTGTATTTTTGTGTCCATAAGAGGACAGAGTTAGGTGTGAACAAGCTGAGCTAAATTCCTTTCTGGTGTAACCCGTTCAAGTCAGGTCTCAGTTACTGCAAGGGCAGCTCTGTCCTATTATACAGTTCCTTTTTTTTCTCTTCTGTGGAGAACAATAATACAGGTGAGTGAAATCTGAAGAGCTCTGAAGTTATGAAGTATTGGTTGTGTCTGATTATCCCTCACTCTTTTGTTTTCTTTATAATCTGCTTTTTTTTCTTTTTCTTTCTTTTTTCTCTTTTTTCCCTCAGGGGTTATTTTCCCCCAGAACTCTTCTTACAAAATTATTATCCAGATTTCTTCAGAGAGATTATTCTCTCTGTCAAAAAAACTCTGTTTCAGAGATTTTTTTTTAAATAACTGTACTAAAAGATACAGCCATTGTGCAGTTTTTGTAGAGATGTGTTTTCTTTAATCAGTGCTTTTACATTCATTGGAAATAAAAAATCTGTTTACTACGCTGGGGGAATTAAGCTCTGAAGAGATTGTTTTAGTTCTCTTTGTTTATGATGATTTGTTAGCTCTTGACTGCAGAAATAATTTTGTTGTTTACATTAATCTATGGTGGCAGTATTAACTTCACATCATACATAAATATAATTATTGATCATTACCAGCTGTAATTCAGTGTTAGAATTACAGATTTACATAATTGTGCTATTAAGTGTAAACTTGAACTTCATATCTGGGGTCACAAATAACTGGAGGCAGTAGAAACAGAAAATTCTGATTATATGTCATTCATATTTTAATACATGCTGCTGCAATTTTGATCAGTGTTAATGTAAATATTTTTATGTACTATACAGCAATGAGATGCTAATGGCTAGAAATTACAGCAATATTGATCTAGCTAATAAAATGGCATGCATTAGTAGGAGAGGATATTTATTATCTGCCTCAAAAATTACTATCCATCATCTGCCCAAGGAAAATTTCCGCCATCAAAGTTGGAGAAGGCTTTTATGCTGGAAATAGTGCAAGATTCCTCTCAAGTCAAAATTAAACACAGTTCCAGGCTATGTTGTTTTGGTGCCTGCAGCTTTCCCACTGCTACAGGTTCGCAGAGAAGAAGCCGCGTAAAGGAACTCCCTTCCTGTAATATGTTCTGGGCCCCCCTCGCATAATCTGCACATAAAAAGGTATTCCAGGATGATCAGCCAGCACTATGAGCCTTGGCTAAAAACTATTTTAAAAACATTAGGGGGATGTATATTTACATCTGGGCGTGTAGTTGCCTACTTGTGGCCTGCAAGGAAGCCCACGAGCTCGGTTGAGCTCTTGAACAGAGAGCTATGAAAGGCCTTGCAGGATGTGCAGGCTCTTCAGCTGCTTCCCCAAGGTACGAGGCCATATAAAAGCCCATACAAAACCCAGCTGGACTGCCAAGCACTTTGAGAAGAGTTTAATCTCACCAGGGAGGAGAGGTGGCATAAAACAATTATTTGTGTACAGTCGGAGCAGGTTTGATTGAACGTCTCCGAGATCTCCACAGCTTCCTAGGATTCATTCTTTGGGAACCAAACCCCATACAACCCAGTAAGCACCCCAGGCCATGGCTGCATGCTGGGTCCTCCAAAGGAAGTGGTTGATGTGCCACCATTTGCAGCTAAATAGGATAAGAGACCCTATTATATATAAAAACAAGCCAAGTTGAACACTCCTTGCTGGCAAAGAAGAGTGGACCAAATCCATTGAAATGAGTGAGTTTCCCATCTGGCAGTAACACAAACTTGTACTCACACAAGCAGATTTTCACCCAAAACACTATAAAACAGTAAAGACTTTTCAGTGCAAATAACACACTAAGCACATGGTAACTTCCTTCAGAAAGTGAGGGTGATAAAATGTTGATCCATTCCTTCCACAATACTGCATTTTTTATTTAAAATATTTAAAGAAATACTAAAACCTGGAATATAAGCTTACATATATATATATAATATATATATATATATATATATATTTCCCCTCTATAGTTGTCTACTCCAACCCATCTGCTTCTTAAATCCTATTTATCCTGGATGGTGCATCAAGAAAATGTTTAAGAGGTGATGATCCTTCACTAAGACAGTTCAAATGATAATCAGGCCCCTGTTTCTTGTTTGTCTAAACAGGACAGT
Organism: Nothoprocta perdicaria; assembly: GCF_003342845.1. Classification (NCBI taxonomy): domain Eukaryota; kingdom Metazoa; phylum Chordata; class Aves; order Tinamiformes; family Tinamidae; genus Nothoprocta; species Nothoprocta perdicaria. The sequence continues at coordinate 480,866 of NW_020455588.1, forward strand.
TTAAGAAAACAGGACAGTTTAAGATACACATAGGTTAGGATTTCCTTGGTTTTACAACGAGGCTCTGTGGTGGAGCTGCAAATGCCTGAGACTTAACAAGAAAACTTGGTTCTGTTTTTGAGAGAGACAGGGAAGATCTTTACATGCTAAGTTTTAGTCATTGATGGCCTGTAGGAAAAAACACAAACAGCCATCTGAATAGACTGATGAAGGAGCCCTGCTACCATTAGGAATTATCACTGCCTGATGCTCAAGCATCACTTCTGTAAGTGTTGGATGCATTGATTTGTGACTAATTTCAGTATCAATATGACTATTAAAGACTCCTTTCTATTAAGTATAAAGTATGTTATGACTTTGCAGATCTTCAGGCAAAGATCAGAGTTAGCAATTAGTTAGCTTGCCATCTTTTCTCAGTTTCATCCAGTAGAAAAATTGTTAGTCTATGTATATCCTTATTTTCTGATCCATAGAGATCTATAAGGGAGGTTAGGTTTTCTGTCCTTAATTTATATTCATATGTAATAGCAATAATAATTAAGTAAAGCCCTTAATTACTCTGAATCTTCTTCAGGTATAATAGAAACCACCCCATACACTTTTACATTGAGTGAAATAAGTGTGTTAACAAATTCACTCCGTCTTCTGAAGGCATCTTTTAGTTCTAGTATTCCAAAGTTAGGCTGCAGGATGGAGTAATGAATCTGCAGTCATCAGACACTGAGTTGTACCATTCTTCAGTAGAGATTTTATACAGTATATATAATTAAGAAATGAGTATATCTATTTCTTTCCAAGCTTGTTTTATAGTTTATTCATGCTTTTAGATAAAGTACCAGTTTGAAAGAACTGAGGCTGAGGTCTGTACAGGCTGAAAAGAAGCTGACAGATGTGTCCTGCCTGGAAGACATCAAAGAAAAAGAAATAGCAAAAAGGTGAGTCTCCAATACTTGATGATGATCCACACTCTAATTCAGATTTTTTTTTTTTTTTTTTTTTTTTTTTTTTTTTTTGTTCCAGTTTAAAAATCTCTGTTAATCACACAGTGTAATTTTGCTCTGGAAGATAGATTTTACTGAATGGTCCTCTCAAAAAATTTAATTTTTCTCTCTGCTGTTTATACATCATTGTAGATATGTGCAATGCTTCACAAGATCAGCAAATTATCTGGCTAGAAAGGCAGCAGTCATCAACACAGTTCAAAGACAGACGATACTTTTTGGCTTAGACTTTCCTACGTTCCTCCACCATCTCACCTAAGACAAACTTAGGCTGTTTTTGTTTTATTCTAGAAACTGGACCATGAAGAAATTATTATTTTTAAAATATTGTAAAAAGTAATGTTCCACAATGCACAGGAAGACTCTCATCATTATCTTAAGAAGAGCAGCACCGTATCTCTTTACACCAGCTTCCATATACGTTCGTAGCAGCTAACGGCAACGTAACATCTGCATTTATGGTTTTGCAAAGAGAAGCCATCTTAGAATTAGGTAAGTAACATTAAATAACATGAAAACTAAGTATCCTAAGTATGGGCAGCACTGGTATTTGTATGATATATTTATAGATCATGTGTGTAGATGATTGTGGTGAAAACAAAGCTAGCAAATTGAGGTTAATGCACCCTCTTCCTGAATTGCTGAGAAGCTCTTTCTTGACACAATATGTGATTCAGGCACAGTTGCATAGGATTGTTTGCAGTTATGGAGGAGTCAATGGAAACAGAACAAGACTGATGTTTCCTTTTTGGCATGCTATGAAATATCTATAAATTCACAAATCTAATATTTTATGTACATATATTTAATATTGTCTTCAAAAGTCAGATCAGTTCATAGTTCTGTTTTTTAAAATGATAACTTTTCAGCAGCTAATTCAATATTTTGCATCGAGTATAATTTATGTGTAATTCAATTTTGAGTGTAAGATGTATTAAATGCCATGTGTTACATGCTGTTTTCCTCTATGTATATCTTAGTCCCTAGCTTCTACACTGATTGCAGTATCTAAGCTTCTTAGTATAAAAAGCTTATTCTTCACCCCTTTCCTGTTTGCAGTCTGTTACACTTAAAAATAATAACTTTATATTTTATTGAACATGGAACCACAGAAAATACAAAAGGAACGTTGTATTTAAATGATTATTTCATGTAATAATCTTTTCAAGATGTTCCCACTCTGTTCATAAGAATGGTGTAACTTAGTGCATTCCCTTCTTCATGGGCTTACGTACTCTAGCTTTGCACATATGTCAAGCAGTTATCTGTAGTTACATTCAAGGGCATGTTTTCTTCCAACAAACAAGTGACCCAGAGCTCCAAAAACCATCTTGTTTCCTCTCCATGGCTAACCTACAAGAAACAGCACTACTGCATCCTCTTCATTATATTGCCTTCCTCTGTAGCCCTCTTTTTCAATGTTTTGTGGAGAAAATTCCTCTGGTCTCAGTCTTATGAATTTATCTAGGGAAGATAATATATTTAAATGAACAGGAAAGGAGTATCTAAATGAGAAATAGCCAGGGATACAAATACCACCCTAGGAACTCTAGTTAACATTAGATATGAAAGATAGGATCTGTAACAGCTTTTTTTTTTTTTTTTTTTCCTTTTTTTTTTCTCTCTCTCTCTCCAAAACTGAAAGAGAGCAACAACCCTGAGCTAAAATTTCTCTGCAGTGTCTTTTTGGCCATTGCTGATTAACAGGCTCCTTGTGTTTCTCTCATAGTAAGATGTCTCAGAATCTAGCAGCATTTCAGAAATATTCCTTCCACAAAGTGCGATATGCCTCTGTATTACTCATTTAAACTGAGAGTTTTCTCATGAAAGACAGTTTCAGAATCTTTTTTACCCTAGATTGATTATGCTTCCACCTGAGACCTCCTAATTAATTTCTAAAAACTGTAAATATCTTGTATGACTCTCCAAAAATATCCATTTATAAAAGAATGTAAACATCTTCCATATTTTGTATGAAATACCTCAATATTAATGCTTGTTATTTTCCTGCTACTTGAAGCTATAATCTTAAGACTTGTTCTTGATATTAATTCTAACATGAAGTCAGTGCTCCGCAGTGACTGTTCGCACTCCGTAACAACAAAGTTTCTCTCCCGATTGGAACAATGCATTTCAAGCCTACCCTTTGCTGGAGATTTAGATGTGTGAGTCAGTTCTCACAAGATTTAAAGACGTGAAATTCAACACAATAGCTCCAAGAGCAAGGTGAAAGGTCACACCAAACTTAAACTGTAGAGAACAGAGTTAAACTGGAGACATAGGTACGTAGAAATGAAGTAAATAGAAATTTATGTGAGGAGAAAAATGAAGAAAAATAGTAAATCTAGAATATACATATAGGACTGTGCATACAGTTAAGCTTTTAAATCCAAAAACTGATTAAAGCATAACTAATTGCTTCGTATGTATTAGTCCTGGCACTCTGCATCCAGCTGCATACTTACTACTGTGATACTAGAGAAAAAAAAAAGCCTGCTTGTTCTTTTATTCTCCCCACACCACTTTTTTTTTCTATAAAAAATCATATAAACCAGCTAAAGTTGAAGATAATCTTTTCAGATTTAAGCTGAATTAGTATTTTTGCATGCATACTAAGGATTTTTTTCATATTAAATGATACATTTGGAAAAAGTAAATGGGTTTGGCTAAAGCAAAACAGCCCAATAGCTGAAAGTGAAATTTTGCAGTATAGAAAACATTTCCCTCTTTGTTCTGTGTCATCATAGTTTTTGTTTTTATTATCTTTCATTGACTTAGGGAGAAATATTAAAAATTCTCTTTGAAAATACTATGTTTATATTTTCAGCACTAATACGAAGCACTAGGAAGTCTACATTGTTTTTGAATATTTCTTCACCCATCCAAAATAAGGGATTTTCTTATCAAAATTTTAAAGTATAGTGTTTGTATTTCTTTTTCATTATTGAGAAGTTTTCCCTTTTTCTTTTTCTTCAGGTTATTCTACTGTTTTCAAATTGGTAATGCCACCTATGTAGCAGAAATAATGTGAGAAGTTATACTTCGATGCTTGAAAAAATCCTTTATTTCTTCAAATGAATTAGAAATGCTGATTAATTATCTGCTTTGGGTTAGGTGGGTACAGAAAGTATCTCATCATTTGGATCATAGTGCAGCTTACACCTTGCAAATATGTCCTTAACATCAGCCACAGCTACATTTAACTATAGTCTGCGAAGAAATTAGTGCCAAGCATGGCTATGTGGGTCTTCCACAGGAATTTGAGTGGGTAATTTTATCAGCTGGTGTAGCTTGAGAAATGCAAAAGCTCAGGAATGTGAACTGTCACGAAAATCTAGGAGTACCTGGTGGCTAATGTGGAATGTGGCAAGTTGCAGGTATGGCACGTCTGAAATGATAATGTGGCTTTCTCATAGAGCTGCAGGGCTCTGAGCTGTTAGAGACTCCCTTTGACTTACATGGACAACGCAGCACATAATTTGGACCTTACACAAGTAAATTAAAACCACATTGCTTTTGTTTTCCACAGCCTCTTTTGTTTTCTTCTCATTAGTTTTGCCTCCGTTTTCGATCTGATGGAGATGGCTTTAATCACAGAAGGCCAGATTCTCAGCTGCAGCAAATTTGTGCTCAGCACAGCTGAAGTTAATGAGTTTAGAAAAGTGGCTTTAATTTCTTTTAGTTCCTTTATTCCAAGCGAGATTGTGGTGCTAACAGTGAAATCAGCATCGGGGCTCTGGAGCCACAGAGATGCCACAGAACCCATTCCCACTCCCTTTCTCTTGGCACACCCTGGGGAAAGGCTAATCTGCTGAGAGTCAGGCTTTTTGAGCATGACCCATAGGAAATGCAGCAAATTCTCAACCAACCTGATATCTGAAATAAAACTGTGCAGTTACTCCACTCGGGCAGCAGGAAGTCTTCACTCGATTTCTACGTATTTGTGCATCCCACCAGCAGGACTTTTGATTGTCCCATTGAAGTCCTTGTAAGCCTAAAATGTTATTGCCAACACAAAGGTCCAAGTGCGAGGTTACAGATTAAAAGCATGATGGGGCTGCAGGCAAATATTTTATACTGAATAGCATTGTGTGGAGGTACTTCAGCTAAAATGTTAATATGTGCAAGCTGCAAACTACTGGACCAAATTAACCTGCCCACCTGCTTGCACAGAATCAGCTTTCTTGCAAAGGAGTTTTTTTTAAAAAAAGAACTACACCTTTTGCAAAAACATATTTTCTTCACTCTTAAAAAGAAAAAAAAAAAAAGCCCAAACTGATGTGTGTTTAATAAAAAAATAATTTAAAACCAAATGAAAAAAAGCACTTACAAACTTATGAATGCAAAACTTTTTTATCTTTGATTTTTGTGTGTGTGTGTAAAGAAAGTCCTGTCAGTTTTAATGAGAGAAGTAAAAGCACAACGTGTCCCCTCTCCAAAGCAGAGAGATCGCTACTTCACAAATGTTTTTGTGGGAGCTTTCTAATCATGTTTTTGGTGCAGCTCCGCGACTATTTTCCTTTAGAATATATGAAAACGTCAAATGCCTACAGAAATACACACCCAAATACTCCATTTGGGATGCTTTTCAACCTCTGCTTGCCCTTTGAATAGCGCAGCTACCATGCATTCATGAGAGTTTCCAATATTGTCTTTTGTGAGGCTGCACAGCACGACATCCCTCCTCCCTCGCCACAGAGGCCGGCGGTTCATTCCTGCGGGACTGCTCGCTCCTGCTCCGCGCCCTCCTCTCCCTCGCTGCCTCTTTCCATGTATGTGTTTTGCTGTGCTGCTGCTGCTCTTCCTCTCCCTCTCGTTCTTGGTCTCCCTCGCTGTGCCGCGAACTTCTCTATTTACAGCTCAGATGATTTCAGGTTTGCTAGCAGAAGTACAGATAGGCTAGAGAGAAGCAGTAATGGTTTGAGTGCTATGCATTGATTTTACAGGAGACACTTCCAGGAAGTCAAAACTCACTAATTTATCTGTAATCTTTTTTTTTATTATTATTTTCTTAGGTGTTTTACCCTACTGTTTAGTTCCATTTTTCCCAGGCAAGGAGTCAGTTTTAGAAAAAGACTTTTAAGGACAAACTTGAGATTCTAGCTTTGAGGCTTTCACTGGGACATTTTTTGCAGCTGTATAATGCGGTGCAGTATTTTGAACGCCAGCACAATGGGAAAAAAAAAAGTTCACAGAGAAAGAAAAATATCTGGGCATAAAAATGTTATGATAGAAAACAAACACAAAAATAAAGCAGTAGATAGTGGAACTGTGTAATAATTTATTATAGTAAAAAAAGTCACTGGAGCTGATTTGTTTTTCTCTCTTTTTCTCTGAAGGCACCTATTTGGGTATTCTTAGGACCTCCCCCACTTTGTAGAGTGACAGCTTCCGATTCTATTAAATGGAGTTTTGCTGCCCACTGCTTACAGCAAATGGTGACTGATCATCACTTCCAGCTAGATGCAGTTAACTTGCCAGACCTACAAACTATTGGAACATTTTGTGAATATGGTCACTGTAAGCAGATTTTTCAAAGCAAATTACTGTGCACATGTAAGGATAGGAAGAGTGCATATCAAGAAAGAATTTTCAATACAACAAATGGTTCTTATATTGCACAAAGATTGATTGAAGAGGTCTAGATTGTTCCTACAGCCACACCCATCCCTGTAATATTTCACACTCCGATTCTAGAGCTGATGGTTTTTTATCTGCTTCAAAGTTCTTTGTTTCAGCATCCCTGCCTGTAAGGCCCCTCGAGGATACAAGTTGCAACTATACCCTTATGAAGACAGCCACACAATAACACTCTACAGGATGAGCAATAAACTCAAAGGGAATGACATCTGAATTGGTCCATTTGATCTCAGTGAATGAAGCTATATTTAAGTTATTGTTCAATTTTCCAGTCTACCAGTGTGCTAGTGTGCTCCTCCTGGAATTTGCCACGAGTCAAATTTAAGTAAACAACCCCAAATCAAACAGAGAGAATAGAAGGCACAAAACATTACCAACATCTTACGTCTTTTGCAAGAGGTAAGCATGGCATAAAGTGGGGTGTGTACCTGACTAGTCGTATGCTTCTCAGATCTGTAACTGTTAAACAAGATATTTTTTTCGTATTTCCTTTTTTTACTCTAACCTTAAAAATAGAGTGACACAGCTAAATTTCTGGTCAGATAGTAATCTAGGCATTAGAGTCATTGTGTGGTCTGCTCTGATGGGCTTGTTCATGGGCTTGTACTTGGAAGATGATAGAATAAACTTTCATGGAGATGATAACGCTAATGATTGTCTGCACAAGCAGAACCTTATTTTGATATGAATTGCTTCTAAGATATAGATTAAGCCTTCTCACAAGAACTCACATAAACCAAAGCCCTCAAAAGCAAGTTTTGTACCAAAATAAGAGTCTGGCTTGATATCATTATAACTATATCTGGTTAAATTCTTAAGTAAGAGAGCTTTCCTGCAAAGACAAAACTTCAATGCAAAATTCAAATTTAAACCTTCTGTCTTATCTCGTGAAGTGTGCAGCCTTTCTCTATAAGAATCGTCTTGCTACTCAAAAGTATTGTGGTTAGGCAAAAAGAAATGCCGTGCTTCAGGGTCATCTGCCTAATATTCATCCTGAGTAATAAATAATATTCCATGTGTTGACTGATCATCTCTTTTAGTCTGTTGGTAAATACGATGCAGCAGCATCAAGGATTCTCAATGATTATCTGAAAGCCAAAGACCACATACCCAAAAATGGTTGATAAAAGTCAACAAATTGCCTACTTCAGAGAAATGTGAAAAATTGGCTGAAATAGGTTGAAACAGCAGAGCAGAATACAGGTCTGCTGCGGAGGCTGCAGAATGGCTTTTGTGGAATAAGAGAGCTAAACATGTAGATTACATCTGCCCAGGTTCTTTTCACATGCTCTCTGGGCCTGAAATCAATCCCTCTCTAGGATGGGTGCAACATCTTTCAAATGGTGTTGAATCTTGGTGTTGCAAATACGTTCCATATGTGTCTTCTTTGGGAAGCATTCACACTAGCATTCACAATGCCATCAACTTCAGAATTGGCTGTTCATCCTGTAAATTGAGACAGTGGTTCTAAATGAGGCACCGAGGACGAATGGGACCCATCCACAACTAGTAAATATCATACCATCTCAGGATTCGTTTTTGCATTAATGGAAAATGCACAAATTTCTATTCTTATGTGGGAGCACTTCACTTTTCAGCAGATGGCACTATACAGTACATCCTACTGTGCTTTGCACTTTGCTTAAAATACCCTTTTGCCAACTTGACTTGGAAAACATGTTAAGTGTGACACAGAAAATCTTTGGATGATCTGCAAAAACAGGAAACGTTCTGACCGTGCTAAAGGAGAATAACACTAGGTTCTTATCTTACCAGAGGCAAGAAATTCCAATTCACAAGAAGTATTTATTCTGCCATAAAGATATATTTTAGGATTTTCTTAGTGCACCAACTCTTTACAGACCGAAACTCTTGCTGTTGGCTAAAACTGGACATGTGCTAGGCAAGAATTCCTTTCCTAATTCCCCACATGACTTTCTTGAACAAGTTTACTCTTTCAAATATGTTTCAAATATGTTTCAAAAGTTTACTCTTTCAAATATGTTCTCCATCTAAGCAGATAGTACATTTATAACATTTATAACATTTATAACCACTCGTGAGATTGTTGAGTAGGTTTTTGGAGAGTGACAAACTGGAATCTGTCTACCTGGATCAAGATCATAGCTTGCCAAGCTACATGGCCCAGGCAGTTTATAGATAGTTTATAGAATAAACTATAGCTTATAGTGTATTGATTTTTTTGGTGTACTTCTTTTTCTGATTTGTATACAGTTGTGGAAGGCCAATAGAAAAGCTTCTCGACATATACTCCATTGCCTGGAGTATTGAGAGCGTAGTAAAGGAGGCTAATTCCACTGAGGGGACTTTGGATATCACTTTGTTTAGGGATCTTGGAACAGACTGGTAGAAAAGCTCTAATTTATTCAGAAATTCCTTGGGGCCCTGCAGCAGCCTCCAATCTGAACAGAGCAATGCCAGAAAAAAAAAAAAAAAAAAGAAAAGAAAAACCACACAATACTTATGAGTCACACCTTGCTTTCTTCTCTGCTGTACTTTTAGAAGGTGTTTGGATGACTCAGAGGTCCTCTGGTTGCTTTACCAAGCCTTACCCTTGGCAACCAAAACTCTTGGGAGGCTAAATATCATAGCACAAATCCTTAGCCATGGATTTTTTTGTTTGTTTGATTGCTTGTTTTTTGTACTTTGGAGATAAATGGAATCCCAAAGTATTCAAAATTCTGGTGTGACTAAAAATTGTCAAAGAAGTTTCATTTAACTTCCATCCGTGAAAATAACACCAAGTTACACACACTCTTTTGTCCTCTCTTCCTTTCCCCTGTGCCCTCTTTTTATTAAGAAACAGATGGTAATGGAACACATTTATAACAGCTTTTGCCATTTTGTAAATCCCTAGATTTCTTGGCTTACTAGTTGCAAACGGATTTGAGTCGAAAAGTAATAGCACTGTAGCTTTGCTAAAGGATATAGCTCTTACCATGAGTCTGAAGCTGTGAAATTTTGGAAAGAAAGAATGTGTGCTAGCGACAGTACTTGATCTATGTTTCAAGAGCAGCACTGAAACCACCCTCCCATGGGTTGCAGAGAGAGATGGTGCATGGTCTCCATAAGCAAAACGCTGCTGGCCCTCCCTCCTCCTCCTTCCTGTCTGAATGTACAGAAGAAGGTTTCAAATTTAGATTCTGCATAACTAACTTCCAAACTCGCTCATCTAATCTGTAGACTTGTACACTTCATAACAGTTTAGGGTCTGGCCTGTACTTCTGTGAAGTCTTTTTTTTTTTTTTTTTCTTTTTTTTTTCCAGAGTGACTTCTGTGTTCATGAAAGCGTGAAAATGTACATATCCATATACAGTTTTTATGTGTGTGTATATATGGTTATATATAGCATATATATAAAGAATCCTTCTCCCTCTTTTACAGTACACATGATTGTACACTAGAGCAAGTGCTGCAATATTATTTTGATGGTAAGTGTAGCACCTAAAAATGTCATTATTCCGTTTGGTATTTCTGGAGGAACAGGATGCACGTTCCCCCAGAAAGGCAAAAAGTGCTGGATGAACATGGAAAAACTTTCAGAAGTTCTCCAGTAACTCAGCCTTTATTTTTAAAAAGTGAAGTAAAGTAAATCTCTGGTGACAAGAATTTTGCAGTATCCCTGGTTGTTCTCCTGTTTCGAGAGCCTTAAGTTTACCATGACTTCTTTTTTATTCCTTTTGGAAGGAGGATGTGTGCGGCACTGATTCTTTTCTCACAGACACTCTCTGTCCTGCCCCCAGGATGCCTGGGAGCCAGGGCTGGTCAGAGTGCCTTAGCACTAGGATCTCCCGCTTGGATAACAGCAGAGCTTCCAAGCACAAGTTGACCCACAAGGCACTCAAAGAAACAGGGAGCATTCACATCTGAGACTAAGCAACACAAAAATAGACAGCTTAATACTTGCTGTCGTCACCAGAACTGTGTTTATAAGGATATTGAAAACTATGAGTTTGATCTAAACTTTATCTATGCCAACCAATCCTCGATGAATGAGATAAATTAATGTTTTTGCGGCTCTGTGGTGAGTAAACCGGAATGATGTGGAATGAAATCTTGGGACTGTTGCATGTAAGGTAATCGATTGGTAATCTGTGCTCTTTTAATGGGTTCCCTTATTGTTGAAGTATCATGCTCCAAAATGATAATACTGATAAAGGTAACTTAAACAACAAACTGTTATTTAAAAACATTAGTGGGGTACAGTGAATGACACGTACTCATGCCCCTTAACCTGGCAGTGCTCTGCATGCAGCAGCACGCACCGTGTGGACCATGACATGCAGAAATAAGCACCTTCTCACCACATGACACGTCACTTTTACCAGTTACATATGAATAGGGCAGATCTATGGATAACTAAACATCCGCTTGTATAAACCCAATGGAAATATATTTTAGGGGGCATAAAGACATGTCTGCAAAATACATAAGCCTTTGCATGACGGTAGATGTGTTGGGATTGTTTATGACCTACTTAGACATGCAGTTACTTGATTTTGCAATTGTACCAATTTCCCCTTTGTACAGTGTAGTCAGTGAGTGCCGTTTTAAGACACATCTTTGTACTCATGCTTGAAAACATAATCTAAAATACCAATATGTGAGGTTCATAATAAAATGCACTTTTTCAAGCACTAAAATAAATACAACTGTGCTCACAAAATACTGACTTATTTTAGTCATTAACAATTGAAATTCCCTTCCTCTTTCTCATGATCTTCTGTTCATGTATAAGCAACGTGAGATAGTTATGTAAAAGAATCCTAATCTGTACTTGTTGACCAATATAATTTGATTCTTCTTGATCCTGTTTTTTTTTCCAAATAATCACTTTTGCATATTTTCTACAACTAACTTTACATTTTAACTAGACATGGGTTTAATCCTCGGGAAGACTTCATGTGGTGTGTGCTACCAAGCTGTGTTCTATTGAATTTCTGTGAGCATGGCAACTTCCATAGAGAGATTTATCTGACAGCCCTGTAAAAATATGCTGAGCTCTTGTTAACTGGACTTTTTTTTTTAATTTCCATAGAGCCATAGGGGCATTCTTGACTGCTTTCAGAGCAGTTATGGCTAAATTCAGGCAGGATAATAAATTGAATTAGTTTTGTGTTAGAAAAACTTTTTATAGACAAATAAGACATGTTTTATTTAATGTTGCAAAGCACCTGATAAAAAGCTAATAAAGTAACAAATTTTGATACCACTGAATCCACAGTAAACTTGCACTTCATTTTTGATAATGATCTGATAGGTGCATGCTTCCTGGGGAATCTTTGTGGCCTCTGCCCACCATTCTGTAATGAAGGGCAGTTTGTGGCAAGATTACATTTAATCAGGATCTTTTATTCCAGAATTCTGTGGCGTAGTGATGAGCCTCCCTGTAGAAAACAGATTTCCACAGCTCATTAGCCCTTCAAGCAGTCTGCTCACAGGATATGTAACGTGGAGTGGGTCACTTCTGCCTGTGTTAAGTTCTCAGAGACGAAAGGTGATTGAGGAGCATTCCAGGAATACCCTGGAGTGCTCGCAGCGTGAAAAAAAATGCTTGTGTAGGCCTCAGAATTTTAATTTCAATCAAGATAAACAGAAAATACATTTTTGTTGTTTAATCTTCTCCTCAACACGATTGTACAAAAGGGAAGTGAAAGGATACTCAGTGAAAGTGAAAGAGTAAGCAACACAGTCACAGTAGAAGTAAGGTAAATGAGCCCACACAAGAACAGTATTACTGCAATTAGACTTCTAGTATTACCTCAAGCTAGTTTGTTAATTTGAGTATATCTACATTATGCTGCAGACACTTCTGTAACGGCAGTGTGGACATATCCCTAGAGCTACAGTGTATTAATGCATCCCTTAGTATGGCAATGGACTTCACAATCTCTCTCTGAGTCACTTAGGCTATAACCAGAGGTTATTTATTCAGATTAGTTACCAATGACCTTAATTTAACCCCTACTTTAAATGTATGTGCCATTAAACATGAGCAATTCAAATTACTAAAAAATCCAAAGCAACCAAAACAAGAGCAAATGCAAAGAAGCTCCAAAGCTCTTGTACTATCAGTGTCTGTTGCATCAAAAGAAAAAATATGCAAATAAAGACCAAGATTGGTCTTTGGAAAAACAAGCAATAAAGGAATTGTTTCTAATCGCTGAACAAAATGGCTTCTTTCCTTTCTGAGTTGCATTTTTCATGTATAAGTTTCCTAATGGTAGTTTGGTCTCATAGCTTAATTTCTATAGGACAAGATCCTTTTACTGAAAGATTTAAATTGAGCTACCTATAGAAAGCACCAGTTTTCTGTATTATATTCATTTACTGAGCAGCGTTGATAATGAATTAAATTTTCCATTTTAAACAGCTGTGTTTTTCAAAGCCTTATGACTACAGAGAGACCCTTCCAAACCTAAATAGGAAGCAAAGAGAAGAACTGGCATTTTCTGTCCACAAATAAAAAGACGGAACTTGAACTTCCTTTTATGAATAGGCTGCTAACTCTGAAGCTTAATGATGAATATTTAAATGTCAAGATTAACAATTTTAGCTGAAATATTTGACTATGTTCTTCTTCACTGGTGCTGAATTTAATAGGAGCCAAAAATCTAATTAGTGCGTGCTGTAGCTGGATCAATTGATGAAAGTGATTATATGGTTTGTTTACTTACGACAGGAGGAAGCTGGAATTGGTGATTGAGGACCTCTTTTGTACTTCTGTGTTCTTTAATATCAACAGACGTGTATGTTTATAGGATGACTACAATGTATTGATATCAATAATAGGATGGTGTTTTTAACAAGCATATGATATATGCAAGACACAAGAGAAGGTGGTTGTTGACAAAGTGAGATTATAATGTCCCCAAATGTTATGTTTTTTCTACATACTTCTGTGCAGACACTGAAAGATGATAGTGTGTCTCTGTGCTGGGGCTGAGAACATCAAGTCGGCTCAGCTTTAAACCCCAACTCTCTTACCTCCTTTTAGTCATCAGAAGTCTCAACTTTCTCCCACACTGCTATGACATTTCAGATTCTTCACCCCTAGCAACTTCTATTTTGTAGCCTCACAAGTCTCAGTTGCATAATTCTTTCACTCATTGTCACATTTAAGTTAATGAAAATCTTAAAAAGCTTAATTCATTTGAATTTGCTACAGAGTTTAGAGCTAGCGTGACTCAGAAAGATGTGGGCATTGCTGCACTATGTAAATCCTACATCCAGTAAAGTACATAGTGTTTTGGTGACAAGAAAACAGTCCAATATTAACTCCCATACAGCTTAATTTGTTGTTTAGCATTTAGTATTCTTGCTGTCAATACATAAAAAAGCTTTAGCCTGTCATCACATCACTTGGTTTGCATCAATGTACCAGAAGCTCTTACACTGTGTTTGACGTGCATCTAGTGAAATGCCAACCGCTTGAAAGCAGTAGATGACCTGGGATGAGATATTTCTGGGTCTGTTTTCTATATCTAATAGTGGCACTCATGTTGCCTTGCTGCTAGTGATATACTAATATCTGTCAAGAATAAATAAATAAATAAAATAATTGCTCATTTATGCTCTTCTTAAAGTATATGACAAAAGAGACTGGAGGGATTGCTAAAGCCCTGGTAGAAGAACAGTGTTTAACTTAAATCTGCATCTTGTGTCTTGGAGGCCAGCTAAGGATTTTATTAACCCCATTGAAAGAGTGTTCAAGTGGTCTAGGAAACATCCATGTAAGGACACTGGCCTATGCTGAGTGAACAAAAGCAAGCTAAAAAGAGGGATTTTTTTTTTTTTTAAGTCAGCACATGAAGTTACATATACATAAAATGAGAAGTTATTATGTGATCTTAAAAATGCAGCTGTCTCAGTTCATGTAACTATAGCACCCATAAATCTGGAACTTCTTAAGCGATATAAAGATATGGTAATTAGTGGAATAATTGTACTTACAAAGTATGGGTAAGTAATTTTTTCACAACCTCTCTTTTATAGATTCTATTCTAATTTCTTTCTTTTTTTTTCCAGTTTTACTTTTGGCATGTTTTCCCATTTCACAAGAATATTTAAATAATTTAAGGAATAAATTCTAAATGTCTTAATGAAATTAGCTCTGTTGAATTCAAATCATTGCTAAAAAAAATCACCACCAACTGGGAAGACATCAGGCCTAGGGATTTTGAACAGATACAGTTCAGTGAAAACCATGACTAAAAAGATGTCTGTTCTTAGCAATCCCCCCTTTTTTAGATTCAATCATTCAAAACAAATTTTGCATACTTTTCATGTGTATTTCAGTGCCTCCCATAGACAGAAATAGATAATGGATGAAACCATCATCTGATGAATATTGTCCATAAGATTATCACAAGCAACTGTCTTGAATTAAAATGATGTTTATACATAGGGAGTTTTTCCTTTCAGCGTGTAGTCTGTACAATAAAAAGAATCTGTAGATTAAATGCTGAGACTCAGAGACAAGAAAGCACAGCACAAAGAGTTGCAAGTTCATGAGCCTTTGCCTCTAAATTAGTTGCTGTGTATAAAAACAGAAATCACATTCATTCTGCCCCAATTTGCTGTATTCTTTCTGCTTCTTTATTTGGAAGCCCTGTAATTAGTACGTCTAAGAGGATCTATTTCTGCACCATATAATTTAATTACCTTTTCCCATAGGCTAGCGTGCAGGATGTGACATCTAGATGCTAGAATGGTGGCCTTTAGCTTCCATGGACCACTAAAGGCTAACTTATCTCTCTTTTCAGGAAGGCAGTATTTGTCTCCACTGTATGATTATTGAATTGGAAGCCCTCACCTTTTCATTAGGGTTATTTCATAAATACACAGTTTCTACACAGAGCAACCTTGGTTGCTACTCTTGGTTGCAGAGTCCATGCAGGAGACCCCACCTAATGAGGCAGGCACCTGATCAGGTAACCTGTGCTTGGGTGGAAGTGGGCTGGGAAGGGTCGGTGTCAGGTTTGAGGGTGGGCTGCAGGCCAGAAACAGTGCAGAAAATAATAGGGAGAGAGTGCCGAACTTGATGTCCCCTACTGCTTCTGAAGCTGCAGTTTAGTCTCCATGTTTGCTGCTCTGGCAGAACATCAAGGTAAAATGATGATAGTTAAAAAGTCAATATTTGTCAGGAGATACCTGGTACATGTATACTCTGCACTTTTCCCCTCAAGTAGCAAGTAATTTGCTGTGAGAGTCATAAAATGATTAAGTGTGATTAAGTAATGCACCTGTAAAAATGGTGTATGTTCTCTTTTAAACAAAGGCACGTGACAAGCATGTGATTAAATTAATTTGTTCTTCACTTCTGAGCACCGGCTTCTGTGGGTCCTGATAGGAAGTGCAGGAGGAAATCACTTCTGTTGTTCTTCATGGCAAACACTGAAGGTGAGAAACATCAGAAATAGATTTGGGTGCTTTGTTTGTTTGTTTGTTTTTGCTAAATGAAAAAGGAAGTTTGGAAGTTTAAAAGAAGGTTAAACATTTCTTGGTTTGGCCAGTGCAATGAGGAATATTTTCTACCTTTTCATTGTACTTTATTTCACAAATTAGAGAACTTACCAACTTTGAGTATTTTTATCTTTATATTTTCTAAGTGAAAGAAAAAAGGATTGTTTTCATGGATGTGAAAATCAAATGAAGTATTACTATAGTTGCAGTATAGTTTTGAGGGTAGCTGCATTTAAAAAGGTTTCATAGTCCTTTATATGGCAGCATTCTACTTCAAGTAGTTTATAATTTTTTCTTTCTAAAATTCCAATATTTTCCTTTTATTTGGTCAGCCTAAAATGTTGTGTTTAGTAAAATATTTGCTCCTGCCTTCTCAGGAGCCTTCTGTTTTTCAGAGTATATTGGCCGTTGCCAAGAATACAGATTAAGAAATCTATGGGTTTGATCATGTCATGTTAAAAAATGGATGTAGTTCTTTGCTTGAAGGGCAAGTTGAGATTTTGCAGGTATCAGAGTGTGAGTTTTGAAATTTTCATGAAAGTTCATGCATATCTGGTCAAATTAACAGAGAATAATAAAAAAATTAAAATGAGATGTTGTATATGCTCAGTACAGCTGACAGCTAAATTTTCTAAATATTTTATCTAAAACAGTTTTTCTGCAATACAAACAGATATTTTATTCTAATGGGAATGTACATCCACTACTCTACAAAGAGTCTGAATACAGTCACCTGTAAGTGACAGAGGATACTTCACAGCGCTTTTTTTCTGTATGTCTACAACTTTAGTGTACATTATGGTAGTACATTCATTAATATCCGTGAGTCACTAACAAGCTATTCTGAGGAATCCTCCAGAGGACATTAACAATAATAACTATAATCAGCACATGTTTTTTATCATTTGCAATAAATAAGGATTAAGGCAAATAAGGGAATAAGAAAAGTAAATGAAATGCTGGTTAGTTACCCATCCGTTGAACATGATCCATTTTATTAACACAGTAAGGCAAAATTTTTGTGGAAAATAGGACAGGTAAACTTGCCAAATCTGGAGTTGCTTTTAAGCAGTTTTCTGAAAACTGCCTCTTCACAGAAGTTGTGTTGCTCATGCTTGTATGTAAGGGTTAATAAGGCTGCTTCCTGCGTGCAGGCACTTGGGAGTAACACAGAGCCTCTTTGCTGAGTCTCTAGGTCACTTGAGCAGCTCAGCATGCGGAGCCTCCCAAGCAAATTTACTAGGAGGTGCTTAGCCCAGGAAAGAATTGGGTAGAATGGCTGAAAAAATCAGGAAAGAGTAAAAACATATATAGTCTCTCAAGAAAGAAATAGCTGGGTGGAGAGAAAGAAATGACTCAGATGTTCACAGAATAAGGTAATCTGAAAGAGAAGAGCTTGCCTATTATCTATATTTAAGAACAATTGAGTAGGTCTAAATGGGACTATTTCGTTGATGTGCAGATCTTATATAAAAAGCGTGCTAATGAGGAAAAAAAAATCCCAAGACTTGAGAAAGGCACCACTGGGTTGGCAACCTGAGAAAGGCCAGCTGTGGCACCACCAGTTATTGCTTCTGAATAAAATAGCTGGAAGAAGCCTGGTGCCTAGGTGGACACCAGAACTGCACGGGGTTGCTGAGCAGGGTCGTCTCTGATCTGACACTGCTGTCTAGGAGAGTGCACTCTGGACTTTGGTCCTCTCACAGAAAGCTTCAGGGTCCCTACCTTTTGCAAAGTAGAAGGCAAGAGTCTTGGCACCCTTGGGACTGAAATTAGAGAAACCAAGGTAAGGGTCAGATGGGCTCATGACACCGTAATTCAATCTTTCATCTTCTGTGGTCAGAAGAGAAGGTTGCCTGGGCAAGCTGCATTCTGGCATTTACTAAATTTCGAATGTTTGACTTCACAGGCTTAGCATTTTTTCACTTTTTGTAATGCCATTTTAGTTTTTTTGGCAAGATGTCGAATAGATGTGTGCATATTGCAGTTTTAAAGGATACAGTTTCCATGGAGTGCGTAAATAAATCCTATTTTCGGAACTGTAGAAACAAAAAGACTTTCCCATTCATTTCCTTGACAAATAAGCTGGCTGTTTTGGTGAGGCTTGAGACTTCAGTATATTTGTTAGCATTGTACTGAATAGTACTATGAGAAATATCCACTTTTTCTTATTCTTAAATAACTATATACCCATAGAATTACTCTTTGAATACTGAAGAAATGTAGGCAAATTAAACTCTAAATTTCTATAATTTTCCCTAGTACAAATGACATTCAAGTTTGCACGATTTTTATTTTTTTTATCTACAGTTATATTCCTGTTCACGTGCATAAGATAAGTATTTTGAAAGAGAAGCTCATTTGCAAAAAAATATTTGTACTTTTGTCATGTTGTCCTGTGGTTTTAAGTGAGAAGTATGCACGAATTAGATTGATTCTAAAAGTTCTCTGAAAGGGTAAAATTGTTCAAAGTATCCCACAAGAGCTAAACTTCATGGGGAAATCTCATACTGAACAGGGTCAAAGCATAATTACAAATAGACTAAGCTCAAGGGGGTATGGAGGTAGGTTACACCAATTTCAAATTCTCTAGCAGTCACGATAACTGAAAACAGTTATAAGCAGGGAGAGCAGGGCAGGATAGCAAAGACTTTGCACTGGCTCTGTCGTGTTCACATCAACATAAATAGTAATAACGGAGTATTTCATGTCCATGAAGCCAGCCGGCACAGAGATGAAACAGTTCAACAGGTTATATAAAGCTGTTGTTCAGAAAAGTATTTGTTCAGGTGTTTAAACAGTATGCTTTAATTTATTTGACTTTTGAGTAGCTTAAGCAAGACTTTTTCATTTGAAAATGAACTATGTGTGTGAAGTGGCTGTTTTGTTGCACACTCAAACATCCAGCCCTATCATAAAATACTGTTGCTAGAATGGGTTCTAGAAGTTGGCATAATTCTTCTAAGAAGTTGGCATACCGATAGGTAATGAACTGCATACCTAGTGTACCAGACAGACTAAATTCACCTGCTGCTGGCAATATCTAAACACTCTTCCAAGGTATCAGTCATGAGAATTTTAATTCTCTTCTAGGAACTTCCTATTAAGAGTAATTGCTAAACTTTACTTTTCTTATGAAGTACAATAATTTCTTTCTGTATTTGTCATGATTGTTGTGGAAGTGAATTGTCATGACTAGGGCATCTATAGATGTGAAAATGTGCGCCTGCGTGTATATGTGTATGTGCCCCTGTGCCAGTGTCCGTGTAGGATGCTGTAGCAGCAGAGGATATGACCAAATGTTTCAAATGCTATTGGTGCATTTATTCTCTTCTTGCCTTGTATTTATAGGCTACAGCGTGCATTTATTTTGAACTATAAAATGTTGATTCAGGCTGTATGCACAGAGGAGCTTTTTATAGGTCATTGGGATTGAGAAAATACTTCCTTTTCCTCATGTCTCATAGCAATATATCTTGCATATCTTTCAGTTCAGTTCTAGAAATCTATGTTTTGATCTGTTTGAGGATACCACTAATAATATACTTTTGGAAATAGTTCTCAAGATTACATGAGTATCACTATCCATTTTGTCACCTGTCACATCTAAAGATCCACAGTACCACAGTAAAATACGTTACAAGCCTGGATTGATGTACTTTGTTTAAGCCTGTTGACATACGGTACTTTTTTTCTAGCTGCTGCTGAATGTCTTAGCTATTTTTATAGGCATTAAAATCCACCATGAATCTGTTTTTAAGATGAACCCTGTAGAAGGAAAAAGAATATATGATTACTTTATGTTTTACATAAATATATGTGTGATACCAACCCTAGGTGTGCATTCAAGGGAGAGATGAAAATTCATATCAACATATTAGGCACCACCGTCTCTTCTGTTATCTTTTTTAACACCGTGACAGCCACCTTCCCTGCTCTGAAAAGCCCATAAGTCTTTCAGAATGGTCTAAGGATTACCAAGTTGTCTGCAAAATAAAGGTGAATCTGGAAATTTTTGCTGTTGCAAATATATCCCTAAAAATCAATCTGAAGCATGTTCCTATTTCCTTCTAATTTTCAAAGGGCAAAGTGGAAGATAGCGATAGTAATGAATATGAACTGAACCAGTAATTATTTAGCCACTGGGGGATGATATGCAAAACTAAAATCTTACTGCCAGTCGTAGTCATAACTAGTAACATTTAAGTGCCAGATTTATGAGATATAGCAATCCATCTCCATTATATGTCAGATACTTTACTTAAGGTGGGTTAAAGAGAATTCCAGTTGTCATCCCAGATGAAGTTGTCTTGCTGTGTTGTGCATAACAGTTGATCCCATTGATGTGTCTCGTTTCAGTAGCATATTTCCATTTACATACTGCCATCATATATGTTTGGACCAGATTTTAAACAGCTTATAGCCATTATTTTTCCTATATTTTAGAAATGCTTTTCATATTTGTATATAATTTGCTGACACTAATCATAAATGCTCTAAGATAGCATACTGAAGAACTCCATTGTAATCTCAGCACCGTCACAATCAATGTGGAGAAAGTGTAGCTGTAAATCCATACTTTGTGAGGTATGAGCAATTATAACTATTCCCAATTAAGACTGTGAACTTATCGACCCAATTTTTCTTCCTGAATAAGGATTTGGAGTTCATTTAGTATATTTATTCAGTTGATATATGTTTTTAACTGAAAAAAAACCCTTTTTAATCAAAAAAAAAAAAAAGCAGGGGATTGATATTAATAGAAATGCTTCAGAAACTGTTTTTGGTGATTCATTTATAAGTTGCCAGTGTTTCTTTGAATTCAGTGCTGAATAAATGTGCCAAGATGGTGTAAAGAGTGTAATTACTGTCACCATCTGTAATAAAGAGACTTCTCGGCAATTCTATAGGAGAAATTTTTCTAGTGGAAACGCCTGGGAAGCCTGGACTTACCTAACCAGAATTCCCCTTCCACCTTCAATTGTGTATGGTAGACTCAGTGTGATTGTCATCTGCCTTTACAAAACATGCTTTGTGCTGTGTGCAAGAACAGGCTTTGTGCAGTTCTTGCATAAAACATAAACTGTTGCCCAACAGTTTATTCCTCTCTTCTAGGGTTTTATAGTTTTTGACATTTAGTATGTCCTGCTCTTTAAGTGGCTAATTTCAGTAATAAGTGCAGTGATTATCCTATATTCATGAGATTTGTAAAGGCCTTCAGGATGAGAATTTATACACAAACTTGTAAAATGCATGACAACATACGATTTGAAAATTTATAAGCAGAATCTTAAATTAAAAGCCTGAAAAAGCTCTACAGATGAACTGAGCATTAGATATTTCATTGCATCTCCTTGTAGACCAACTAATAAATTTTTGCCACATTATGTTTTTCTAAGGTAATATTCATTGAGCTAGCAAAAGTATTACAGCTAATCACTATAGGATTCTTTTAACATGCCATTTTGACATGGCACCCACTCCCAGGATTACTATTTTGTTTTGACACTCACAATAATATTTAACTGCTGGATCGAATAAGATTTTCACTGCAAGTGGTTCAGCACAAATGTACACCAAAAACTCTAATGTTTTCCCATCCTTCATGGATGAGCACAAGAAGAGCTTCCAAGTCCTGTCACTGAAGGTGATGAAAAATTGAACAAAGTTATAATTTTAAATATGCACCTTTATCCAGAAAAATACTTGAGATTATACTTAATTTTAAGCATGTGAGTAGGTACATAATTTGGGGCAATTCATATGCTTTAGTGCTTTACTGGACTGGAGGTAATTGGCCCAACATTTTATAATCAAACTAAAGGCTAGGTTGCAACTTCAGGCACAGCTTTGAGCAAGAGATGGTGTTTAAGCAGCACCACCTTCACAAGCTGTCCTGGAAATATTTTTATACGCAGACATACACAGACCTTTTGAGTTACAACCCCTGGCGATGGATACAGCTATTCAAGTGAAAAAACATATCCCTTATTCAAGGGATTGAGAATCAGTTCTCACAGTTCTCTAATTCCTTTGCAGCTTCTGTTTGGTGAGTTCAAATGCTGACATTTCTATTGGATTAAAGACCATTTCCAGACTCTTCTGTTATTCACTTGCATGCTCACTCCCATGTGATGTGGGGCCTTTATTGTATTAAGTTCAAGCAGTATATGTTCTGTTGCTCGCACCTTTCCTGAGCCTTCAAGACAAGGGTATATTCCATAGTACCTGGCCAGGAGTGGTGGTGCCTTCCTTCTTTAGGCCATAAATACACAAATGACCATAGTGGAATAGTCAAAAGGGAATAGAAGAACATAGCCGCTTAGTTCTGCTTCCCTAGGATGTTGTCCTCTTCTGTAGTTATATCCAAGTCTAAATCCTAATACAGCCCAGATTTGAATATTCATCCATCCTGGAGCAGTTTAAGTCCAAATATTTATTCAGTGGCATCATCTATCACCAGTTTTATTTTCATTCACTTCTGACTTCACCTAAGAGTAGAAAGCTCAATTAACAAAGGTAAGAGGAAGAGAGCATATACAGATCTGCAGAAGAAGTTAGTCGTAGTTTTAATGCCCTGCAATTAATACCAGCTTTCTCAAGATATTCTTGCTGAGATTCCATGAGTGTGATCAATATAAAGACAAATATTAAATAATCAAAAAATTCCATTTTTTTTTTTTCCCCTGAATACGTAGATCGCTAGCTCAGATAACTGTAGGACAGGATATTTCCTTATTATTCCAAAGAGATGTAAAATTCTTTTGTAGAAATGTTTTTGTTGGCTCTTTTATATTGTTACTGTCTCCCTTTTGACACGTCTCTGTAGCTTGTTTGAGTTAGCTTGTGAACTAATTTAAACTAAGAAAGACAAATGCAGTTTAAAAAGATGTCCCACACTGACAAGCAGACTGATCATTTTGCATTCTAGCTTTTGTTAGGGGAGATAAAATTGCTATATAACATTTTAGATTAAGAAAAGAAATATTCAACATTAAATATTCAACATTAAAGTTCCTTGAATTTAAAAATAAATCTACAGCCTGTCTTCTAAAAATGCTGCTGTCAAGTGCTGCTGATTCTCATTCAGGAAACACAGTATGTAAGAACACTGTATTTATCAGGCTAAAGGAGTAAATGCTTTGAAAAAATAGTGACCTATAGTATGTCCGGAAGAGCTTTTCTATTGAACAAATAGTTACAGAACAACATCCAGAGAATGTGTCCTGCTTTTCTACCTTTGGACTGTGATGCTGCCACATGTCAATGACATTCCTCCAAATCAGTCTTGAAAATTCTCATCGTTCTTTGAAACTTCTCCCTGAGACCAATGACCATATGAAATGGTCTTGCATCTTGCACAGAAAGAGTGGTGAGGCATTGGAACAGGCCACCCAGGGAAGTGGTGGTGTCACTGTCCCTCGCAGAGTTCAAGAAACGTGTATATGACGCACTTAGGGACATGGTTTAGTCGACAGGGTGGGGATGAGTTTACGGTTGGTCTTGATGATCTTGAAGTTCTTTTCTGGTCAACCTAGTCCTCATGGTTTCAGGATATTTTTTTTTTTAATGTCTATATGCTTGTCTTGTTCTAATACTCATTTTCAATAGGCATTTGAGAATAAATATAATCAGAATTTTTTAAAGTAGAATATACTTAACAGTGATTAGGATTGAATTAATGACAGTAGGAAGGATACTTTCAGTGTAGATTGAGGACCTAGAATTAATTCATTGTACATTGAAGATGCTGAAGATTATTTCATCTAGCAAGCTAGTCAATAGTCTTCAGCTAGTGTTCAGTCCTGACAGTTTGTGTGACTTTTACAGATTAAGATACATAAAAATGTGCAACAAAATTAGATGAACTGCTGCAATGCTGCTTTTAAAAGATTGTAGATGACCTTCGCATTTCTAAGGCTACAGACACTGAGCCATCTTGATGAAGACTTCAGTTTCAACATCTGACCTTAGAGCTCATGTATCTCAGCACCTTCTGGGATCTAACATCATATCCCCAATCTTTTTATAGCTAGCAAAAGGAGATACTGATGGTTAAAGCTGATTACAGCATCTGATATTAGCAGCCTTCTGGAAGGAAGGTAGGATATAAATCATCATAGAATAGAAAAAAAATCAGCAAGTTTTTTGACAAATAACAAAACCTATGTAATGATGAATGAAAGAGATTGATAATTTTATTGTTTTTGAAAAACAGATCAACCACATTTTTTTTAAATAGCAATTTCAACAATTACCAAACCAGCAAAAGGAAATTTTACCTCAAGATTGGTAGTCAAAATTCTATGCGAGTCAGTAGCAGTCAAAAATTATTAACTGATGTATATTCAGTTGCTTACATGAAATGAGCTCATTGCTTCCATTACAGTTTCATGTCCCTGCTACTAAAACAATTAGTAATTGGCGCTAGTTGCAGACATTTTAATAGAACTGCTGTGGCTTACATGGATACAGAGATTAAACTGCTTAGAGATGACTCTTCAGGGCAATGCAGGGAAAGAGAGGGGTGATTTACTCTGAGGCCATTCAGGCTGAATTTGTTGGAAAAATGCTGAACTTAGTCTGGAACCATCAAGAGCAGCATGGCTTTGGAGTGATTGCTGTCACCTGTGCTGTAACTTTCTAAATGAGAGACATGAAGTCTGAGCCAGCCTTCTCTTACAAGTTAATGAGAAGAGTGTAGTGGGCAAGGAAAACATTTATCCACCTAGAAAGCGTGAATTTAAAATAGGATGAACTGCGGCCACAGTGTCTTGATGCTGAATAGCTATTGATTCCTACAGGTAGGATGAGGCCAAATGAGAGATGCAGAAAGAAATGTACTTTCTGGGTTAACTTCTCAAAGCTGTTTTGCTCTTGCTAACCTTCTAGCAGGTTATTGTGTCTGTGCATGCCTAAAACATTTGTGAATTTGTTCCTGTGTGGCTGGAAGTCTGCTTGTGTGGGGGGAAAAAAAAGTGCTTTTTAACAAATATATTCATAACCTTTCATTGTTATGATGATTAGTTTGAAAGTCTTTTTGCAGGAAGGCTCTCTTTATCACCAGTTACAGCGAATCTTTCACATTTTCTGGAGCTTAAAAAGGCCTGTTTTGGGTGTAGAAGATGAAATGAGACCAGAAGTGAGATAAAAGTTTGGTTTTCCTGGATATAATACGAAGGAAGGAATGTCATTTTCAAAGCAATCCTATTTACTCTTTTTTTTTCAAGAGCAAATGACATGATTAAATATTTATCTTCATAATTATAGTCAGATGTTGGATACCCTTATAGGAAGAAGTACACATAAAAAGGTGATTTGGTAAGCCTGCCTCAAAAATGCTGATACTGTGGATTTAAGCAATAAATGCATTAAAGCCTCTGCAGATCCTGCAACATACTCAGTACATGAAGTTACTCAGCAAATTTATTTGATGAGTTAAGTGAGAATATACCTTCTAATTTGCTTTCATCCTTAATTATCCATTTATTCTTTTGATTCATACACAGTAATTTCATACTGTTGATTCCCTCTTGACCTTGTGCTTGTAACTGAATCCTGAGATCTGGCTTGTGGCCCAGGAATATGTAGAAAATTGTTTATATTAGCAGCAAGCTGCCTTGAGCTGCAGTGCTTTGATTTAATGTTATAACTGTACTAAAAGTAGCATAGCTTTCCCATGTATTCTCTATTCTGTTCAAATCCCTTGTCATTATAACAGATGTTTGGATTATTGTTCTGTAAACTATGTCAGAATTTCAATCTCTAGTATCTGTTTATTATTCTCCAAGGGTGATATTACAAATGTTCTCATGCACAGTTAATACTTATAATACAGCCTGTCTTTTTCCCATAAAAGCTCTAAGCAGAAAGTTTTTGTTAATCAGAGTAAATATGACTAATTTTAGAAGCAAAGATTTTTGTTTCAAGTATTTTTGAGAAAGTGATTTCAACTGGAGGTGGTAGGTACCATTCCTTTTCATGATATTAAAAAGGGGTGATTTTATTTGGGTTAAATGTTCTAAGAAGATGATCTGAAGAAAAACCAAATTAAAAGTTTTAGATACTTGTATAAACAATTAAAACTGAAATATGGTCATTTAATTATTTTGTCCTGAAGCCATAATAGCCCTTCTGTGATTTTACATTAATAATCTAATTGCATGCAAAGTTAGGAAAGGCATGTTTGCTGGAAGGACACATTTAACCTTGCTGCTATAGACTGTGAAATAATAATACTATAAGCTGATTTATTAGAACGAGAGCAGAAGAGAGTGAGGGTTTTTTTGTAAAGATTTTGAAGATTTAAAGGAAAGCAGCTACTCCTATTCTAAGGAAGATGAACTTTTGTACAAATCCTCATTAACTCCAAAAATAATACCCATTTTTATGGAAAAGGCTTTTTTAATAATGTTTTTAAAGCTTGAAATATTACTTTCCATGTTCACTTTGAATTCTTATACTAGATTGTCGTAGGTTTGCAATGTGATTTTCTGAAGTGGTTTGATCCAGTTGAAGGTTGCTTGGCACAAAATTCCTTCATGTACTTTTGGATATTTTTGTTTGAATATACACATGTATACTCAGGATACACCTCCACACACATGTTACATTGAAGCACATATTTGTAGTCTTACACATAATAAAATCAATATGAAAGTGCTGAATATTTTCTGTATTCGATAAGAGGGCATTGTCCCATTCAAGTTTCTAGTTATGTGAAAAACTGAAGACATTCAGAACATTTCTGGTTTTATGTAGATAGTGGTTCACATGCCAGGTAGAAATGGGTCTCTATAGAAATAATTTATTTTTGCCTTTCCCTTGGCATGCTATTTTTATTCTTTCCTTTTTGTTCTGCTTTGCTATCATTAGGCTGTATTATCATTGTTCATTGATTATGAGATACCCATTTAATGGTATAGCACCATCTGCAATGAATAGGATATTTATTGACTCAGACATATAGGACAGTCTTTGTATCTTACAGAAAAATGAGATAAAAATTCTAGGGTGTTGGGCAATTGTTGACAAAACTGACCTCACAGAAAAACAAGTGCTTGTGCTACCCTTAATTTCTTTTGCCAAAAAAAAAAAAAAAAAAAAAAAGGGAATTTAACTTCAAAGATTTTGTTGAAATCCCTACATGTATTATGTTTGCATTTGGGATGAAAAAAGAAAAACAAGGTCAGCTTCGGAAATGATGAATGCCTTTTTGCTGAAAGCTGTACTGAACGTCCTTGAGTTTAATCAAAACTATTTGTTTTTAGTCAGCTTTGCTGTTGTCTCTTTTACTCTTGTCCACTGATAGCTTGACATTAATGACATCATAAATCATGTGAAGTGGCGGCCAGGGTTTGGTAGCATTTCAAGTGTTTGTTGAGATGTCCTGGGCTATCTGAGAAGCTGGTGTGAGGAGGGATATCAGTCTGGTCTAAACGTTCAGCCTTGCCTCATTGTTCTGTTTTTCAGTTCTTGCAATGTGTATATTACAAACTTGGAGTTGTGTCAAATGGCAATCTTTCTTACATGCTCAGCTGGTAGAAAATTATTATGTGATTATTTCAAATTCTTTCCTCCACAATGTCGGCACGTTAGAAACCTTGTAAAAGAGATGCAAATATTACACAGAGAAATGTGTCACTTTGGCTTGTAGATTCCTTAGTCGCATCTTTTACAGAAAGGCATAGGTATAAATTTGTGATTTTCCCATCTCTACCTGGTATAACCAAATGGGAACTGAGGAATGTGCCCAATTCACATAAATCTACCATTTAAAGTTGTTTTGTTTTTCTTTAAATGGCAAAACATAGAACATCAGCACTTTGAAAATATTTATTTGAAAAATGTTTCACTGTTATCAGTTATTTGTTTCAGAAAGATTTCACTGGATCATTGTATGTTTTATAGCTTGTTATCTGCCTGACTGTATTCTTGGAACATGCTCTCCATTATCTTTGTACTGTACTGTTAGGAGAATGGAAAGCTCATCCTTTGAATGTTATTTATTCAGCTGGATTCTGTTATGTTACAACATGTAATTCGCAGACTACTATACAGAGCATTTATTCTCTTATCATCCCTTATGCTCCCAAAGTTTATTCCTTGCAAAGAATTTCATGTGATTATGGAAAGAGGCCTCCGAAAAGTCAGAGAGTATTTTTTATTTAGTCATTTAAAAGAACATGTGATTGAAAATAACACCTACTGTGTACTACAGGGAGGGGTAAAAAAAGCCACAATTTACAGTATATCACTGTAGTTTCATCGCAACAGTTAGCAAATATTTGATCTGTTTAATCTATTTAGCAAAACTTTGAAAGAATGTGCTCAAGTCTTGCTAACTTAAACATATGCTTATGTTTAAGCATTTACTTCCACTGCTTTGTTTAAAACTGCCTAGGTGAAGGTGGCAAATGAGGCTAGTGGCATAACTGAGATGTCAGTGACACTGACTTTCCGAGGTCCAGGAGTATTAAAAAATAGATAGTGATTCTTGTCCTTCTGGTAAGTTAAGAAAAATCAAGCTAGAGAAAATGTACTTCACATAAAATTTTAGAAAAAAGTAATCATTATGTCTAGATCACTGACTATGTGCCCCGTTTAATGGCAAGGGATTCTTATTGAAAAATTCATAAGAAATCTTACCCTAGGATATGAAAAGCATCTCTTTTGATGGGATCATATAGCCACATTGTTTTAAGTTGCCTAGAGTTGGAAAAAAAAAATGTTCCCACTTAATTAACTACAGTGTTTGAAGGGGTCTTGGGAGTCACCTGGAAGTTGCAGGTGCAGCAGTGCTGAAGCAACAGCTCCCTGGCACCTGCAGAGCCTGGAGAGCCACTCCAACCCTTCCTGGTCTGCTCCAGTACAAGCCAACCCGGGATCATGTACGTGGAGCGAATGATGGTAATTACAGTAAAGGGCCTAGGGTATTATTTATTTCTCACTAGCACAGACAGCACCTGACACTCTTTGTATATCAAGTTGTTATTAAAATCCCATGTCTGGATGTTAAGCTGACTTATTTTACAACTAATCTTCTTTTACAACTAATCATGAACTATGTATAAAGTTTGGTAAGTAAATTCATCTAATTTGACAGGGAATGTATTAAAATAAAATAATTTATGTCATAACATATACCATAGTAACTTGTTTTTGCATTTTGCCAAATGCAGTTTCATTACTGCGCTAGTGTAAACATCTTCTGAGTAATTTCAATCTTGTATTAAGACAGGATTTGCATGATAACACATTATTTTATTACTTACAGAATGCATTTTCTGAGGATTTTTCCTATAAATCTTTTCTGAATTAACATGCCACACTGAGGATAGGGGCATGCAGAAATCTTTACTGATGACTGCTCTCCCCAGAGTTTGTCACGCACCCTTTTGCTGTATGCTGTGATCCTGAAAATGGGTAGAGCTCAAGCTGAGCTGGAAGAGAGATCTGCTCTTATTTCGTCCAGTGAACATTGCTTACTTTCCAGTTTGTATTTTGGGCAAACATTAAAAAGGAAGTTGATTTCCTTAAGTACAGCACTTAGTGATACTCAAGGACACTAAGTCCTTAATATATAGGTTAACTGATGATACAGGTTATGAAGACATGAGAATACAGTTTTATTAAAGCAAAAAACAAGCTCTCTTGATATACACAAGATGAAACAGAAAAGGTGGGAGAGAGGCCAGGTTTAAAATTCGGTTCCCCAGAGAGCATTATGCCAAACTGTATCCTTAACACTCAATGTAATAGTAGGAACTGAAGTTCTTCAGAACATCTTGGAGTGCTTCAGCACTAATCTAGTAGGATCTAGTATATCGTCAAGAAAAAAGACTGTGAGGTATCACCTTTGTCCTTTGGATGCCCAGATATTCTGAAGTTAATTTATATGCTTCTTCATGACATGATAGTAACTTTTCATTTTTTTATTTATTTTCTCCACTCCCTGATAGCAAGCATTCAACAGCATGGCCCAGTAAATACGTTACAGAAATCCTTACAGAATATGGATTTCAGGGGGAATACTTGTCTAAACCAGTTTAAAAAAATCTCTATGTGAAATCTTATGAGTTGTTCACCAAGTCTATGTGTAATATCACACATCTGTGTATGAATTTGTTTACAATTTATTCATTTTCTAACCTTCTACTTCTCTATCCTGTGCACAGTTTCTCCACCACGTAGAGACTGAGCAGCTACACAAGGTGTGAAAGGAAGTCAGAAATCACCAGACCAGGTAAGTAGCAGTTTTTTTTCATATATTCATCACATTTAGGACATGATAACAAAGCCACTTCTTTTTTTCTTTTTTTTTTTTTAATTACCAAGACTGTTTACTCATCCATTAATAAGAATATATTACGTAGTGAAAAAAACATCTTCTTAACTAAGCTGGAAAATTCAGCAACTTGGCACATGTTATTTTATTCCCACTGACTATTTGAAGAAATGTTTAAAGTAACTGGAATGAAACAAATGCTTATAATATGCAAGATCCCATTTAATTTAGATATTTTGAAATATAAATAGGCATAAATAGCCTTTACAGCATGAGAGCACTGACCAGTGTAAAGAAATCACAGGAGGCATAACATAAAATACTCTACAGTAGTATTTTGCTATAAAAGCATGGACCCCTGCTGGCACATGTAATTTAATGTGCAGCATGCCTCTCCTAATTCAATCAGGTCTCTACATCCCTTCTTTTATATTCCAATTGGATTCCATGTGCTAAAACCATCAAGATTTTCAGGATGAAATGAATGCTTGTATTAATCCAGCAATTTCCATTTAAAACACAGCATCGATTTGATTAATAAGGTTTGATGCTGAATAATTATATGGCAAATATGTAGGATATAGCAAAACCACAGATGTGACCACCAGCAAAAGCCTTGTGGGAGAAGAGGGTCAAAGGGAAGCAATGGCCATGACTGAGGTGATGAATTCTTGGCTTTGCTTTTATGCAATTAACAAGCAATGCTTCTATTAATTTGCCCCCCCTAGAGTCTTCACTGGTCAGATGTGTCAGGGTCAAGGGGCACAGGGGCAGAGCAGGGGTCAGCATCACAGCAGCACTGAAAAGAAATGGGAAAATGAAAGAAATCCAAATTAAATCGGAGAATATACATTTAGCAGCATGAAGGGGAGGAGCGGGGGGGAAGCATCGCTTTAATGTTAAGAATCCTGTTTGAGAATAATAAAAATGTTCCTTGCGCATTTAATTCAAAGTAATCAATCTGAGGTGCAATGCTTGAGCATCCAATAAAAGAAAATCAATGTGGTCTCTGCAAGGGAAGACAAACAATGCCAGCTTTTACTAAAGGGATTATAGGTTAACATTTATTCAGTGTATTGTAATCTGATGTCAAGTGGTATAAAATCAAGCCAACAATCCATTACCACCCGTTATAGGCTAGGTGCTGATCTCATGCAAATTGACTTTTCATAGAACTTATTAAATCATTTCTGTGCTCTAGCCATGGAATATTTTTCTACAGCTGCTGAACTTCAGTATATTCTGTTTCATACTTGTGCTAAGGAATATCAAAAAGACAAATATTTGTCATTTCAAAGCACAATTTGAATTTTTTCATGGTTTCCTTGTGCTTCCCATCATTAATTAATCAAATGGAATGTAGTTTGTCTTAGATTAGTAAAAAGCAAAAAAGAATTAATTCAAGAGCCAGCATAAAGCAGTAGTTTCCTGACAGTCCAATTTTGTCCTGCATGCCTCCCACAAGTGTTATTAATTTTTAAGTATTAAGTCTAATAAATTGACAAAAGCGCGGTTCTTAAAAGATGCCTATGCTGTTTAGTGATAGTCACAGTAATTTGTAAGCAAATGCTTTGCAGGGAAGAAGGATTCGATGCAAATGTCAGCTTTCAGCTGGAATCTCTGACAATGGAGTGCCCAATCCTGTTCCTAAGCAAAATCAATTGGAATTTACCATTGACATTGGTCAGAGGGAAATAAGGTCTGCATTTAATAAGGCACAGTAAGAGGAGTAAAGCCTTTTAAATGATATATCGTAAAAAAGGGGGATTTGTATCAATCCTTTTTTTCTAGGTGTTAATTCATAGAAATATAGGTGTTTTAAACATGTGGCTCAAAAACACAATCTGTGATGTTCATTGCTGGCTTTAGAAATAGCCATTTCTTCTTATCGGCTAGAATGGTGCTCCAAGGACAAGCTTTGTGGTCCTTTTGAGTCTTAGGAAAAATTGGTAATCTTGAGTTCAACAAAATATAAAATATCTATAGGAGTTGTCAAAGTTAACATTAGTTTTGAAACTGTCTGGTTCCTAGTTAAGTTTGGGTCACTTTTATGTGTGTGGAAAAACATTACCACATGTTTGAAAATACTGTTGATATTCTGCAGATCATATTGCACTACAGCTACTTCAAAACACTACAGCGTTCAATGGAGATAGGAGAGGAAATTGGACGTGACACTATTTTTATTGTAAAGGCTATGTTTGGTTATACCATCCTTGACACAACAGATCATTTTAACCGTAACGTTTAGTTCCCTTCCCTTCTTTACATATATATGCATACATATATAGATATATATATGTATATATCCTTCCTTGTGGTTCTAAAAGAAAATCTAAACCCTGAAATTCTCAATGTCGTAGTGTTGCTCCTCTAACATTCCAAACAGGGAAGGTTGTGAGAGCTTTGATCGTGGAAATAATGGAAAGTAAGAGAGAAAGTAATGGAAGGTAAGAGGGAAATAATTCTGTGGACATGACAAAGATGGGAAATTAATTTTTGTTTGTTTGTTTGTTTGTTTGTTTTTGAAGTCACTGCACAAATATCTGCCTTAGTTACTCTTTAAAACCTAGTAAAACTCTCTGTTTCTTTATTATATCCTTTCAGTTTTCTGCCCGGGCAGATCTAGATTAGAATGACTATGAGAGGGCCCCTTTTTAGAGATTGATGCTAAGAAGGCATTTGGGCCTCAAAATTGATCTCAATACTGGTGAATACAGCAGCTTCATCTAAAATTTTGTTTAGTTTTTTGGAACAAATAAAACTAGACCCACAGGGTGCTTCAATCCAGGCAAGTTTGCTGTATCGATCCATTCCCAGATTGGGATCAGGGGTGAGGGGAGCCTGCTAGGGCGCTGCGTGCCTGGAGGAGATGCGCTGAGTGAGGGGGCAGGAGGGAAGGTGAGGCTGAGAAAGGAGGGGATGCGGATGGAGGGAGCAGAGGCTGCCTGGGGTATGAGGAAAGAGAGAGTTTTAACAAACGTCTCAGAAGGCAGCTGTGATTTTAAACGTTTTCCCACCAAGCTGAACCAAATCACAGAGCCCTGAACCCAGTCCAGAGTGAAAGCATGTTTGATGTGAAGCTTGCGCTCAAGCTGCCTCTCTGTTTTCCTTTGTTCTCTTTATTTTTGCAGTCACCACTTCTCTCTCCCAGCCCTATGGCTTTCTAGCTAGAGGGGATTTTTTGAAGGAGTCAAAGCGTCCTGCCAAAGTGACAGTTGTCCTGCAAAACTGATAACACACCCAGTTCAACAGTATTTTTTTTTTGTGACGTTGGCAGCTTTGTCATGGAAGCTGCCCAGAAATTAAATGTTTAATCATTAATACTTAGGATTAAAATGTGATATTAAAGCAGATAGCGCCTTTGCTGAAGATTCCTTATAGCTAGCTCCTGATAGCCCCTTCCTAAAGCTCCTTTGCTTTTTTTTTTTTTTTTTTTTTTTTTTTAAATAGAAAATCTTGATGTAGAAGACCCAAAGTGCATGAAATAAAAATTAGAATGTGGACAGACACAAACGTCTGATACCAGTTAGGATAAAAACCTTCTGCCTGGAAAATTAAGTGCTCTATTTTACAGTGTCTTGAATGCCTTATGCTACCTTTCAACAGAAAGGGGAAATAGTCTGCCTTGTATCAGGGGATCTACGGCTCTGAAAGGTGTTCTGTTGTTCTTGCATTTTTTGTGCAGAGGACCATAAAAGGTTGCCAAGAGGGTATTGTAAAACTATAGTTAACTGTGGATTTTGGCTAGATATAACCACTTAAAGGTGATTGAATATCAAGGGCTGAGTAGTGCTTATTATAGGTGCTGTTGTGAGACTTCAATTCATTATTGTAACAGAATGAAACAACATAGCTGCTGTACTGGACATGGTTGTAGTATTGATTGGGTTTCTCAAAAGTCTTCTCTTAGGATGCAGAGTGCAGTCAAACATGCACAAACATCATTCAGTTCCCCTGATTCTGTCATGTGTTCCATGTACCTCAAACTAAAGCAGCCTTAAGATACGGGAAAATGCCTCTTTAGTTGAAGGCAGACAGGGCTGTAAGCCTGACTCAAGGGGGTTATGCAGATGTGGTGACCTTTCTTCCAGAGACCAGATTTTACACTCAAATTGCCATTAAAGCTCCACATTCCCTAGAGGCCCGCGGTCGACTTGTGTGTTTTCTCTATTAGGGTTAAAAGTCAGTGTGGCACCATGCCCACACTGCATACTAAATGGAATGGAACATAAATAAACTGCAGAATTGCCTTCCGTCCAAGAGGAATTGCATCCCTTTTTTTTTCCTACTTTTATTTGTTTGTTTATTTATTTATTTATTTAAATACAAGCCATTTGCTATGGTGATAAATGCAATATCTAACTGGCCTAGTGAGAAAACTCTTGCTGCAAACAGCAAATATACAGGAAATGCTTCACTTCTCTCTCTTTCTAAATTAACTATAAAAAGTCAGCATTAACGAAAGCCGTCACTACCTGCACGCAATATCAGTAAATGTACTCTTAAAGTGCTGAATTGGAAATGGAATGTGTTACCTCTTCCTCTGGGGCAAACTGCACCTCCTTCTTCCCAGTCTCCATCAATATTAGTGAGAATATTAGTGTGAGCAATTTGTACATCTGGCTGGGTTCCAGGCTGCCCACTTGCTGTCTGCTACACAGCAGTTTTGCCTTCCTTCCATGTAAACTCTGCAAGGTCCGGGGCTAAAATAAGGGCTTTGAGCCTTGCGCATATAGTACAGCAGAGTCTGTAGACAATGCAGGTAAAATTCTGTTTCTGTTAAACCTTATTAGGAGTTTTGCCATTAACTTAATGCAATCCTGATTTCATTTGGATTTTTTTCCATTAGCGGCTCTCTGGCCATGCTGCCACAACACTTGCCGGCACTGTGGGCACACGCACACAACACTGCAACACAATATTCCACGTTTCACCTACCACAGCAGTGGGTCCAGAAAACTGGCATTTGGCTGGGGGAGTTGCGGAGCTCCCAGCCCACTGCAAAATACAAGCTCCATTTTTGAGTCAGCTGTAAGAGACCCTGGCTACCTTGGTATGCTGGTGCAGACCTGGTATTGCAGAAATGGACTTTGAACAGAATGTGAATATGTGAGAGCTCTGTCTTGCTTTCTAAGGGTTGGATGCCCATCAGTCTTTAAGGGGAGTAGACAACTGAGAGTATTTGGAGAGCAACATATGAAGAAAGCAAAAAAAAAAAAAAAAAAGAAAAAAAAAAAAGCTGCATGTTTCAACATCTTTATTTTTATATTTAAAACTGTAACTTACATCTATGGAGAGAAACAGTATTTTTTCTTAAAAAATAGTAGAAGACTTTAAAAGTTTTCTTTAAAGTAGAAAGAATGGATTATTAATTATGAAGGTCTAAAGTCAAGCCAGAATAAAAGCTATATCCCGGTAGCTCAGTAGAGATTTCTGAAAACCTGTATGATGACATGTTTTGTGGCAAACATTGTGGATGGAAAATATAATCAAGATGTTGAGATAAATCAGATGTTTTTATCTGTAAGTTAAGCATGCTTCAAAACTGCTCAGAAACCACTTGCCCATGCTGAAGTGAATTTCCTCTGTAGGGGAATGGGAAATATGGCTACTTTACAGTAAGTGATTCACAGATGTTTATCTTCAAAAGTAACATTATTTTGTAAAGGAAAATGACAACTTTAAGTTGATTAGAGATTTTTTTTCTTTCTATTGACCCTCCCCCAAACAAAAATTATTGACTCTTTGTTCACTTGCTTAACGCTTCAGAAGATCATTTGAAATTATTAAGGCATCTGTTAGAATATTAAAAACAATAAATACCTGCTCCCTCTCAGCTCAATGGCGATAGTAATCTATAATTTTTGTTACAGATCTTTAATATGGTTGTTGGACATCAGATTAAGCACATGATGTAACAGAAAAAGGGAAATAGCTGCTTTAAATAGCACCATGGCTGCAGGTTAACAGAATTGGGTAGGCATGGACTTCAATG
The DNA here is from genome assembly GCF_003342845.1 of Nothoprocta perdicaria. Taxonomy (NCBI): domain Eukaryota; kingdom Metazoa; phylum Chordata; class Aves; order Tinamiformes; family Tinamidae; genus Nothoprocta; species Nothoprocta perdicaria. The sequence continues at coordinate 517,278 of NW_020455588.1, forward strand.
GAAAGCTGTGAAGGAAATATCCTGTATGTATTCACAGTTGGTAGTTGAGCTAATTAAAGTATGAATGATATCCACTCTTAACTCTCTCATAATGTTGTATTACAAGCTGCTATTTGATATAAGGCTGCTTGATCTTGGCTCAAAGCTAAAAAGAATCTCCATTTTAATATTTCTTCTACACTTGAAGTGTTTGGGTGTCAAGGAAGGTGTTTAGTTTTATTAAAAAAAAAAAAAAAAAGGACTTGGTGCCAGATCCGTGAATACATGACATTTCCACAAGCAGACACTATGCGGCAGCGTAGAAAAAAATCAGTAACTTTCCAATCATCTTTTAATGTTTATGTCTATGTCTTAATCAACATAATTCTGGACTCAGAATTATCAGACAGGACTGAAAATACAGCAGCTCCTTTTGTAAACATTACAAAAATATGCAGTAAATAGATTTTATTATATGTGAGCTTGTGAAGGCCCTCAATACACAACATGTGCTGGGTATAGTGGCTCACCTTTTATAATCAAGATAGCATTTCAAGTGTAGGGTACCAGCTTTCTTTAAATGTTGTCATCCTCTCTTTCCTGAAGAGACTGTGTATACTGTGGAGGTTTTGCCCTCCTTCCTTGGGCAAAACCTAATTCACACTGTATTTCCCAAGTTGAAGAGAAAGATGAAGCCCCCCATGTGTCCCCATGTGTCACCCCATGAGTAATGTTGTTCTGAATCCCCTATGAAATGCTAGTCTTCGAAAAAAGTGCTTCAGATCAGCCACAACAAGAGAACTGGCTGTCTGCAGATGCTCACAAGCAGACATCTTTTGTCCTTTCCCTGCTGACCCTTAAATCTGCTGTCTCCGAGTCCATTGTGATTATTTGAGAAGCTATTTTATTAGTTTTGGAAAGTATCTGGAACAATTGTTTATTACATATCTCCGTGATATCTTTCTGCCGTCTTTCTTCAGGCCATTGCCATGACATTTCAGATCGACTTCATTTACTTATCACAAAGGGATCTCAGTGGGATTGTCTGGTGAGTGAGAACTATTAATAACAGGTTTCCTGTCATGTTAAGAAATCAGTATGCTATGACTTAATACTGAAATGGAATGTCAGCCTTAATGTTGACTCTTGTGTGTCTGTCTGTTTCAGAAGCTCAAGGTTTGGCTCTACAGGAGCAGATTTTCTGAAATAATAGGGTCACTTATTTTTCACAAAAAATACCTGACTTATGGGGGGGGAAAAAGGGGAGATTTTGATTAGTATTTATTTGCCTGAAAATAAGTAGTAGAAAAAGGGTTTCTTAGTAAAAATTATTAAATAAACAGCCTTGTACATCATACTTAAAAAAAATTAGCTGATAAATAGTAGAATAGTTTCAAAGAACCTATTCTAGTCTGTTAGGTAGGTACTGTAAATATTTATTTGTTCATTCTTTTAAAGTGCATTGCATTTATCCAGCCAAGCAGTTCAGAAGGGGTCGTTCTGGTCTGCTAGGTTAATATAGAATGGCATGAACCAAGGCTTTTGCAGTCCCAAGAAGCTATTCACATTTCAGTGGCCCTGCCCTTTGAGCTTCACTGGTGTGAACCCTTGTGTAATTAGCCAAATTTGACAGGTTTTCGTCTAGTTCCAGCAAAGGCACTTTAAAAATGACTGAAATGTTGCAGCCAAGCACTCCATGAACTCAGCTAGATTGTAAAGGTAAAGGCCCACTGTCCCCTCAGTCTGTGGAGGCAAAAGCCATCTAGTCTTCTCGTTCCCAGTGTATGCTATAGGGTATAGGTTGCCCAGCTTTTGCTAGGTATATGTATCGCAAAGTAAACCTGAAGCTCAGCTTAAAATGACCAGAAATCTTTATTCATGTATTTCTCCTGAGTTAGTGAAAAGCTGAATGGGAAAGAACAGGACACAATTCAGTATTGTAGATGAGATTTCAATCCTGAATGCAGTCAGTTACAGCAACCACAAATCCATCTTCGTTCAACTGAGAACAGCGTCATGTGGTAAAAAAAAGAGATTGGGAGAGAGAATAACGCCACTGCTTCCTCCTTCATCACCCCAAAATGACAGATCCTACCCCTCAATATTTAGCTTTCTTTGGCAGAAGCCACTACTCGATGTTTCCCTCCACAATAAACATTACAGCTACTCCCAATCACACCCCTGCTCCCAATCACACCTTCTTTCCATTCCCTTCCAGCTTCCCTCATAGTCACGCAGCTCAAGGAGAACTTCCTTGCAATCCTGTGAGTTTGTCTCCCAACCCTCGAGCTTGTTATGAGTCAATTAAGACGTGTGTGAAAGGCAAGGCTCCTCTTGACTTCAGAAGAGTGATTTTTCACTTGATCAAAATGCAAGGGGTGTTGGGATTCCAGCCAAACTTTTATCTGGCCAGGCTTCAAAGGACTAGTGCCACCACTCAGTGCCTGGCTTGCTCTGCCACTTATGTGTGTGATCAGGATCCTGTAATTCACTGAGTAAAAAGCAGAATTATAGTATGAGAACAGAATCCTCTAGAGGTGATGGAAATGCACAGTTTGTTTTAATTAATGGGATTAAGAACTTCAGAGTTTCTTGGACCGAATGTTAAATCCTATCATGTAAAGTTCTTATGATTTCGTGTTGATCTCCTATGCGATAGCGACTGTTGTTATAAAGTCATTATGTAGTTATATATTACATGAATAGCTATATTCAAAAAGACTACAAGGGTGTTGCAGTTATCCCAGAACAATTAATATCCCACAATTTTAAAATGCGTAAGAAAGAGGGCACCAAAACAGTGTATGAATCATGACCTACTAGACTTGTTATGTTTTGCTTTGTAACAGGATGGCATTTTTCATTTATTAGATTGTGAAGGGTACAAAAGCTTCCTTCCTTATCTTCACAACGCAAAAACAGCCATCTTGATTTTAATACATTGTTATTATAAAATAAATGCGACAGGCTCCTCTGCATGTCTGTCACTGTATACCTAGTTGCCACAGTTCATTATTGTAACTGCCTTAAAAGCTTGTGAGGAAGAGGGACTTGTATGTAATAGAAGTGCTAGTCCACCCTAAATATGCCATTAGAATTGATGTAGGTAGCACCAAAGAAAAAAATGCAGATGATTCAGAGACTTCTGCAGACTTGCTAACTTTTTGCCCAAGTCAGATACCACAGATTAAGAGGTGGAGTTAAACAATACTGCACAATACTGCATGGTACTATTACAATTAAAGATTTGTAAGCAGTAATATGTGTCCCTTTAGATGAAACAACAACCTTTAACCTACCTGAGAACAGCTCAGAAAATAGAATGACATCACATCTACCTGGAGAACATTATGTCTGCACCTGCTGTGTGGCTTTTTTAGGACTAGTAGCTTGATTTTGGCAACCTTAAATCCATAAGAAATACCAGTTTTATTATGACTTTTACAAACATTATACTTCAGCTATCAGAGCTTTGAAAGCTTATTTATAACAGCCCCACCTACAGCCACTAACCCTCATTTCTTACCTAGGACATAATTAAACTTCTCCAGATCCCCATTAACCTGTTCCTTTGATCTTTGCACTGATGATATGCAAAGCCATCCTATAAGGCCACATCTCTTGCTATTGGTTAGGATTTTTGATAACTGTATGCAGAGTTCTGAAGAAGCAAAATCTATTGAAGATTTTCTCAAGCTATGGACAAATCCAGCTCAAAAGACCAATTTAAAGAAATCCACGTATCAAATGGAGTGTCTTCATTAGGGTCTAAGGCCTAAAAGAAAATACCAGTCCAGGGAAATTCTGAAGGTCTGTGACTGACCTTTCTTTGGTTTTAATCACTGAAACTCCCGACAGCTTAATAAGTTGAAGGTGCTGGATCACAGTCTAACTTAATAAGGCCCACAGCAGAGCCTTGGCCACCTTTGATTGCTCCCATAAGTCTTAGCACATCTGGTACTCTGTCCTTGGGTGAGAAATGTTTTCCATAACTTTCCTTGTGTTCACTACCCTGCATATAAATTGTTTTTATTAAACCGAGCGATACAGCACTGTATATTTGTGTGAGCTTTTGCAGTTTTCAGCCATCATCCTACCGAGAGAGATGATTGTTTTCTCCAAAATAGAATTAAACACGGTTTATCACAAGAATCTTCTTAGCTTTTTCCCCCCACTACTTGTTTTAGTGTGAATCACATGGGTCAAGCTAACCTTCAGCTGTGACACAAGATTAAAGAACTAAAGATTGCAACAAGTCGGATAGGAATGATCTGCAATGTGCTGTATTTGTTCTTTTTAAAAATATAATACTGAGAGCAAGCAAGATTTTTGAAGGAAACTTGCTATATTTAAGAAAATAAAAAGCTAAAACTAAAGGCTGATATAGTTCTAAAAAGTATTTTATTTCTATATATGTAGTTACATATGTAGCTGTAATATGTATGTATGTAGTTTAGCTGTAATATAATAAATGAACATGTAAAATAATTGTCAATATTTTAGCGATGGCTGACTGTGCTATATACATGTATACACACATGTAGAGGGAAATAAGTATTTCTGCAAAAACATCATGAGTTGTTTTGCCTAAATCTGGTGTTCCTGCCACACACAATCTCATACAATCTTTTAATCTTTTATGTTTATCTGTCTGCTTGTTTTTTATTTTTTTCAGGTCTTGTTCTGCTCACAGTCCTGGGATATTTGAGCAACTTTGGTTGGTGCTTTGAACACTGTGAGTAGTATTTGTGATCCATTTTCTCTCTCTTAGTCTTCATGGGAATGTACATGCAGAGTAGGTTTCAGTTTTGATAGCGTTTGGGTTTCTGCTGTTTTATAATGCACGTTATAGTGTTTTTCTTGGAAAATCAAGATGATGAGATTTTTCTTGCCTTGGAAGCAGAAGATGGTGAATCTTGCAAAGTTCATTCTATTGCCTTTCTGGGATTTGTTCCACAGTCTTGTACAAGCCCTTGGGAAATTTTTATTTTGCACACAGCGTGCTTTAAAGGCTAGATTTGTGGGTTTATATACACAGAACTGAAAAGTGAACCAAAGACCCCTTCCATTCAAAGGAATAAAGGCGTAAAAGTACCCACTTACCTTTTTTACTTCCAGTAGTATCTCTTGAAAGATAAATGGTTGGGGAAATGGAGGAAGGGTTGATGTTTCAGGGCCGTTTTGGAAAGGAGTATTCTGAATTCAGGTTGTGGGTAAAGTTCCTTTTGCTTTCTGAAAAGTCGAACTAGCTAAGTAATTCCAAATGGTCTTCTTTTTTTCTTTTACAGATATTGACAGAAAAATATATTTTACAAATGATAAATAATGTTTTCACAAACAGCTGATCCAAAAATAAGGGAATACATAATTCACAGCAGTCATCTCTACTGTAGTTGTTAGGTGATTGTGTTCTTGCCTGGTTAGAGCCCCATATGCACTGTTACAAGATAATCCCTTCGTGCAGGTTGCTTGGAGAGACACACCCATGCATCTAGCACCTTTTTTCTGTGTGCATCACAATTATATTGTATTTCATATCCTGCTTTATTGTATAGTCACAGTGAGGTTAGGTCTTTCTGTGGTTCTTCACAGTCAATTGTCACACTTACCACATGGAGTAATTTCATGTTGTCATTGATTTCCATGAGTTCAGCGTTTCCCTCCTGCACTGGCTGCAGTCTTGATACTGTGTGCTGTGCAGTTAGCCTGCACCCCTGCCAGGTTGCATTGCTGATGCACGTTAAGCTCGTCACCAGGACCCTTGGGCCTATTTTGGAAGAGCTGTTACTAGCAAGTTTATTATCTCCAGCCTGAATCATTACAAGGAGCAGGAGTTAGGAATATTCCTACGTAGGAGCAGGATTTTGTGTATATCCTTGTTGCTTCCTCTCAGTCCACTCATCTAGCCTGCCTAGCTCCCTCTGCATGGCAGTGCTGCCCTTGGGCATATGGATGGCACACTGCAGTTTGGGCCCATCCGTGAGCTTGTCTTTAGTGCTTTCTCTCCTGTTTTCCAGGTTATTCTTAGAGATCCCAAACAGGATATGTCCCAGAATAGACCAGGCCTCAGGATTGAGTACACACCATTAACACTGTCCTGTGAGCCCAACCATCCAACCACATTTGATTGAATTCATCACGTAGTGTGGCCTTTTCAGCTGATTTTATCCCCAGTTTGAGAAGACGTGAAATTCTGCTCAGCTCTTCATGCTGCCAGAGCACAGAATTCACATTTCTTTCCTGATTTTTGACCTACTGTAAAGCTTCTACATAATCTTCCATCCATAATTTAGACAGCCTTTAGACATCCATAATTTAGACTGAGGCCTTATAGCTCACTGAGACCGTCACCTGTTCTGCCCCATCTGGAAATACGTAGTCTGCTGTCCCTTCTGGTGTCCCCACCCCCCCTTTCTATCCTTCTTACACAACAAGTCATGAAGTGATGCTTTAAAAATCCCTTTTTTTTTTTTTTTTTGATATATCTTCCATGACGATGCTTCTAGGAGGATTTCCCAAATGCTCCTTTAGGTCGCTCCAGCTTCTCTTTATGGTAAAATGAGGCCAGACCAAGAAAGGGAGGATTTCACGTGGGACCTTTGCTCTGCGGAACACAAATTTTTGAACCCTGTCCTCGTTTGTTTTTAAGTGTCACCCAGTTGCAGTGGTTAACTGGTCAACCTGAGGTCACCCAGTTCTACTCCATAATCGTTTTCAGAGAGGATCCTCTTTCTTTCGTGAAACCTTTTATTGCAATCTTTTCTTTTTATAAGATGCTGCATTTAGGGGTAAGGATAACAGGCAGTTTCATCAGACTCTGAGGAAAGTATTCCACTAGTTTCAAGGTTTCAAAGATCTTTTTACTGAGTTCAGACATCAGACAATTACAAGTACACCCTGCTTTGGCTGACCCAGCAGCTCTTGCCAGAGGAAAAAAATCACTGCCTTTTGTGATATTGGACATTATGCTGAAAGATATAAACCTTCTATGAGAGCTTTTTCTTGCCAGTTCAGTGTTACTAATAGCCTCAATGTTATCATTTTCAGTGCAGGCTTTATATTTTCCTATTCTACTAGCAACGAGCAAGGTGAAAACCCAGTGGATAAAATTCCTAATCATTTATAGTACAATAGTTACCTAACATAGCAATTACTTTTATAGTTGTTTGAATGATTTTCTTTCTGTTTTTTTTTATTGATGCCTGTCACCATTAGAAAATTTGCAGCCCATCTAGACTGAAGTTTTTGAATTCTGTAATGAAGGTAATAACATTCTAAATTAAAAAAGTAAATCTTAAAAAATACTATGTTAGTTTAACTATTTCCCCATGCCAATGTCACTGAAGGCTGAAAAAAACTATGAGGGAAGCCTTTGAGCTTCATTCTTCACTCTTTACTCACTATAAGTGAACTGGGATGTATGTGAAATAATGTTATTTGTAATCAGGCAAAAGATTAGGACTGGCTTCTGGCCTCATGCTTTACTTTATGTTTCTTGGGCAGTTATGTAGTTACTTTGGTCCAGATATATCCCTGAAGTTTGGGGGGGATAAAACAGAAACACCTAATTAAGATCATAATTGCTTTAGTTTCCTTTGCTTGTCAGTGGAGAGAGAGAGACCTCCGAGAGGCAATTCAGATTTAAAAGATAGGTGTGCTTGCCTTTCAAAGTGTTTCTCCAGTGAGTAACTGCGAAGATGAGGGCAACCGCAATTCTAATTAAGTGTTTTTGTTATATATCTAAAATTAGCTAAGATGAATCTGATTTTTTTCGTGTCTTAATTTCCTTTTGTAAAACAAAGTTGAATTTTCTTTCTCTTTCTGGGTATGTCTAGTGCCTGGCATCACTATGATATGAATTTTTTTAAGAATGACAATTACTAGCAACAGCTGATTCACAGAACATAAAAATTACCTTTGCTTGAAAAAAACTGAATCACTAAGATTCAAAAAAGGTTTGGTTTTTTATTAATGCCATGAAGTGTTGACCATGCATAGTCAGAAATCAATCTTGTTTAGTGGTTTCAGGAAAGCTGTGAAGTTGCTTAGAAGTACCAAAAATCATGTGATTCTCAGATGAATTTTGTAGAATCCTGAAAATTATATTAAACCCTTACCTGCTGCAGCTCCTTGCATTGCAGTACCTACCCACGCTGCAAAATCCTTCCCACCAAAAAAAGTCAAATGTCTTCCCTGTTGTAACGCTGCCATGCTGGCTATTACCCAGAGCTACAATGTCACTGCCTACAACATACTACTACTAATACTTACTACATACAAACCACACTGTCTTTGGACACTGTTACAACAATAGTTTTCCCAAGACTATTTATTATGGTGACCTGAAAATATGAGTGCATATGAGCAATGGAGTGCTCAAGCTAATTCCTTCTACATCCTGCACTACTTAGTTCAACAAAACTCTCACTCTCTCCCCCTCTCTCCTTTTGCTCTCTATTAGCAGCTGCAAGATTAATATTTTTTTTAAGTCAAGGGAGTTTGGTTGGAAGATCTCCCCCGTGCAGCTGCAGATATGAGACAGGTTTTAGCGGCTGAAGTACAAAGGAGGGGAAAAAGCTGTTTAAAAAAAATATCACCTGGCTTCTTGCCATATGAGAACTTTCCTCCTTTTGTTGGAGGGTTCAAGGCTCTCATCTTTTTGTTCTTTTGGGTTTAATAAAACCTTTTGTACCCCTTCCACTCCCTCTCCCCCGGGTGGTCTACACGGCTGCTGATTGAGGTCAGCTGCAAGAGATGTAACGTCCTGAGTACAGTAGAGCAGCCTTAATTCTGATGTTAGACTTACAGCACTCTTGAGGCTCGAGACATTATTGTTTTCCTGGCTGACTGACCTCAGCCAACAGTTGTTCTGGTCACCTAGTGAGAGCCCACCTAGTGAAGGCATTAGAGGAATGCTCCGCACATGTTTTCTGGGCAGAAATGGCTTTGCTTTTGTAAGGGAGGGGCCACATTGGTAGCCAGGGTGTTTCTTGTATGCAGGGGAAGCTCAGGAGCCTGCTGCAAGGCTTGGCGTTGGGCTTTGGCCATCGAGACAGGTGGAGACTTTGGAGCCCAAAGAGCTTCTGTGAGCCTGTGGGATAGAGCTGCTGTTGCTGTGTGGGGCTCTAAGGTAATGGAAGGGGACAAGAAAGGATATTGCACTTGTAAGCACCAGATTTCTCTCCTCCTGGAAGAAATCACTTTGTCCTTGAGCATATGTATTGACATCTAGCCTGTTGTAGATACTGCTGTCCTATTTCCATTTTTTTAACTCTCAAGATGGGAAAGGAGGTGATCTATTTGCAAACCTAATCAACCATTTGCAGATCTGCTTTTCTCTCTCATTAAAAAATGGATGGGGGATTTAAAAAGCCCACCTTCCTTTAGTGTTCTCACTGGACTTTGGGACCAGAAACACAACAGTACATGTGTCAGAACCAACCACTGGAGGTGCACACACTGACCAAGAAATTGGGCAGGGACTATATAATAAATGACTCCATGCTGAGTTCTGTGCAATTCAGCTTCTTCTCTTAAACTTGTCTTAATTTACAAGAAAGTCAAAGCATATGATTTGAGTCTGATAAAAAAATAAATACAGAGGTGCATGTCTTCTGCGTGGTAGTGACACCAGAGATGGTATGCCATGCTGATGTGTGGTGCTAAGTGGAAAATGAATATACTCCACATCCATCTCATCATGTATATGAAATACGTAATATATAACAGAAAGAAAAAAGAATATGGGGTTTTGGTTGGTTGGTTAGGTTGTTTGTGGGTTTTTTTGGTAGATGTTTACCATGCTGGCAATCACCTGGGTCCATTAACTGGGCAGATTTCAGTAGTGAAAGTGAATATTTTCTTTCTTTCTTTCTTTCTTTCTTTCTTTCTTTCTTTCTTTCTTTCTTTCTTTCTTTCTTTCTTTCTTTCTTTCTTTCTTTCTTTCTTTCTTTCNTTCTTTCTTTCTTTCTTTCTTTCTTTCTTTCTTTCTTTCTTTCTTTCTTTCTTTCTTTCTTTCTTTCTTTCTTTCTTTCTTTCTTTCTTTCTTTCAGCCATGGATAAGAGAGAATTTGAAAAAGTAAAAAATAACCTTGCACAACCTGACAGCATCAAACAAAGCCAAAAAAGGAAACTTAAACTAGTGAGAAACATCACTGTGATGTTTTCCATGCACTACTCTGCTTTTTGGTTTTGGCAACACAGTGGTCTAAATCATGAGACACTGAGTTGTGAATCTATTTTGGGGATACTGGGAAGAGCTGGGGGAGGAAAAGCAGTTCCTCATATTTCTGACTGTAGGAAGAGAAAGAAAAGAGCTAAAGAGCTTTTTTGTTGTTGTCGTTGTTGTTTTGTTTGTTTGTTTTTGTCATCCTGCTGCAGGCATTTAACTCAGTACAAGTCAGTGCTCTCGCCCCCTGAAAGCCCAAAGCAACCTTTTCTCCTCCAGTAAACCCTGTTGTATGATGTCCTCTCTCCACTTTGGAGTAATACATGAACTTTTTTTGCAGTGGGTTTGTTTTTCAACACTAGGTTTAAAGATAAACGAGAAGCAAGACAAAAGGGCTCCAGCTCAGTCCACAGCCTAGGGTAGCTTTACCCTAAAGGGCGTTGTACATCAGGATCTTGGTGGCAACAGATTTACAGAGGTCAAATTACTAAACACCTTTTATTTCTCCTATATAATGCCAACCCTGGAGAGCTGAGGGACTACCATGATTTCAGGAGAACAGGATTATAGTGAGGAAGTCTTCCACCTGACAGGTGAATTGCTCTTTTTTTTTCATTTGCTTGTTCCAAATCTTTTCTCAAATATATCCTTCCCATATGCAGCAGCTGCTTCCTTGTGCCTCTGTAAATATCAGAACAAGAATTTCCTGCTGCTGGAGAACGCCTTCAGATTTACTTGCACATCCTACCTAGGACTCTCATTAACATTCCTTACTGTTAAAAGAGGAAAGCTGTGAAATGTATTCCAACTTGGAGTCATAGGCTTAAATGCTTTATAAAGGCAGCAATTTAACAGTAGTGTTAACTTCAGTGTTGGACTAGTTGAGTGGATCATTCCCCTTGGCTTCAGCATACCAGGAAATCCAGCACATGGTAAATGTACATAACTCTGAGGTCATTGTTGCTCGAATTTTGGTGTGTCTGCTGTTCAGCTGTGGACTCCAGATAGATCAAATCCTGCTGTTTAATAAACACTGCTGCTGATTTAACTTGGGGACTTTAAACATAGTTGGGGGATTTTGAGTTTTACAATATTCAAGCTGTTAAACAACAGAACTACTTGGATCAGTCATTAATGCTATGTATTTTTGGCAGGGATGAGAAGGAGCCAGAATTGCACTGAATTCTTGGTGTTCTGAGTGCAACATCTGGGACTATTGCAAAAGTGAAACAGTATTTAGTCTCACTAAATAATCCAGGTACTAGATTGTGAGAAAAAGAAGGAAGGTTTATAGGAAGAAGCTCACAGTGAAATGTCCCCTCAAGAGTCCTTATTTTTAATTACTCTTCTGCATTGTTCCTGTCCTGGTGCCTTCCCAGCTGACTCAGTGAGCTCATTGGCATGCTGGTGGCACATGTACCGGGAAGGAAAACTGACCTGCTGTCAGGCGAGATGGAGTCACAGAACTGCGGTTATAAAAACAGTAGATATTTGCTATGCCCCCTCTCTCTGGCTAGGAATACAGCTGAAGTGTGCTGGTCCGCAGTGACCAGCACTTCCAGAGTTAGTTCATTCCAAAAATTACTCTTGTGGTCTAGACAAATTACTTCTCCTCTCTGGCTTGATTTCAGTATCTTTTAGAAGAGATGCTAATATCTATCTGCCAGTATCTATTTGCCTTTGAAGCTGGAAAGTACTTCTCATACAGCATATTTACTTTTGTGTTTGTCCAGTAATGTGCATTTCTAAGCAATTCTCACTAAGCAATTAATACTATGTGTTATTAGTGAAAAACTTACAGAAAAGGGAGATCAAGATTGAATCTATGTCCCATCCATATACAAGCATATTTGCAGTGGAGATTAGACGGGTACAGCATGCCACAAGGTTATGTTATTTGCTGTGTATGTATTGACAGTACCTAAAAGCCCTGCTCAAAGATGAAGTTGCTGTTCAACTTGTTGCATTCAAGTGTATTTTGGAAAACATTGCAGTTTCTGAAATTGACATTTCCTAGACTTATACCCATTTGAGATAAAGGCTCATCAGAAAGTTTAGCATAAATGTTTGGTCTGACCCAAGTATTTAATAATTATGAGAAGGGATACCTTGTGTGCAGACTTCAGCAGTGAGATGCAGCCAAGTCCTTGTTGGGACCATGAAGCAAGGTTTGGCTCACATGTGGCACATTATGAAGAATCCTAGAAGACAGTTTGAATGCTAGAGGACAATCCGGAATAAGGAAAAATCGAAACCACCATGCTGTATTTTCAAAGGAACTCTTTGAAGCCCAGCTTTTAATCTTGCAGTGTTTTTGAGTGCAAACATGTGGCATATTTGTACGTACCCATTCATCCAAATGTTTTATAAGATAGTTTGGGGGGAATTTTTCTGCCACTGGCATGGGATTCTTCTACAGAGATCTTGCTAATTCTGAAAAAAAAAAATATGTAGCAGCTTCATAATCAATACTAATTAGCTAGTTAAAAAATAAGCAAATAGCAAGATCTGGAGCTGCTTCACAATTTGAGAAGGGTTGCTGTGAGATTGTACTATGGATAAAGTCAGTGGCTGCCTTCTACCCAGACATCTGCAAAAAACGGATATATTTCTTGAGGATATTAATTAATACAAGATTTTTTTCAGTTACCCCAGGAAAATACTTCCTCACATTCTTTGACTCTGAATATTCTTTTGCTCATTTTTCTTTGAAGATTATTTTATATGATTTTCTTTTATTTTTAAGTAATAAGATTATTCTGATTATTTTTATATAGGAAATATGCTGGACTATGTTTTATATAAAAAAAAATCCATCACAAAGCAGAGAGAAGGCTGAAAAAATGTCAAGACAAATATACTCTCTGTGATGTTTAAAATCATTGAATCATTTCCTTGGGCATCTCTGCCTATCCTGAAGTTCTCCTTTATGCATTATAGTAGGCAAAAAGCCTTCCTTCTCACCCATAATGAAGCTGTCTTTCTTTCTTTTGTTGTTCTTTCTTCCCTTATCATCACTAAACCTCAAACCTGTATTTTTTATTCTGCATGTATCCCTTTCTTAAAATAACTTCTGCATCCTTTTACTGAACATGTTCCACATACTCCTATTATCTCCTTTACTTCCTTCACCTTGGATAGTTTGCTACCATTATACGAGAACGTGTAAGAACTTGTGGTCTGTTAAAAGCAGGCAAAAATGTGTGTTTACTGTACTATGTCATTTAAGTTGAGAGCTGATTCATAAACCTCAGACAGTTCAGAAAAAGCAAATCTTTCTCTACTGCACATTATCTTAAATATAGTTAAGTAGTGCTATCTAACAGTATCTTCTTTTGGAAAGCTCCAGAATTCATATCCCTATTACCCTAAGAGGGTACTGGGTCCCAGTATGAAACCAGTTTAGAACTTCAGCCAAGACTATTTAATGAGACAGGGGAAACTTTGGATAGTAGCAATGTGCGTTTTCATAATTGGTTAGAAAATGTAGTGACAGTAATGGGATAGAACTGAAATATCAATAGTGTATTGAAGCAAAGCTTAAGAATTCCTGTAATTAATTGGTTTCACTTGAATTTTGCTATTAAGAGTTTTGGTAACAAACTATTGGAATATAATGGCTGGACACTAATGCAGAAGATGACATTTATAACAGAGACAGCCAATGTTTGTTATAAATTATGTTAAGTAGGCTATGAATGGAAAAGGAGGAAATTCTCCTTCATTAAGATAAGAGCAAGGCAAGTGTCTACAAACCTAAGTGCAATAAACACGATTACCTGTATGTCCTTGATATTTTTAAAATACCCTAGTTTATTTGAGACAACTCATCATTTGCCTAAGTACACTTTTTTTCTAAGAAGAAAGTATTTTGTAAATAAACCAATGCAAAACATTTAATTTCACAGAACTGTGCTAGCATATGTGTATTGTGTTGGTGTTGAACAAAATTTAAAAAGGGCATGTTTGACCAGCTAAGTATATGTCAGATCTATCTATCTTGCCCATATAATTCTCTTGCGATTATTCCTATCTTTCTTTTGGGTAGCTGGAAAACAGGAGAAAAAAAAAAGGAAGGTTATCTGCTATTAATTTAAATGTTAGAGAGGAACTGAGGCCTAAACTGTTTGCAGAAGAGCATAAGCAAAGTTTACATAAGCATCACGAGGGAAAATAACACTCTAATAGTATGTTGATAGCAGAATTAAACACGCTGCTGTCAAGTACAAGCAAATCTCATCATTTATGTTTGAATTGTCACCTGTCTGCCATATTTCATTGTTTTGGCACTTTGCTTGTGTATTCCAAGGGTATTCAGGTCATGAGGCCTGATCTCTCCCTCCTTTATGGCCTTATCACCCTATTTCCTTGCTGATATATAGTGTTTTTGGCTAGCAAAAAATAAGAATCCACATGTTTGTATGGAAACTTTATTTGCCACACTCAAGTAGGGCAGTCTGAAGTATGTTGGAAAAGAAAAGTAGAAACAGAAGATGATAAAAAAGGAGGAGAGGGCAAAATAAAGCAAGCAGGTGAAAGGATGGCTCGGGAAATGAAAATGGAATTGCAAATGGAGTGAAAAATAATCAACTTCCAAAATTGAGGCTACGACATTATCTTAGGCTTATGGTAGGATAGGAATTAATTCATACCTTCTTGTGATTTATGATGTCACTTTTAAACCCTTAAATAGCATTAAATCCGTGCAATTCCACATGGCATTTTTTTTTCAGTATGCTGTGTGTAATCTGCAGATATTTCTCCTTTTCATGCACAGTCCAAAATATGATTTAGAAAAAAAAATGCATCATGGTAGCCACTTATGGGTTAAATAAAAGGTTAATAAATAAAATAAAGGTTAATAAATAAAATAAAATGCATGTTTTGAAGGAAATCTGATGAGAATCGAACTTATCTATAGTATTATAAAACTATTGTCTTTGCCAAAAGCATTAGCAGCAAGGTGCATGTATGGAAAATACAATGTCCCTAACAGTTCTAGCAATTTATTTTTAAGTATTGAAGGACAAAGTATTTGTAGGGTCAGCCAGAAGTCATCATTGACGGGAAATATTTGAGATCACACAGAGATTAAGGAGGAAATACATTCAATTCATCCAAACATTACAATAATAGGATTAGAAAATAATAGGATTATAAATACTAAACCTTTGAGGATAAATTCTACTGTCGAGGAGATCTGCGACTGGATCTCTTGATTGTCTGCAGATCTCTCTATACAAGTAGAGGGATAGGAATCATTTTGAATGCTACCTGACTTAGTTTGGGTGGTGGTTCAAACGTGATTATTTTTGACCAACTGTGACATACAATGCAGGTCTCTTTAAAGCCTTTTCCAGGGCTTTTTATTTTTCTATAATTCTATGATAGCTTAAGTGTGAATTATTAGTATAAGGAGCTTTGTTCATCGTGCCACAAACGCAAAGAAGAGTTGCATAAAATAAAAGCTGCTGCTTAACTTCTTTTAATGAACAAAGACCAGGGTCATAGTACAAAAATAATTGTTTCATGATGGATAATTTTAGACAATGGATGTAATTCTGTATTACTTTTCAGCCTTGGTTCTTAGGCAAAGCTATAGTTTGTATATGATTTGCTTTAACATTGCTTTTGAACAAGTATTTCCACTAGTTATAGTGCCAAGTATAGTCAGGCTCATGATTTAAAAAAAAAATACAAAACATAATATAAAAATAGGCCTCTCTTATATAAGAAAGAGCTAGGATCCATATTCCCTCTTCTAGCTGAGTACAAAGAAGTTTGCACAAGAAGAATATAACATGGACCACAGTCACAGTTTTGGTATTTAAATCACGCTCATTTTGCTCTTTTGTTGAAAGGAAGATTGAAGCAAGTTGTAGTCCTTAACCATATATATGTTTATTTGAGGGTCAACTTTAAATAGTTACCAAGTGCATATGATGTCAATCTTGTGCTGAATTTGATCTACAAATTCCAATTATACTGATTTATTCCTAGCTGAAATTCACGCAATGTCTTAAGAACACTTTTATGAAGTTTTACTTCTGGGCACAGTACTTCACCAAGTTATTCATTATGCACAGTTTGAGTTCTTGCTGTGTGTCAGCTATTCTTCATAAATGATGGGAATTTAAAGTAGGTATATTAGACATGTTTGCCAAAAAGTGAAGAAAAGTGAGCTAATGGTGATGCAATTTGTGTTGTGTGTGTTGCAAGGAGTATGACAGCATCTGCTTCCTTTTTGTTTGTTTTATTTTTGTTTAGGAATATGATGGGATGAAACACAAGCCTTCATCACAAGTCCTATTTTTGATAGCATGCATCCTGTTCTTCTTACGTATAGACAAGATGGTAGAACAATGGACAATGGAAATGGGAAGAACTTAGTCTCTTGCATTTGATGACACCAACAGAGCATCAGGGCAGGCTTGCATTCTCAACCCATCCAGCCTTTCCAAACTCTAAGCACCACCCGGGGGTCAGTTGCACAGGATGGCACAGTCTTCCCTGATGTTCCTGGCCCGGCATTCCCAGAGTAGTAACTGGGGCGATGCCTCCCATTGACACGCGGCTTCCTCCACCAAGGCCACTGAGCCTCAGCAGCTGTACACAGAGCACCAGCAGCCTCTGAAAGCAACATGTTACTGCTCAGCATCATAACGATGGGCTCTCTAAGCTGGTTTTCATGGTGTGATATTTTAAAAGAGGATGCCCATGAGGAAGGAAAAATATTAAAACTACAGAATAAGAGAGAGATCCATTCTGGTAACTGCTGTGCGCTGGAAAGTCGTATCCACAGGTAGCTATATACATCAGTTCTGATGTGTCTTTTTTCTAAGAGGAAGGATACTAATCTTGAGGAAAGATCTTTGAGAGATATGAGTGATTAATAGTGACCACACGTAGTGGTTGTTCATGCTTTTGGGTTTCTCTGTAAATAAAATACATCATTCATGTTAAGTGCAAGAACCTGGTGGAAAGATCCATACTGCACTAGGAAGCATGAGAAGAGTCAAGAGATGTTCATATAAACGAAATTAAATCCATACAGCATATATACATTTATAGGCAATGTTCTCATAAAATTTATAAAAAATAACTTTTACAAATTTAGAGGAAGCAAAGGCTTTTTTTTCTTTGACATTCAGTGAGTGTCAGGGAGCAAGAAAGTTATTGGTCATGTTTGCAGGGATTTTATCTTACCCTTAACAAGAGCCATCAATTGGTATTAAAGCTATTCTAATATACAGAGTGGATTCAAGGAAATACTTTTTTTAATAAAGTAAGGCAGAATTTTGTCAATCCACAACAAGTATGCTATTTGCCTGTAGAGGAACATAAAGCCACATTTGTCACCACCTTCTATCAATTCAGTGAGTGATATCCAAGCTCTCCTGTCAGTGTAGCTCATCATTTAAATTTCTTCTGTTCTTATTAAAAAATACCTGAATTTTTAATGTAAGTTTATTTTTGTTTCACCCTAAAGATCTTGTTTTGTTATTTCAGGTTGGTAGAGTCTGTTTTAAATTTTATTTTTATGTTAGCAAAAATGTCAGTTTTTCATATAGGTCTATTCACTATGCAATCCAGGGGAAGATCTCTGTTACTGCATTGCTAATGGTCTAATGCATCAGAGGGAGAGAGAAAATGCATCACAAGTTCTGCTCTAAGTGCTTTAAAAAGTTGATTCCCAAAATATAGATGCCCTATAAAAGTATGAATGAGTTAGTTCTTATGTTTTACCCTGTTTTTGATCAGCTGTCAGTCCTTGGGCTACAGATATATATACTCTATCTTGAAGGTGTCATAATTTAACATATTTCATGTATGCATATTACAAGGAATGCTGAAAATTGCAGTCCCTACATTTGAATGGTGGAACACATCACATCTTTCTCCCCAGACCCTTTTTGCGACCGTCTCACTGCTGCCTTTTTCAATATATGTGAGGAATATCAGAGAAATGTTATTCCAGAGCTTGCTTGCTTCATGAAGAGGAGCCAACTGCACTTTTCCTCAGCACACCTCATGGCAGAGAGCTGGCCCAGCATTAGCTACTGCTTGAAGGGCCTTTTTGCTTTTCTTCTCAGCTTCAGTGACAGATGGTAACATAGATGACTGGAGCGAATATTAGTGACCCATGTGGTGGATACCAAAAGAGGAATTGGAAAACATGTCATTTTTAGCCATGGGCAAAGATAGGTAGGCTAAAAAAAGAAAGACTATATTTGGAGGAGGAAATATGTTGTTATAATTATCCTGTATTTTATTAACTGTCTGCAGAGTCACAATTTCAA
This sequence comes from Nothoprocta perdicaria, assembly GCF_003342845.1. NCBI lineage: Eukaryota > Metazoa > Chordata > Aves > Tinamiformes > Tinamidae > Nothoprocta > Nothoprocta perdicaria. The sequence continues at coordinate 535,725 of NW_020455588.1, forward strand.
AGTTAAAGCTAAGCTAACAATGAAGACGTTTGCCATGAAAAGACAGAAACTCAGGATGTGTCATTTCATCTTCAGTACTGTTCAGGCTAGGGATCCTGAACAATCCCAGGGAGTTTTATGGGAAATTTGGCTATGAATAAAATATAAACCTCTCCACTAACAGGATTGAAGGGAAGGAAAATAATGGTACAGCTACCTCTACTCCTTAAGATGAGACCTCTTTATGAAGCAGAAACAGAGGCTCCAAAATGGGGTAAGAGAATGGTCGAAATTCAGGTGAAAATGGCTTGTTATATTTGCTTTCTTGCAAACCTCAACTATGAATGTTTGAGGTCAGTCTGGTGTATTTTGCCCTCCCACTTCTGTATTGCTGTTTTTAGAATATGTAGCAATAAACTCATTATTCCTGCCAATATGCCTCACTCGTCCATCTCTGGAATGTTTTCTAAAGTGGGCAGTAATGTTGGACTAGATGCAGATTTAAATATATAACTTCTGCAGCTCAGTGCTATTAAAAATACTGTTGACCCTGACACCTGCAGAAAAGCTCGATATTACAGTGCACTTTTGCTTTTTTCCTCTCTTGAGGCATTTGGTTTAATGCTTTCCTTTCTGTCTAATAGTAGAAATAAGAGAAGTCCAATACAAATGGGAGCTAGAGAGGAGGATTGTGTTCTTTTGGTGTCTTCATCAAAACCATTTTTAAAGCTTCCAATTGGTTATAACAGCTGCTTTATTTTCAAGCATATAGTCCATGAAAAGGAAAATAATTGTGTGAATAGGAATGGAAAAACAAGCCTTTTTTCCCCAAAACTTTTAGAATTAAGTTTTTGAAGTTTTGAAAAGGTTTTTTTTTTATGTTGCACTTCTCAGAAGCCTTTTAACCCTGTATTCCTGTATTTTGAGAAAGACCATAAATAGAAAGAATAAAAAACCTTTCAGAGAAGCTGATACTCTGATATTTCAGGCCCAGTCAAAATATATGGGGGGGAGAGGGGGGGAAATGATTAAGCTATAATTAGAATTTGTTCTACAAAGCACCTATTTTTTTTTTCAGTTTCATGTACATTCCTTAATGCTGGATTTCAGAAGAGATACTTTGCTGTGTATATGCTGATTTTTGAAGCGGGTCTCCAGTTCGTGGCCAGGTATGGCATTGGGTACAGTCATCGGTTCTAAACAAATAGTTATTGATGTTTGTACCTATAGCCAAATATCAGATCTTCCAAAGTTTATTCATCTATTTAATGTTTATTATGTAGATATATAATAAGCTAATCCAAAAAGAGCAGTCAATCTATCAGACAAATGCATACCTTAGCTTTCATGATACGCATATTTTGGAAAAGAGCCTTTTTTTTTTTAATAATGGATATTTAGAAATATTGTCTACAGGTATTGATTATAATTTCTTGATAATAACATCCTTCAGAAGGATGTAAAAACAAACACACTCGGTCTGATCATTCCTTGGGAAAATACTACGGAGGAGGAAAACTTTGATTCCCTAAATGGGAAGTTCTAGAAATATGAGTGTTTTGGAATTTATGAGCTTCAGACTTCCGGTATAAATTAAAGGACTTTTAAATGCACACAGTCTAGAGAACACTTTTGAAATGGGCCGTAAGTTCTTCCCGGAAAGAAAAAATTGTCAATGCTGATTGACAATGAACTATAGAATACTTTCACACTTCAACAGCAAATTGAGGAGAGATGGTATTTTAAGGGACCACGTGTATTCCACTTTAAACAGGGGATAAAATAAATCTTTGAAATGTTTTTGTAGTGTAGGCTTTGCTAAACATCTACCCTTTTGAGGTTTTGTTAAAGGGAGCCTCTTTACAAAGTCTGAAGAAGAGGAGAAACAGGAGAAAATGAAGAAATGTTAGCTGGGTGAATCAGTATGAGCAGTCAGTTGGTCTCCTTCAGACATTTACAGAGGGCTCACATAAATGAACAGAATGTTTAAAATTGGGCTGCACTTAATGAAAGTGCCTTGTTAGAAGTATTAAACACGAAAGACAACACAAAGCTCTTCAGACACAAACTGCTGTCTGAATAGCAGCTCTGCATTGAAAAGCTAGGATTGTAAACCAGCAGGGAGGCAGAGCAGCATTTCATATGCCTTACTCAGCATCTCAGCCAGGGCAGTTTTTTGTGTGTGTGGATTGACATTAAATTGAAAGGAAGGGAATATGTAGGTAAATACCTATTTATCTTAGCCATTATCATTGCTTTGCGATAGAATTTAAATTCTGTCTTTTGTAGATTATTGTCTATATTCCACCCAATAAATGTCTTTCCAGGGATTCATGTATTTATGTATGCATATATGTATGTTTACATAGATATTTATGCATAATACAAATATATATATATATATATATATGTATGCATGTATGTGTGTCCTTGTAGAAGGAGGACAAGCTTGAAGTAGAATAATTCATCTGGGAGGGAATATGCTGTGAAGCAGTATATTGTTATGATGGTTTACACAGAAGCATCAAGTGAGATGCGCAGATTATTTTTAGCGAGTTCAAAAAGGCCTGTCTATTTATATTTAACCTGTGACACAGATTGTAAGTAATTATTAATAATAATTATAAATTATAATAATTATAATTAATAAAGCATTTGGCCACTTCCTGAGGTATGCTACACACTGTCTGAAGAGAATTCAAGGATTCATTTCCGTTATGTGAAGGAAGACAGTACTGGCATGCAGAGAAATCCAACACATGTATCACAGAGACCTAATGAAAGGGAAGAGTCTTTTTGGTTTTTGGCTTTTTGTCTTTCATGAAACAATATGGTTGTGGTTTTGCAAAGTCACTTTCTGGAGCACAACATTTTTCTTATGATATTGCAATATTCTAAATAATCCATTAATTTTTTATCTTTCTTTTATACTTTTCTTAAAAAGCAGATCTTTTGGATGTTCTTTGCTAGGCAAGTCCTTAGAAGATAATTGTTGAATGTGCTTTTGCATGTTGTTATTTCCAGCAGACAACTCCACTGTTTTTGGAGTAGATGACAGCCAACATACATAAAGTTTATTGTTGTTATTGCTCATTTGATGAGCCTGTGTCCCTTATGGATGCCTACTGGCTATTGAAATGAAAAACAAAAACTGGCAAATGATACTGTAATATGAAATAAGACTCCTCAGGGGAAAACTCAGTCTTCTTTTTCTTACCCAAAGCCTAAACCACTTGTGAACTGAACACATCCCAGTGTTCAAATGCTTATCGCAGAGCACCAAACCAACTGTCAACCTTTCCTCTCTGAACTGCTCACTGGTTGCCAGATGCATGAGCACTGTACCAGAGGAAACTAGCTTCCCGATGTTTTCAAACTTCCCTTAATCTTTAGTCCTTTCTTCAGGAAGAAGATAGCCACGAAGTGAGTATTGCTGAAATACTTCCCAAAATGGACCTGATGGGAAGCAGAATTGCACGGTTAGTTTGTGCAGGGGGTTGATGGTAAGGTGCAAGTCTTGCACAGCCAGGCTGCCATTTCTAATCTGGTCTAAGTCATTCTGTGGAAAAGGTTCTGCCGTCTAGTAGCTATTTAGTAACTACAGAAAATGAGCTGATTATCTCAGTCTTCTTTCTGTGGGAAGATATATTAACATATGAAACTTACAGTAATGGAATTTGTAAGTTGATTTCCAGACCAGGGATTCTGTTTGCGAATAAAAAAAAGAACATAACTTTCTAGGGAAGTCTTCATAGAAACTTTCACCAACTCTAATTTTATACCAAGATTTGAAAAACTGCAGCTAATAATGGTCAGCAATATTCCTTTTGGTTGATGTCATTAATCAAATTGGCCATATTTGGTGGAACCACTGCTCTGGAGAGCTGAAGGTGTGGCCCTTCCATTTAATTTCAAAACCACTTTTGCTGCTGTTCACATGATCAAATGCATCTACTCTAAAAAGGCTCTCTAGTCATCCACCATTAGAATTCACCCAGAAAGATGTCATCACCAATTAAATCAAGCCACAAATTTGACTCCCAAACGTCAATAAAAGTAATGTATTTTCTCAATATTATCATAAGCCAAAATAAAAACTTCAGGACCCATAGGAAACTTTAAACTAATTGAAGGCCACAATGAAAACAATCTGCTTTAGTCAAATAGGAGATATAAGAGTTCGGCTTTTCACTGTGGGCTTGCTGACTGCGCTGCTTATGTTTAGACTGTACCATCTAGGGATCTTCAGGGTCCTCCTGAAGTCCAGCTTCACCATGACTTTTTTCTAACTTTGAGAAGTGAGGTGGGACCTCAGGGCTTTGAACATGTCTGTCTGGGAGGCTCCTGATCTGATTCATTTTTTCCACTTTGTTTTGAGGAGGGTTAATGGTTTGTCCATTAGGGCCTTCTCTTGGTTTGTATGAATCCTTCATTTTCTTCTATGCTTTTATTCTAGCATTAGAATTCATTTTATAGCCAATCTCTATTTTCCTCCAGAGATACCAGCATAACATATTCTTCTTCCCGGAGTTCTATTCCTTGCTATACAGACCATTTAACAACGTACTTTAGGATCAGTCCAGCTTAATCAACTAGTATCAGAGCAGAGGAAGATTTCTGATAGGCTTTGTTAATAAATATTAACTTCTCCTAGTTAGCAATCTTGCATTTTTTAGAATATGGTTGAAATTTTCCTGTCTGGTAGAAAGTCATGTCTAATACTTCTGCTTTACAGGATGTTTCACTGATTCTAAAAAAGTGCCATATTTCTTGTTCCATCAAAATTACAGAAGTAATTACAGATCTTGCTGCCAAACTTTAATGTAAGGATAGGACACTATAAGTTTAATAGAGCTTTGTTATCATTACTTTCAGTCAAGGTTTTAGATGCTCTAACATCTAGATTTGTTAGATGCTCTAACAAATACCCAGCATGTTTACTCCATGTTGGAAGCACAAGTTGAAACTAGAATCTAGGTCTAATGCTCCCGTTACAGAGCCAGACTTCTCTTTCAATGGTCACTCTAAATAGAATTTGTACTTATTTCTAATACAATCAGGAATTAATTCTACAGAAGGTTATTCAAAATCTGTATTTTTCTTTAGCCACTTTTTCTCTTTAATCCTGATTAAAATAATAATAATTTGTCATAGAAATTTTAACCCCTGCTTGTCCTCAGTCAGACTATTAAAATTCAAAACTTCTGTGATTTCTATCAAACAAATCAAAGTGAAACCATATCAAGAACCTGTTTGTTTTCAGAGACAATCTAAAATGCTACATGTTACCCAGTTCCATCTGTCTTTATCTTTTGTTTTTCTTTTCTCTTTTGTTGGTTTTTGCTTTTAAGTCCACCAAGTCCATTGAAGAATCAGTACTCAGAGAACTTACCTTTTTAACAGGGCCATATCCCATGCTGACCATATTCTACAAGGTCTTGAATCATTCTGAGATGCAGTGATTTTTTGATCTCCAGTTGTTGTCAATAAAAGAGGAGGGAGTTTTGCACCTCTCAAGAGTCCTTGCATTCTCTAATCCAAAAGGAAATCTATATCAAATCTGTGTCCAGAAATAGTTTGCTCCTTTTGCCATCCAGAGGTCCAAGGGTCTTTTACTGCTTTGACCTTTAGTTTACCTTTGGTCATCCTGCTCAGATACGAGCATAGGAGTGACCTGTCAAATGTAGCGAGGCATTCAGGGAATGGGGCAGCATGTGCCACATCTTGGAAGCAGGGAACAATATATGATACAGTTATTAATAGGACCAGTTCCATGTAGGTATTTGGGAGCCCAGCCCACATTTGGGCATCTGGGCCTCTGTCCTTCTCTCTTGAGGAGGTGAGTTTTTATAGGCAGAAGAAACCACTCTAGTCTTAGAGCTGTAAGACTATGCATACATCCTACATATTTCCTGGAAACAGAGGTTTTGGAGGTAGACTGGATATTTCTTCTACTCTCCAGAGAGTAAGTATAACTCTGCTGAGCAGAAGTAAGATAAAGCTTATTGTAGTCTGGAAAGCTGTGATCCTATTCTGAAGGTTATTAGACAGTGAGTCTTGAATAAATGGAGGGAACTGTTTTGGTGTGGATGGTGCATTCATCATACCTACTTACCTGTAGAAAGAAGCTACGTGACAGGAAATACATCTTGATTACCATCTGTATTCCCAGGGTAAAGGCCCCAAGGAGCCTACTTATATCCAGAGATTTTCCTCAGACTTTCACTACTGACAGGATTCAGGAGATATTATCCATTTTCTAATTCTTAGAGGAATATATCCTGAAAATTCTTTTGGTGGCTTTCCATCAACTTGCAGAGTGACTGGATGGATTCTCATTCCTATAGAAAAAGAGTAAATTCTGGGATTTGTTAAAAGAAAAAAAAAATCTTATGGTTGAGTATTTGTTATCACCCATGCAAATGGTGTAGACTATCAAGATCCTACACGATACTCTTGCAGTAACTGTTACTTAGTGTACTTTGTGTAAGGTGTTACATGAACCTTAACATTAGGTAAAGGCACAGATCAGGAGTTTCTGTATCATGTCGCTGCTACCATAGATGAAGCCCTCCCATGAACTGAATTTACAATAGCTCTGTGCCTCTGGGGATTTTAGGGACCTTGCTCCATTGCTTAAGAAGCTGAATAGAGTTTCTGTTGACAGGAGGGAAGGAGGGATCCTAGGCTCTTTGCTCTACTAGGAACACCAGCAGCAATGTCAGTCCTACATTTTCTTGACCTTAAATTTCTGGGAAATCTACTAAACAGCTAGCCAGGAATGCTCACCATCCCATTTTAGACCTCGAGCAGAGTCAGGTAAACCAGTACATGAGTGATTTCCATCTCTATACAAGTTAAATTCCATCTTCAGTCAAAGTGGAGAGAGAGTCTCTTGCAAAAGGCAATTTAGAATTAAATTAGTTAATTTAGCCCTTGAGAAAAGCCTGCCTTTTGGCTGAAGAGGAAATCAAGGGACACTGGGCAACTGTCTTAGCTAAGGGTGCATGCTTAAGTTGGAAGGAATAGCAGTGCCCCAAGCTACTAAATTATTTGGCATCCTGTAAATGCCAGCACACCCGGTGGAGCACATTTGTCTTCAGAGAACATGAGGCAGAGTTATTCAGTGCTTTTCTTTCCATGTAGGTATTCACCAAGGGCTGAACCCTGTTCCCATTTATATCTTTCATTTGTTAATTCTGTGTATATTTCTTTCTCCTGCAACCCATATGGGATTCTTTGTTTAGCAGGCACTCTGTTATTTAAAAATCAATTACAAAGGAGACGTAGCTCCTGAAGGTGGAAGAGTAGTGCAACAGCTGGTTACATTAGATGGGCCCTGACTGTTATTAAAGGACTAGGAAAAATTACCGTGTCTTTAAAGAGAATTGAACATTCTTAAAATTCAAAAATAATTTGCCTATGTTTGCATTGGAGATCTTAATCCTTTTTCTTCTTTGTTCTCTAGCAACTTCTTACGTGACATCTGGAGAGTGCAGCTTGTAGTTATGACTAATAGTCCTACCAGGCTGACAGAACCTGTTCATGAGCTCTTTGTATAAAACTGTCTAAGCAGATTTCCCAAGCCTGCCTGAAGAATTCCCCCTTCTCCACGCCTTCAACATGGTAAAGCCTTCAAAAGGTCCTTGCAAATTATTAGGCCTATTCAGCAAGCTTAGATGCTGCCTTTACATTGTATTTTTGTTGTTGCCGTTTTCCTTTTTTTTTTTTTTTTAATATGGATTTCTTATTATGTCTTTGTTCTTTATACATGAAGAGATCAGTAAATGGTGTAAATGGTGGCCTCACCACAAACAATGAAGCAAAGCTGCAAAGTTCAGTGGCAGGTCCAGGCTAGCTGGAGCAATGATTTTGCACTTTTTTTTTGTCCCCTATACTGAAAACATTGCATTTCTTTTTCTTTCCTTAGGAGTGTAGCTAGATTATGCGAATATATAAATAACTTTCTCTCAAATTCTGTCTGCAAACATCCTCTGTTTGTAGGTGTTTATTTTATTGGTTTTATGCAAACCCTGGAACTTTTACATACCATATCTGTCAGTTGCAGAAACCTCCTCTTTTAGCTGGAAAACATGAAGCCTGTAAATTTCCTCCTGTTTTTCTTGTTGCAGTTCACTTATCCTCCCTCTCTCATTTCTTCATTTTTCTCCAAAGATTCATAACGTACAGTAACACCTGCTGGGGTGGTAGCAGCAGCTTGAGCCTTCCCATAATGGTGTTGTGCGAATGTTTAAGGGGATACAGATCAGTGTCTTGGTCCAGCTCACTGCCCACTTCTCAGGTACATCCTCCCTCTCAGGGACAGCCACACTCCAGAGCAGCCCTCATGCCTAGTGGGGCAAGACCTAGAAACTTGGTGCTATTTGCAGTTGTTACGAATCCTAACAGGCTGATGGAGCCGAGAATAGAATCATTGTGTCTCTCCTACAGATGGTCAACAGACTTAAGTGAGCTAATGCTTTGAGCACAGGCCAGATCTATTTTAATTACTAAAAACCCTACCGTTCCTGGATCTCTCTGTCATGAGCTATCGCTGTGCTCAGGTAGTTCTTTTTAGTACGTCAACCATGGAGTTAATATCTGCCAACTTAAAAAAATGCATTATTTAAATAACCTTAAAACCTTTCCTGCTTTAGCTTTTTCAACCTTTCTCAGGAAAACCTGTGTATCATTGCTATGGATTTATGGAGATGTAAAAGCCTAAAGTAATGTTTCAGCACTAATAAATGTGGGTAGATATGACTTAAAAACAAGCTGATCATGCATTGGAACAACAAAGACTGGAGGATTAAGGCAGTCAGTGAAGATGAAAGTGCAGGCAAATCTGCAGGAAAAAGAAATCAGCTCACAAGGAGATCCTAAACAAGTCGAAAATGCAGCAAATGTTTAAAGATAGGCCCTCATGGGTGGCTTTTTTTTTTTTTTTTTTTTTTTTTTTTTTTTTTTTAATAGCCAACTAGTAGATAAGAGTGTTACGAATGTACATGTTTTCTCAGCTTTAGACACTTCTAGTCTCTCTCGGATTTCCTTAAAGAAAAACAGTTTTCTGACCCCTGTTGTCTTAAGGCATCATTTAATGCTGGTACGCTTTGGAAAGTTTTTAATGAGTTCAGTTGGGAAGATTTCACAGGCTGATAGAAGGGAAAAATCCATGTGGAACTACTAGTTACCTTGACTGTTTTGAGCAAGTCTGCGTATCCCCCCTCACAAAGAACTTGGGCGCTATTTCCTTGTTAAGTGCGCACACTTTTTTCCTATTTGAACAATGCCATGAAGTGATAACTCCGGCTCTGAGAATTGTGCTGACAGTCAGCTGTCATTCATTGTCCTTTATTCTGACAACCTCCGGCATTCAGCCGCGGATTCATGAGTTTTCCCCTTTCTCTTTATTTTTAAAGGGGCTGGGGGAGGGGTGAGTATATCAGAGGATTCAGCCCTGAATAGACTTTTGTTTTGCTCTTTCTTTTGCCTCCTGACTGTGTCAAATGCAGTGTGTCTCTCATGCAGTTTCACTCTTTAGAGAGCCTTGACTGGCCTGGCTAGTTAGTATTCAGAAACAAGCCAAAGAGCATAAAATTCTTCTCTCTGGCTTGCTGAGACTGCAAATAAGCAATTAGACTGAAAACTCAGTATTGGAGACAAGAAGACTTTTGCAGCCTATGTTGTTGACTGGGACCTGCCACTATACTTTACAACTTTTAGAACTGCGTAAGAGAGTGAAATTTTAGACGCTGCAAGGGCCGTACACTGGTTAATATACTTGAACTGTATTTTCTTAAAGACAGCTCAGCAGTGTACCGTACTCTGTGAACTGTAGGATTTGCCATTTAATGTTGTTTGCTTACTGTAATGAGAAACAAGTGGAAAAGGTTAGCAGTGGAAATGGAAAATTCATCTTTTCCTCACAAGTAATTGAGATGTTTCAAAGTCAGACGTATATGGTGGAATACAGATTTCCATCCCTGTTTCAATCTCTGTTCCACACAGTTCCTTGTACTGCCAAACTCTTCTCCAGGAGATCCGTGGCCAATCTCCTTGTCATCACCTACATGCCTCTGCCCGTTTTTACCTAACTAGCGTCATCTCTGATTGTTTCATCCTCTGTTGTTCTGCTCGGTGTCTTTTTTCCCAGACCTACTCTTCCATTCCAAATTTCTTCCCAGAACTGATTGACAAGGTTACAAAACTGCTCTCCTCTAAATTCATTTTTGAAAACCATGGTTTTTATGTTACCACTGAAAATTGACAGCTTAGTGGGGAATTGTGTGAGTGATTCAGGGGTATACGTAATGCTTCTATATATTTAAAAAAATATTGTATTAAATTACACTCTAATTCATGTACAAAATACGCATATCACCTCATCTCTGTGACAAATTGTTAGTGTGTATGTGTAAATACATATGTACACATACATATACACACACAGCCATACTAACAATACATGGAAATGCGGTGATATGTATGAATGTGTACATGTATGCACACACACAAAGACACATGCAAATATATGAACAACCAGAAAAAGAATCCATTGTTAGTTTAAGTTCGGTGCCTCATGTATCACATTGAGAGCAGCATCCACAGAGATGCTGCAATTGCAACTGACACGCAAGCCATACAAACATGGATGGGTTTCTCATATCTCTTCCCTCCTCCAAGCTGTGCTCTTGCCTCCAGGTTCTATCCTTTTTGTTTCTGTTTTCTTTGTGAATTATTTAAAAGTTTTGTTGACTTGCAAGGGTCAACAGTTCTTGAACATAGGGAGCCCTAGGGATGTGGCTTTTCCTTCTACCTTACTGTGGTCTGTTAGGTCTCTTTGCCCTTCATGAGTGCTGAAGTTCAAACTTGTCTCCTCGCTGCTTGTTTTTATCTTTGCTGGTGGTGTGAGATCCCTCCCCTCCCCATGCTTCTGCCTTCACAGATGCCTTGAATTACTTTTGTATATCACTTCTTTTCTCCTACCTCAAACAATGAATGTGTGAACTTTCTTTTATGTCAGCATGGCCCTGGCTTTAACCACTTTTCTTCAGTTTCTCCACCGTTGCTGTAGTGAATCTGTAGCAACCCCATATGACCCGTGAGCCACTGTGGTTTGGATGGTTACTTTTGATAACGTTTTGTTTAGCTCCTTGATAGATGGTCTAGGTTTTGCTCATCTGTGCATGGCATCCTCCGGTTCCTTTCTTGTAATAGGCTGTGCGTTTAGCTCATCACTGTGTGCCTTCAGTCTTCCTTTGGCCTCTAGTAAGGCTGTCAACCAGGAGAAATGGAGTCTTCATTTCCTGACCTGTCGCTCAGCTTGGTCTCGGTGTCCTTCTTTGTGTCTTTCTTGGTCCCTCCCCTACAATCAAGGTGTTTGGTGGCTTTTTCAGTTGACACTGGAACATCCCTGGGGCTCAGCTGTAGCTGCAGATGTATGCTACCCAACATCATGTACAAAACAGGGATAATTCTGTAGATTAATCATCTAGCTCCACAAGCTAGGCCTCACTGTCGATATTACCCGCTGTAATTTCTTGCAAAGTTATGTCCTCCACCTTAATCCAGTTTATGACCCTACTGCAAGTAGAAGCATGCCCCGGGGACAGGTTTGAGGGCAAGCGTGCCGCCTGCATCATGAGGGCAGGCCCTGGAGCCAGGCAGCGAGCAGTGCCCAAGGGAAAGGCTGGCGGCAGCCACCTGCGTGCGGGAGCGCCCACGGGGGTGTCTGTGCCCACCCACTCTGCCCTGTTGTGCGCGGCACGCGGGCCCGCTCCGCCTGTCGGCCCGTCCTGTGGTAACATCCTGTGACTGAGGGCAAAGCCTGGAGTTTGTTCTCAAAGGGTCTTGACTTCGCCCACGTTGAGAGCAGACAGGCTTTCTAGTCATCTGTAACTGCGCTTTTATTGAATTATTAAGTGTCAAGAACAGGTAGTATAGTTGTTTCCATGCACTGATTCTTGAGCTGTACTGAAATTCTTAAGCTCTAGAGATCTGCAGCCTGATCTAAGTCCTGATTTAAAGCCTGATTGACATGTTAGAGTCTGGCTTAGACAGGTGGCCCTGAAGTCAATGGGAAAAGGAGCTGGCCTTTGGGAAGGAGCCCTTGTGATAACCCCTAGGATGCTACACAGTGCCCACCTTTTCTGAACGAAGACAAGGCTCCTAGGTAGATATAATAAGATTTAGTAGACTAATTTGTATAGCTGGGAAAATTAAACAAGTTTGAGGACTTTCTGGGTGTTCTTTAGATCTGCAGAAGCTGCTGCTTTCAAAGGCCAGTACTTTTTGAGAATCCATGTTGAGCCCATGTGTTTTTGGTATTGAATAGATTTATGCCTTTTAGTTCCTTAGCTTCTCTTTATAAAGCATAAAATTATAGACAAAGGAATGTGTCTCGTTAGACCAAGTGACAGATTTCCTACAAAACAGCTAAAGATTTATCCATTGAGAGGAGATGCCTTATTCTGTTTATATCTTTCATACTTCACAACTGTAGGAAAATACTACTATAGTTTTCCAAAACTTATGCAAGTTCTCTTATCACAAAGCTCAAAGAACAATTAAACTGTATCCTAGATTGGAATGACTGCCATTAAATCAAACATTTTGGAAAGGTAAATAAGTATAGTTGGGAGTACCTGCCAAAATCTCTCTTCCTGTTAATGTTGTGTTGGGACTAGAACTGATCTAAGCTAGCAGAAGATTTACTTATCATCATAGTTGTGCTTAAAACTATTTGTCTACAGAAGTAAGCTGATAAATACCAACCAAAAGCTAAGATGAAAAATTCCTTTGCTGTAATGCTTAGGACTCTATGTTATATTTTACATTTTTTATGTATGCAATATTACTTTTTACTATAAAGAATCATTGCAACTTTGGTGGCAGCTGAAATGCTCTGAACTGTCTCCTAGGAGCAAGAAGACATTGCAGTATAACAACTTTTAAAAATTTGCATTGCAAATCAGAATTTAAGACTGTCAGGAAGGGTTGATCCAGGCAAGTCATCTTTCAAGACTATTTTAAGCCAGACAGGACTTTTAAAAAAAAAATGTCTGGAAGCATAGACATGTGTAACTCTATTCAGGTGAATATATTTAGTGATTCTTTCCCTAGTACTAATAAAATTCCACATTTCTTAAGAATCTGTCAATGAAATGAAAGAATATTCAAATGTTTCATTATTACGTGTAGTTGCTTACTCTTATATAGAATTAAATACATGCATCTGTATTTATGTTTCTGTCTTTCTCTTTCCTGTCTACAGACAGACTTTTCCCAAGCAACTAGGATTACTCATTTATTTACAGGATAAGAACCATAATCTACAAAATGGATAAAACATACTCATATTCATATTGTTTTAATTTGTATATAAAGTATTTGATCAACGGAACTGTATCAATATGTTGATGTTTTACAATGTGATTGGCACAAATAAGGCTGTTTGCGTATGTGAAATCCAATTGACTTCCCTGATATTCTTCAGAGGCCCAGCAGATTTATTTACGCAGTAATATCTAGCCCTTAATGATCAAATAAAATAAACAACGTAGGCACATAAGCGTGGGAAAATCAAAACAAAAGCAGCAGTTGCTGCTACAATATTTTTATATTCCTTTTAAGTAATATATTTTTTAAAAGTGCTTAGAAAATAGACACAACAGAATCTTTATAGGCACAGAAACATATCATAACTAGAATTGGAGGGGGGGAGGTCCAGCCACTATATTTTCTGTAAATCCTGACCTCTCATACTTAATCTCTATTTCTTTTTTTAAAAAATGAAATCATAATAAATCCAGTCTCATAAGTCAAAAGGGAAAAGGATATGATTTACTTGTCAGAATGAAATCCAAAGCATTATAGAGGCACGGAAGGTCTGTGCTAGTCATACTAGCTGTTTAAACATGGTACGTGGATATCATTTCTATATGTGCAAACCTTCAGAAGTAATGTTTACAAGGAAAATAGATGCATCCTTATCTGTAGTTCACTTTACAAGGCAACTTTATTAGTTTGTTTTATCAGAGGATTTGCAGAATCTTCATACTGTACTAAAAGCCATATATATGGATTGAATTTCTTTATCTGATGAGATATTTTTCCATGTAACTTTTGCATTATATAAACGCTTTCTAACATATTAGTGCTTTTTCTTTAAACAGAGTCTACATTTTTCTTGGTCCTGAATGGTAGTAGGAAATCCATACAATCAAACTGTGAAAGAAAACATCTTTTTTGTGTCTTTTTTTTTTTTTTCCTCTCCTCATGAAGACATTCTGCAGTAGGCGGTGAGGTATTTAAGCCATTCCAGAGAAATGTAAACTATCCTAAAAATGCACTGGGAAGAAGAAGAAGAGTCTGTAATTCATTATTTTTTGCAATGAACTGACATGAAAGAGTACATTTTAAAGAATGCAGTGACTTCATTTTCTTTGCTCGCTGTATATCAATGGTTCCATACCAGGAATGTTTTGCCTAGTTAATATAGAATGAGTTCTTTGACAAAAAAAAAAGAAAGAAAAAGAGCAGATTTTTGGTGAAAAAGAAAACTGTTTGGGGCAATTGTGTTTTCTGGTCTGTCTTTTTCTGATAGTAAATTGCAGTGGGTTACAGCGACCTTGTTTTAAAATCTTTTGGTTTTTATGAATAGCTCTTCAAGTCCCATTAGAATTTACTGTTGTTATAATTCCTAAAGAGTGCAGCACTAAAATAGTTAGGAAAATATCATATTCCCAAGACAGTGTAGCGCTCACAAAGTCATAATGTGTCTCCTTTCCTCACATGGATTAATATGTAAAGCCCTAGTTCAGCAAGGCATATATGCAAGTACATAATGTTAAGCCCGAGCAGGAGTCTCATTGACTTTGATGGGTTTACACACGTGCTTAAAGTTATGCCTGTGCTTAAGTGTCTTGTTGCTTGGGGACATAAAACACTGCTTTGTGCAAGGGAGAGTGGCATAATCTGATCCATGGATACTGAGAATTTGCTCAACAATTTCAAATATTAATCTAACCCTATTTCCAAATTGAATTGTAGAGCTACAAAGGAATCATGACCTAACTGAGGGCTGGAGCTTATAAGCAATGCTGCTTATGCTGTTGACTTCCAGTGTCTTGGTGCAGGACTATGGATATATAATAGCTTGCTGTTGCCAGATAATCTATCAAGTTGTAATTTTTTCTTTTCTTTTCAAAGCAGGGTTGCTTATCATAGCAGGGTACAAGATTCTTTCTTTTTTGCATGGTGTATCCGTGACGTTTTTGCCATTCAGAAGCAATGCTGACACACGCAGGAAATGACAGATAGCATTAGTGTAATAAAAGAGTTAAATCAAAAACAAAGCACAGATGTATTTCTAGTTGTTTTGAAAGCACTGACCTAAGCACCTCTGCAGGATTTTATTAGTAAAGTCTAAAAATATTTGGAGGTGAGCAGTGCTCCCTTGTAACAGCCTAAAAGAGCTGACTTGTCATCGAGTGCGTTTGAGATGCCTTTATCTGGAGATAGTTTCATGCCTGTTTGTGAAAGAGGAATTTTTGAGGCCTTTGTCCATGACTGCTGAGAGGTTATTGAATGTCAGGTGTCAGGGCCCAGACCAGCCTGCTACAGATGCAGAACTGTGGAGGGGAAAAAAAGGGGGGTGAGGAAAGAAAAAAGGAAGGAGGGAAGGAAGGGAGGAAGGGAGGAAGGGAGGAAGGGAGGAAGGGAGGAAGGGAGGAAGGGAGGAAGGGAGGAAGGAAGGAAGGAAGGAAGGAAGGAAGGAAGGAAGGAAGGAAGGAAGGAAGGAAGGAAGGAAGGAAGGAAGGAGAGAAAGAGAGAAAGAGAAGCAGCTAGAGAGCCAGAAAGCAAAGGTTGTGTGTGGAAAGGCTTTAAGCAGCCCTTATATCCTGAATCTGAAGGTCAGCGTGTGACTGGACTAGCGACGGCTGCGAGGAGATGTGGTCACTGCCTGTGAATCTTTCTGTATTAAACTGAAATGAAGAATGAAGGGAACTACGTGTAGAATTACATTCCAATTCTAGCATTGGGGTCTGAATTCTCTTCTTGGGATTAAGTGGCTTTCATGTTCCTCATTTATTTTTATGGCTCAGAAGACACGGAAGGTGCTTTATTGAGCTAACTGCGGCTGTCCCATGGTCCTTGCAAATCAAAAGCCTGGTACCTGCAGCCCCAAATTGCTGCCGTCTGCCCTGTGCAAGGGGAGTTCACTGCGTGTGTGACACTCCCATTGCACGCAAGGAGCAAGGCATAGGAAGCACTGCGTATGCCATCCAAAAGGAGCATAAATAGAGAGGCTTTGCCCTTTTTCCTTTCTCCTCAGAATGAATTGGGGATTTTTTTCAACTTTGTTACTGCTGAAGAGACATGAATGTGTTGCTGGTTTTGTTAACATCCACCTTCCCTTCCTCGTGTGCTCTGGCTAACACTGAAGGAATTAGCTGGTGTCTCAGCGCGGCTTCTACATGATTTACACATGAGCATGCTCTACCACAGCCTGCCGATGACTAAATATCCCTCTGTCAGGCTACGTTGGGACCACTCCCAGTCCAAATGCAACTGTTCACTTCGCAGTTACTTTTTAACGAGGGCTGTGCTGGAACGATTGAAAGCACGTGTTGCCCATGCAGCTCCGAAGGGGCTGCAGAAGCAAGAGGGGAGCTGTCCTTTTGCTATTGATTAGGACTGATCCTCCCAGATCCTAGTAGCAGTAAGATCTCAAGAGGTCTTGATTTCTGTTTCATTTAATTGTTCTTGAAAGTCTGCACTGTGATCTACTTTGGACATTATTATGTGTTTTTCAATATGTTTGGCTGTACCTAATTAATAACTGTCCCGTAGTACATTGCCCTCTTCCGCCAGCTACAGCTTGAATCCATTGATATCATCTCCTTAAAAGTTTGAACCCCCCCGCCAGTGACAGGAATATTAATGTGCCAACACTGTCATATCTATTTCAGCTCATACATATGCAGTGTCTTTGTTTTCAAAGATTTATGTCAGACTTTGCTGAAGTGAGGTATTCTACCATTTTAGATAATAGCATGCCAAAGTGATGTTATCAGGCACATTCAGCACTCACTCAAGCAAGTGGGAAGGAACATCCATTCCTTCGTAGCTTAAATGCAGGGAAACTGTTATTTATCCTTATTTGATGAAGAAATCTTTCAGGGGGAAATGGCATATTTTTAGAAGAAGATTATGGTCATCCTGTGGATTATCTTTTAATTAAGAATGGATGATTTGTGCCCACTCTGCTGTAGCAAACGTCTTGCTGCTAATGAAGTTTAAACAGACTTACTTTATTTAATTACAGCTAATCACTAGGGTAAAATGTGGAATTGTCTTTGATCCACATGTAGAGTGGTAATCCTTGTGGCAGATAGCATCTCTTATTCCCTCCAACCCCTTTCAGCTTCTCCAGGAGGTCCCAGCTTAACTAAGGGTTAATTGAGATAGCTGGGCTGGTGTGATTGATGGATTTTTGCTCAGGGATGCCATCCTGCTTTTCCAAGGACTTTCTTTCTCTCTCCCTTTCTCTCGCCGTCTGTGCAGTCACCTTCAGGCCGTGTAATGTAGTGGATGCCTGCTTGTTTGACATGAGGGACCTGAGGGGGCCAAGGTCCTGCTGGATCGCTGAGTGAAAGAACAGAAACTGCTGGAGGCAGAGCAGAGGTTAGAAGAGGGCAGCAGAGACCCATGTAAAGCAGAAGAGGGCACTAGTAAACTGACCTATTTCAGCCACAACTGTTAGACCCTGAGCTGCCTTTAAAACAAAACAATTGATCTAATATTTGGGACAGTCATACCGTTTGGCAAGGAAATAACACCAGAAGTATTTTATTTTATTTTATTTTATTTTATTTTATTTTATTTTATTTTATTTTATTTTATTTTATTTTATTTTATTTTATTTCTATTTCTGTTCTATTTCTATTTATTAGGGAAGTGATCCTCACACACCCAGGAATATCAGTAAAGCCTTTAACTTTTTTTTTTTTTTTTAAAGGTGAAAAGGAAGTGAAAAGCTAGTGAAAAAAAGTGGGAATTTGTATTTTTATAGAGAGTTTGTGATCTCATGTATTTATCTTGTACCCAGGGCCTTTCTCCGTCAAGTTTCCTTACTTTCCACATTCAGAAGTTTCTGAGGCTGGTGAAAACTGTGGAAAGAGCCATCCATCATGTTTGTCTTTCGCTTCAGGTTTCTAAACTCCTCCAGCTTGCGGAAACCAGTGTTAGGCCCTAACCCCACGAATACTTAGATACACAAGTAGCTTTAGCGCAATCATCCTCAAACATAACATTTCCTGTGTAAAGTTACTCGCATGGGTTAAAGTTGGTGCAGCTGGTATTTTGTATTTCACAATAATGTTGATTTCAAGTTAGTAGACTTACTTTTATCTTTAAAACTAATTTTGTCACTTTGTCTTTTAATTTTGTTTGTCTTCCTGATCTGCACTGTAAAAATATGTCTCCATTGTCTGAACTAAATCTGGTTTCTTCTTACTTCTCTGTTAAAATAGAAAAACATAGTTTATTTTGATCTTTGAACACAGGATGTCTGGGCTTCTCTTGTTTGTTTGTTTGTTTCAAAGAGTAATTGAAATGGAAACATTTATCTATCGGCCTGTTCAGAAATTAACAGCTTTAATTAGCTCAGTAAAAAAGTCGCTTGCTCTTATTTACAGGAACTATTAACTTGCAAGAGAGGCAAAAGGCAGAGAATATGCCTTTTGTGTAAAATTTAAATAATTAAAATAGAATAGTTTGTAGTTAGCTTCCACAATAATGTGTTAAACATCTGCAGTTTTGTCTCTCCATCGGGATGCATAGCTGTGCTGAAGTCACATCCTGATAACATCTGCACATTAGTGATAGCTGTTGCTTTATTCTTTATGGTTTGCTGATGAGGGATTCTTCAGCAGTCCCACAGTCATCAGAAGCACTCTTGAAAATTTTGCTTGTGACATCCTGAAGGTGGCTTGATTTACATTTACCAAATGTCATAATGTGTGAAGATACTCTCATTTAACTTCTCATCCTGGCCTTTTTTCTCCTTGCTTCTTTGATCAGGGCTTTGCTTCCCTTTCACATGGACAATTATTTTAAACTAAATTTTCAATGAGATTTATTTTGTTCCAAATTTCCTTCAGAAACAGGGATGAGAACAAAAAAAAAAAAGACGGAAAGTCATTCAAAAAAGTTTGCAAGGAAGAGCATCTCCATTCCTGCCTGCGTGGCAACAACAGCTGCGTTCACATGAAAAGGCCAGCTTGTTAAACATCATGTAACACCAAAGGTACTGAATATTTTAAAGGTCAGGTATTGACAGGCACTGAGCTGCTTATGTTTCCCTAATGACCCCAATTACAGCCAAGCTGAGTAAGTAGTCAATAAACAATGGCATTAACATATGTAGAAAAAGTGTTTATTTTACATCTCCAAGACAATTGGCAACCTCAGTATAGAAGCCAGGTCTTGGACCCTCTGATGGACAGGAGGAACAAGAGGGTGGCCGTGGGTCTTAGAGACCTCAGGCCTGTCAAGAACTTTGAGACAGACAGTGCCACGTGTGTGCACAAAGCTGATTTCTCCCTGACTTTGCACGAGTAACTCATCCGAAGGGGGAAAGATAAATGTAGAAGTTGAGTTACAATGCACCTAATGAAAAGTAGCGTGCAGTCAGTCATATAGGCAGTCAGTCATATCTTTAAGCATAAAGATGCATCCCTTAAAGCAATTACACCTTGAGCTAAACTAAAATGCCGATGAGTTGTATTGAACTCATTGTAAGCTAGAAGAAGGTGGAGAATGAAGTTTCCATGTAAATGATGTTTTCATAGCAAGGTGATGCTTCCAGAAGATAAGGAGAAGCTACTTCATTGACCATCATTGCTTTGCAGCATAGCAATATTTACAGGCTTCAGAGATCAGGTGGTCTCAGTGTTGCATAGGTCAGAGTTTTTGCACCAGAGGGTTTTCTGTAAAAATAAACTATGGCAGAATGTATTATCTCCATGTTACTGCTGGAGAAATGAGCTCAGACAGACTAAATCTCCCATTCAGTGAAGACTTAAGTCTGTGCTTAACGTCCATGGGACCACTCCAGCGTTTTAAATTAAACACCCATTTAAGTGCATTGCTGGATCACAACCAGAATCACAAAGTAAGTGTAGTAGATCCAGAGCTTGAAACATGAGTTTCTGAGTTCCTGTCCAATGCCTTAACTCACAAGAACATCCTTTTTCAATTTAGGTCCTAATCTGATGAGTTTTCAATGAGAAATAAACTTTCAAAAGGTTTAGAAATTCCCAGAGATCAATGATAGATCTGAAGCTTTTCTGAATGTGTAAAAAGTGTGTTGTTTTTTGAACTGAGGGGAAAAAAATCTTAGTATTTTACAATGCATCTGTCTCTCTGTTTGCAGGGAAAAAAAAAAAAAAAAAACAGATTAATTCTCATCCACTTTCAGTATCTGGCAAAGCTTCTTTTAGCTCCAAATATTTTCTCATTTTCTTCAATGTTTTTTCCCAACAAGTCAATAAGTAGAATAACATGACTTACTGATGCTTTGTCAACATCAATTTATTTGAGGACAATCATAAAGTGTTTCAGGATAATAAAGAAGTGTTTCAACCTTGTTTGCTGAGTAGAATAAAGACCAGCACCCTCTCTTGTTCCACCAACGAACAGGAGCAGTCACTGATAGGCAGTTTCTGATGCGAATCCCTTCAACCTGTTAGTGAAGACACTTCGGTGAATTGCTGGAGAAGTTTTTCCATCTGGACTTAAATTCAATTGAGACTCTTCTAGTGTTTCTTAGACTGATTACCGAGTGCAAGAAGGCGAGGTGGGAAGAGGATAGATATGGTGTCTGTCCCATACTCAAGAAATAGGTTGCACTTATCATGCTGTTTTCTCCCGGTTTCTGCAAGGCTAAAGACATTGTGGGGGAAGTGACTTTGAATGCTGTCTTCTTGCTCTCAATGTCTGATATTAAAAGTCTTAATTTCATTTTTATGACATACAAATTCCCAAATAAGAACAGTTATCACCCTATTTTCTGATGACCACCTCTTTAATTTCTGCACTGTTTGTCTTCTCACTTTCACTGATTCAAGCTATAAGAATGACTTCTTTCAGCTTGGAGACAGCTGTACAGGAGAGTAAGCAGGTAAGAGAGGAGTCAAAAAAAATTAAATATAAAAGGAATTTTTTGAATGAATGGTAATTTGACTGAAGGCCAGAAAGACAGTAGAGGACACAGTAGAGACTGAATGTTGGAGCGATGTCACTGCAGGAAATCCTGGCTCCTGGGGTGCTCTGTTCAACATGCCAGTTCAAGTGGTATTTCTGATAGCAAATCTGAAGCCATATCTGAAACTGCTAATGTTCATTGCATCGATCACCTCTTAGTTAGTTTTATTGTAAGCTGATTAACTATTCCAGTTTGGGGATTCACGCAGCAAAGAATAATGAAAGTGGTCATTTTCAGAGTTCACAATTTTCATTATCATAATTGCCTTTCAATTCTGCTGCCAGTGATACATATCTCTACGTTACTGTGTGAGCTTCCATTGTTGTTTCTAGTATGCTGGGAACAGATGGCCTTTTACAGCAGATATATTATGGAAGCCAGAAGAAGAAATGACTCTTCTAAAAGAACATTTAGCCTAATACTAGAATAATTACAGTACCAATATCAGATGTATTAGAAATATTATTCTAGATGGACTTCAGGGTATTAACCAAGATGTGAAGCTTGGCAAGTGATCAAAACCAAGGGGATGATGTATAACAGAAACTGCTTGATACAGTGCACTAAGGGCAGTGGCAGCGTGAAAGAGGAAACAAAATGTGGGGGAGTCCTGAATGTAGAAGGTGGACATTGCCAGAGCCTGCCCGGAAATAAACTCAGGAAGAAGAGAGTGAAGGTGTAAGAGCTGTGAAGAGGAAGGATAAGAATTCTGGCATTTGTGCAAAATGGTAAGTCTGCACTTACCTAGTGAGAAACATAGTGTGAGTGATAGGAAAATACAGAATTATTCACTTTATTTTCAGTGGACTCCTCTGCAGACTTTGTTGCCCTTGGCCTTTTTTTTTTTTTATTTTTTTTTTTTACTCCTCATCTGATGCAGACTTCTATTTCCTTTTTCAACTCTGACAGTCCTTTAAGATTAGGTCTTGCTTTGCAAGACAGTGTTCAGGTTATTGCCCTGAAAATCAAGTACCCACTGCCTGTTGCTACCCCCTTTCTCTCTGCCATTTGTCCTTGGCTCACAGTTAAAATTAGCTTGGGAGGTGCAAACAATCTTTCCGTCTCAGCCAGTACACCCATATCCCATGTAAAGTCTAATTCAAATCTATAGGGTGTTTTCCTCTTTGGGTTATTTCCTCTTTTTTTCCCCTTATTTTTCTTCTTTTTTTTTTCAAGGGGAGCCTTTCTGCTTTATTTGTTTGCCGTGATGATTTTGATTCTTGCTGTCCCCAGTGCCTCTAGGACTTTGCTTTCAGTGCAGTCAGAGTCTTTTTGGAAAGAAGCGTCGCCGAGAGCGCAGAGGAGCAGCTTGTTCCCAAACGTGACGGCCGAGGTCCTTGCGTGCAACTGCAACCCATGCAAGTGTACGAGGGGTGGCAAATTTAGCCATCATGCTGCCCATATGGCTGCCACGGGAGCACTAGGGTATGAAGGTCACGAGCAAAGTCACGCTCTGCCGTGCCTGTGTGTATGAGACTCCCTGGGCTTACGGTGCACGGCCCTGCAACTGCTGGGGTGCTGCAGCCCAGGGTGTCAGGGAAATGCCACTTTCATTAAGCCTCTTGAACCCTATCACATTACACTTCAGAAGTAGTGACCAGCTTATTTAAAACAAAGAAGCTTTGACCTTTCTCCCCTTTTGAAACCAAAAACATATGAAGCTCAAGTGACTCATTTCCGGCTTTAAACAAACTCTAAGAAACATTTTTTTTTTTTCCAAGTACAGTTTGTGCACTTTCTCGTCTTCCTCTCTTTTCCACCTCTTCTCTCCTCCTCCCATTTGCATAAATATCTCATTCCCTTCTTGTCAAGGTCAACATATTTATCACTTATATTCACTGTGTAGTTCTTTTTTACTTCTCGCTTTCTTTCTTTTTCCTTCCTTTCTTTCTTTTTATCTGTGTTGTTTATAACCATGACCCTTGATCCTCCAAGTCTTAAAACAGCTTGGCTTTCAGCAGCTAAATCTGACAAGGTCAGCATTTTTCTGTTTATTCTGAGAATACTATTTACCCTCTGGGGCTTTTAAAAGCAATTCTGTAAAACATCACTTGGAAAAAGTTTGCAGCATTCAAAGGCCTCCACAAACCTTGTGCCCAAAATATAGTAATATTTAATTCTGATTGCAGAACTCAAAATAATTAAACTTGATTTCTTCCTCCAAAAGATGTCTACAAAAAAAAACCCACATTTTCCAAAATTGTTGTTTAGTATTTTCTAAACACACAAACAATACACTAGTAGTTAGCATAATCTTTTTCAGCAATGTCAGATTCATGTATAATGAAGTCAGACCTATTGTATGACCAACTTGTTTCTGGAATAAGCTTATTGTTTTATACACGGAGCTATATTAATTTCTCTTTCATTGCAAAGAAGTGTGTGTTGTGTCAGCTTTCTGTCAAAATAGTAAGCAATCCTGTAATCTGGAGAAAAGTCAGAACATGACAGAACCAATGATATAAAAGCAAGGTGTCCTTGGGCTAATACCCAGACTCTTGTAAATGATGTTAAATTTATACCCATTTAAAACAAGCCAATTTAAACAACCTGACTGTCTCAGAAGATTTTCAAGAAGATAGTGATTGCTCAAATGCAAGTGTCCCCAAGGCCATAAAAAAAATGACACTGCTGTTAGTGTCTGTTGGGGACTGCAGAAAATTGAAGATTTTCCCTCTGCAATTTCCTTTCCTTGCCTTTCTGTTTTTCTTTCTGTTTTTCTTGATTTGCCTTTATGTTTTCCTTTCTGTTTTTCTTGATTTTTTCCTTTACTTTCTTCTTCCCTCCAGCTACCCATTCATTGGGATCCAGTGGATATGGAGGGTTGGAATACAAAGAGTAGCAGAAAAACGTCTGCAGCAAAACTGGAGGATTTCTGTGCAGAAACTAAAGTGAAAAAATGCTGCTCCTTAAAAGCTTGCTTTCTGGGTCTTCTGCATGCCTGCTAGGAGGACATAGTGGAGAAACCTGCCAACAGAAGCCAGATTACTAGCAAATAAAAATTACCTTCTCAGAGCAGTCTGTTAGAAAAAGTGACAGATGGATAGATAGTCGGACAGACAGCAACACAAATTCAGAAAGTATTTCCCCAAAATCTGTGGATATAAGTGTAAACATCAAGATCCGTGGCCTCCAGAGGAAATTTTGGGAAATATTTTTGGAGTGAACTCG
Organism: Nothoprocta perdicaria; assembly: GCF_003342845.1. Lineage (NCBI taxonomy): Eukaryota > Metazoa > Chordata > Aves > Tinamiformes > Tinamidae > Nothoprocta > Nothoprocta perdicaria. The sequence goes on from NW_020455588.1 coordinate 560,146, forward strand.
GACATTTTTCACCTACGTCAGTACTACTCAGTACCTCTTCTCAGAAAGCTTCTCAGGAGGCTGAGATCTCCTCCATGGTGAGAGCACAGTGCTCATCCATCTTTCATCTGCCCCCTCATGCTTTATACAAGGAGATGAGATCCATAAAAGTAAACATTTGAAGAACTGCCCTGAATTTTCCATGCTTGCTCTCAGCCTGAAGGTAAATTCTTCTGGAAAGTTTGGTAAGACTCTCTTTGGCTGATTTTGAGTTAGCTGTGCATGAAATAAGGTGTTTGGGGTTTTTTTTTGTTTTGTTTTGTTTTTTTTTTTTTTTTTTTTTTGGCTTAGATTATTTCAAGGTCAGCTTATTTTAGAAGGGATTGCTTTCCGGAAGGACTGCATGCCTTTTTTTCTTTCTCTTTTTTTTCCAATTTGAAATAGAAATGGGGAAGGAAGCAGAGACGAAGTTCAAGATACACAGAGAATATTAAGAATGTATCTTTTTTCCTTGGTGAGGGACTGAATTTCAGCTTGCGTTGAATGTGCACGTGACTGAATATTTAAAAAGTGCTGAAAGAAGGATGAGATCAGGGTGATGTTTCAGAAGTGTCTTTCTATCACGGACGTGCTATGAGTTCTTGATAGATCGTGACAGTTCTCTGGCTCATATTCCACGCCCGCAGATTGGCACGATGGTGCTTGCCTACTTTACCACGGTGCTGTGAGGAAGCGTTACGTGGCTATGGATTATGCTTTAAAACATCTATTTTGTTACGATTTTCATGATTAATCATATAAATGAAGCAAGTTATATGTTTAGCTGCCAGGTTATTTGGAATCAAATGATTTGCATAGCCAAAGAAATTCTCCTTTGTAATGAGGGCTAACCCAAAGTCGATGTGGTTTAACCCATACAACTTGAGGATGCTTAAGGGAAAAACTTACCTGGATATATGGCAAAATCTAATGTCACCATAATGAGGTGAACCTGCTTTCACAGAACCTTTATTTTGGTTTAAAAAAAAAAAAATCTTACTGCAATGCACAGGAAGATATTGCATGCATGGAACTCAGTTATAATTGTTGTGAAAAACATAAGTTTATTTTATTTAGAAAAAAAAAAAAGGGAGAAACTTGTCTGCATGAAAATTTTCATCAGAGTGTTGCCGGAACAAGGTCTTAATCACTATTTTTTCATGGCCTTTCTTGAAATGAATCCATTCCACTGTTTTAACATTTTATATAAAAGCACGGTTTAGACATGTACATGTACCGGTGAAATGAAATCATCAATAATCACTATCTAAAATGAATTACATTCCAAAAGCACGGACTAATGATTTATCTTTTTTCCATGGGACCGATCTCTATCAGATTGATTTATGTAGCAGCCAATCATGTTTCAGTAAACTCCAGCATGCACATGCATCTTTAAGGGATGATAAGCTGTGACTGTCAATTTATTTGTACACCAGAAGCCACAAAAAGAAGAACCAACCTGCAACAACAGTAGTATGGGGCCCCAGCAGAAAAGCTCACCAAAAAGCTACCTCTTACATTCCACGTCAAGTAGAGGGACACATTTATGTAGTAAAATATATATCCAAAGAGAAAAAGATATATTCTGAGGGGGGAGGGCTAAAAATGTATACTGCCCTATGACAGCTGATAAACAGGCCTTTTTATTTTTTTTATCTTGCATGTTACATTATTTGCTTTGATAGAAATGTATTTTTGTACATTTACATTATTTGCTTTGATAGTAGATGCTTTTGTTGGTTGTTGGAGTGATTGACAGCTTCAAGCTGTTCTGTTTAATTGCCTTTCTGCTATGCAAAGTTCTATGTTTAGAAGACACCGTTTCACAAATAAATCAAGTGTGTAGATGTGTGTGTGAGAGAGAGAGAACTCTGGAGAGAGGGTTTTCAATTGGATTCACTAACCATTCTGTTGCCTGCTGATCTGCATTTCGTTCGACTCTGCCTTGGGTTGCATCTATCTGCTTTTCAGTCCCTCTCTGATGAGTCAACTTGGTTCTCGCTTGGATTAGCAGGACAACCTGTGGTAGCCTTGCACTGTTCACAGGAAGCAGAGGATATGTGGGTGTCTTAAGGAAAAAAAAACAGAGCAGAGTACATCCAAAGTTCATCATTTGTTTTTGCATAGAAAGAAAACAAAATATACGCATGGAGGAAAAAAAAATCTCCATTGTATTCTTTGATTCTGCTTTGTCCTTTGGACTAGTTCTTAGGGGATATTTTTTTTAGATTTTATTTTGAATCCTAATTAAATTAATTGTTCTGCCTCCTCCTTACCTCAGACTAGAGGATGTGGAGCCTTTGGAGAGTTTATTTTTGTTTTGTGTTTTACTGGCGAAGGAAAGTGAGTTCCTTTTTATTGATTTACAAGGGTTTGGAAGCAGGAGAGACAGTGTTTATAGCGTGAGTGACCGCTGCTTGCGTCTGAAAAGAGCTGCTGCAAACAACCAACTTAAAAACTTAATGTTTTGTGACATCTTCACTTTACAAATTAGCTAGGATAGCACTGAATTTACTATTTATTTTATTTTATGGAATTAGAGCAGGATGCCCAAAAGGTGTTTATTTCAGTAGTGAGTACCAAACTTGAACACTTTTAAGAGTTTCATGAATCAATGGGCATGCGGTTTAAATGGCTACATTTCCAACAGTAATATCTAAAAAAGGATTTTTTTTTCTTGCCAAGCGTAGAGGTTTCATGAAATGAAAGAATGGTAAGATGGAAGTCATACTATGTTACTCTGTATTATAAAATGCAATAAGAAAATTTGTGTGGTAAGGGTGCAAGATTTCTTTAGGAAACCAAGATTTTCAGAAAATCTTGTTTTTCTTTCTCTGGTTAAATTGTATAGGATATCAATCATGGAACTTCATAGTCAGCAGCTCTTTTTCTGTTTAGCATCTTAATAAAAGCTGTCCGGGTGTTCTAAGTCAGGTCTTCATTTTTTTAAGTGAAAAAGGAGTAAGCCAGCATAAAGAAACTCAAAAGAATAGCATTCAGTAAACCACTTGAATAAGATGCAGAAGACAGAGTATTTCCACTTACAGGCTTGTCTTGGATTGGGAAAATACACACAGTACTGTGTAGGTGGTGCCAATGCCATAGTGGATGGGATAACATGCTCCTGAGTTGCAGAGGGCTGTGCACTTCTTTTATCTCATGATGAAAGTACATTAATAAAGCATGGAGAATATAGAGATGGAATATGAAATAAATATGCAAACAAAAAGCAGAAATGGAAAAAGTAGAGCAGGGTAGATAGAGTGGGCTTTTTTGTTTTATTTTATTTTCCTGAGCATTTAATATTTATCTTTACTAAATCTCTGTTAATAACACATTATTGATACCTCATCAGGAGAACAAATAAAACAAATACTGATCAATGTAATCATGTGGATCTAATACATGTCACTTTGCAAATCTATCTTGGAAAAGCAATGCACTGCAATGAATACGCTTTTTTTTTCCCAAAAAAACATCAACATGTCTAAGTAATTCTGACAGATTTAGGGTATTTCGTTTCTCATCACCCCTCAACCACCTTCCAGATTCAATAGACAAATGAGATGAGGTGAAAGCCAGTGACATCAACGGAATATAGAGAGCATGCATAATATATTGCATTAGTGTCCTCTGCATGACATTAGAAAGCTGTAGATGTCTCTTGGACAGAGAAATAAACAATAAACACATGGTTTTTTTCCCTGCAGTGAAGCAGCAGAATAAAAACAATCTCCTGTTACACACGAACTGCTCACACAAACATTATTACAACAGCCACTTCTTGCCATCCAGCTAGATAGCTGAAAATATTTTGATCTGTATGACTTCCATGGCCTTGATCCAAAGTCTACTGAAGCCAATTAGGAATCTCCATTGCCTTTAGTGAAATTGGACCTAGCCCATTAAGTGATTTTGCCCTAGGGGAATAAATGGAGGATTTTTAAGGGCCACCCTCACATGTCACTTCAACTTATCACGAAGAAAAATACTTCTCTTCATTAACACCATATATGTTAGCTTCCTTTCCCACTAGTTCTGCTCCGTGTGTCAAACTCTTTTCCTCAGCTCTTAGCGGATCTTTTATAGCAAAGATGACTGCAGAAATGATAGAATATTGCTTTTCATAAGAGTCCTTAGGAAGCTGGAGTTTCCAGGAGTTATTCATGTGATTTTTCCCTGCCCCAGTACCCTTGTGGGTAGTTTGTGACTGTCAAGAACTAAATTAAAAGCTATCCTATCTGAATGGGCTCAAAGAATGACAAAACTCGGGAAATTAAAAGCTAAACAGTAGTGACAGTTATAGTCCCCTTTCACACACACAAAAAATTGTAAACTATTTCCTGTTTTGTCCCATTTCCCAGCTGGAATGTACTGAAGGAGTGGGAGTGGATTAGGGAGCTAAAAATCTTCTTCATTCTTTTTAAGGGTGTACAAACAGAATGCTGAGTGTGGAATTTCACCAATGATTAATTATTAGCCTCTTAGCCTAATTATTAATACTAGCCTAATAACTTCTGTTTTCTTAATTGAATATGGTTAACTAAGCAGTAAAACTTAATATAAATATGTGCTCCCGAGTTAATTTCCTTAGACATGGCTTTAAAAAGCTGCGCCTGCACAAGGTCCTTCAGATAGATACATTCTTGTGAATGTATGCCCCTTGATTTATCTGCACATACACACACAAAAAAGCTGTTTCAAATCAGGTTACCACTGGGGTGAATTAGTAAGAAAAGCAGACATTGCTGACTCACCCACAACAAGCCGGTCTTTGATTCTTATAATGGTCCCCATTACTGTTATATCTGATAATATGGCTGTTTTGACATGGGTGGTAATAACCAGGAACTTACTGAAATCTTTGGCCCAGGTGGTTTTTGAGGCTTTGTTTTCTCTGAAAAAAAAGGTCTATCGCTGTTACTGCATTCAAGGAAAACATGTTTTAGTCGCATCTCCGGCACTTAGGAAGATACTGTAATGGAATACACAGCTAAATAAATTCAGAAAACAATTAAACATGATTACTCTCTTAAAGAATAAACATGTCAAGTGTCAAAAAACATTGCAAATCTGCTGTACTTCAATTTGAGTCAAAATAGATTGCCTCCCATTTGTTCCTTTTCAGTGAGTATTTGAAAAAATAAAATAATACACCTGTTAAATTAACACATTTATTGTGCACCAAAGCTGTTCATTTGTACAGTAAATAAGTTAAAAACTTGATTCTTATATAACGCACTATTCAACCTGACTGACTGTTGAACCTCCCTAATCAAATACATCTACATGATATTGTAAGCTACATTACAGTACATTATTAGCTTGTAAAATGAAATTGCTGCAACGTTATGTACTGTATATTTGAAGCAGTAACAAATTTACCAGTGATAGATGTGCTAATGGCTACGTTGTATTGCAATAAATATAAATTCCGAATAGCAATTGGAAAACATTAACATTTTTATATATGAGTTTAGGCATTTATGAGGCTGATCCAGCTAGCAGTAAAAACTGAAGAGGTGTTCTTGCAAGCTCGGATTCCTATTTGGGAGTGTTTTGAGCAAAAGATGAGTGGTCTTTCTTTGCACTAGGGCTTTTATAACCAACATAAGAGACTTGGGAGTGACAGAGGTTTTGGTAAGCAGCTATCGCTCCTTCTTCTAAGAACAAGCGCGCTATATACCTGATCCGCAGGTCAAATCTAGACACCACTTAGCAGTCATTTCCTGTGGCCCTTCTGACAGTGTTTCTTCTTTTTTGTCCCCCCGCCTCTGGCCTGTCTCTCACGTTTTCCTCTTGAGCTCCTAGTCCCCCCGTTAGTCATCCAACAAGTCATTGATTTAAAAGAAACAAGCAGAAAGTAATGCCAGCAGCAGCCGGTAAAAAAAAAAAAAAAAAAAAAAAAAAAAATCAAAAAAAAAAAAAAAAAAAAAAAAAAAAAAAAAAAAAAAAAAAAAGAGAAATGTTGGAAGGAAGAAGGCTGAACACGCTGCATCTCTCGCCTGGTTTTTGGGCATGTTTCTTGGAAATTTCTGTGAGGACGGGTCCCCTGCTGCCCTGCGCTCTTCCTCTCGTGCAGCTGGTACACCTGGAGCGCTGCGGGCAATGCCCCAAGCCAAGGAGAAGGGCCAGGACAGCGGGATCCCTGCTCAAGCGTGGGGCGCAGCAGCTTCCCTGGTCAGCACTGGGCTTTCCCTCCGGCGGCTGCCGGCAGCTCCGTGAGAGACCACGGCATCCAAGGAGGCGAACGGACAGGCTGGCAGCGTGGGATCTGCCACTGGCAAAGGACACTTTGCTGGATGGGGAGGAGGTTGTAAATTGTTGGATGGTGATAGGGAGGCATGAAACTGGTTGGGAAGCGTTGGCACGGTTCTCCAGCACGTTCGAATCGCCTCTTGCGGACACGTTATTTGCGTGGCGTGTTACAGATGCACGTGTTTTATGGCACAGTGAGGCCTTGCTTGAAATATTTATTCTGCCTTTGCAGCCAATGGTTTCTCCACGTGCCATGCTTTTGTTTTCAACTTAGGAAAACATGGGATATATCTTAGAATGGGAAGCCCTGATGCATTTATGGTATCAACAGAAGCATGTCAGGATGTGGATGCAATTACAGAGTTACAGGAACTGGCAGAATTACAATAAAGCGTTTGGTTATTATAATTCAGCTTAATGTGAAGTGCTGTTAGTTTGCTTGTCACTGGATATCCTTTTAATTAAGGAGTCTTGATACTAAAACACACTGTATTTGAGTAAGAGACCAAAGATACATGCCACCCTATTACAACCTTATAATGATGATTATAGTAGACAGTTGTCTATGTTGTTTAGAAAAAGCAAAGCCGAGTGGCTGGTGAATTAATCAAAAGCTGTAATCTTAAATCACTGACAGAGCTATAATATACTTTTGTCATGGACATAGTCCCATATTGACAAATGTTCCTTCTAACATAGGAGTGGAAGGAGCATAGAGGCTTCTGCACTGCAAGATCTAGCCTGGATTTGTCCTAGTGTAGTTCTCTCTTTAGTTACTTCACCTTAGTGGACTCAGTGGATAGCCAATTATTTTGGACTATGTAGCCCATTCTGTAATTAAGCAAATGTTGCTAAATCATTTCAAATTCCTACAGCTAAGATTCCTTCTAATTCACACTGCAAAAAATCATCATTGTACAAAAAAGGAAAAAACAATATAGAGAAGTTACAGCTCTTTGATAAGCAACTTAGAAATCTGCTTTCTATCTCCATTTTTTTCCAGCTTTTAAGACCTATTTCTGCAGTATATGTGGACCTCACAAATGCAAGCAAAAATATCTTAGCAGACAGGTGCGAAAATACTACTAGAATTCTGGGAACAGAGACACACAAACTCAATTGAAGCTTTGGGGAGCCAGAAGTGCCTCCAGGTAGCACTGCCTGGCTGTGCCCCAGCCTCATGCAGTGCCAGGATTCAGGTGCACACTCCTGGCAACCCCCTCTGCTCCTACATCCAGGTTTCCCAAGGAGAGGAACTCGGGGTTGTGCTTGTGGCGCGTCGATCTGGCCTGGAAGGATGCCTGAAGTTAACACTGTGTGGCAAACCCGGGAGCTGAACAACTGTCCTGCGTAACATTTTGTGGCATTTGCAGGGGTAAGTTCAATGATTGTAGTCCCTACAATGATTTTTTTAGCTTCCCAATAACAGGTCTTCCAGAGACTGTAGTTTGGTGCTCCACGTTCCTCTGATCTGAGATTACAATATGTACAGAATTCAGCTTTCAGGTCTCAGGGAGTCCTTCTGCTGAAGGAGCAGAAAGATAGTTCCCTTTCTTAGGAGTGCAGTCTTGTTCCTCTGCTTCCAGTGATGAAAACTATTGAAGTGCCTGAGCTTTCATCTTTTCCCCTATGTTAAGACACCTGTTTTGGCATATCGTCAGATCCCGCTGGCAAACTCCCAACACTGATACCTCTTTAGTAGTCTCTTGATAGATGGTTTCCTGGCAAGAACTGTATGTTGTACAGTGCCTTTTATTTTTCAACACTTTCCTATCAGAGTAATTCTAATTCTTCAACAATGGTCTATATTTCTTCATTCTCAGATGCAGTGGCTGGAGCCTCTCACAACTTCCTATGCTTCATTTCCCTCCTGTGATTTGAGACCATCCAAAGTTGTAAAGCTGCTTATACAGAATATTTATGAAAAACAGAATGCAGATTGTTGAAGATACTGGAAAACAGCAAGTCTCTTGCAGGAGAAGAATATCTTGTCACTAGGTCCAAATATGACAGAGGTAAAAATTCACATTTTTTTTTTAAATAGTTACTCTCCTAATATATTTTGGAAAGACTTACTAAAATAGTAGAGCTAAGTTTGTCTTGAAATGGTGTGCTAACCAGCCAAATATAGTTTATCTGCAGTGACTGTCCTCACAGAATTCTGTCAAAGATCGGGTTTGCTCAAAGGAGCAAACCTGTTGCGTGATTACTTCTCCAAAGATTATCTTAATTTTTTTTTCTGTAAGTCTAGCAGTAAATCTTAGAAGGCTATAAAATTTTTTCTTTGACAAATCCCAATTCTAACCAGAGCAGGAATAAGGGCAGTTGTTGTTATTTTTAAAAAAACATTAAGCTATTTTTATAGTACCTCATCAAGTCTACTGAAGCACAGAACACAGCATAGAACACACAGAAATGTATAGATAAAGTGCCTAACTTCTTTCAGTTCATTTTTTTATCATTTTGAATGGAATATTAGGCAAGGGTTCAAGTTGACTCTTTTTTTTTAAAAAGAACTAATTTTCTTTTCACAATTAGTACATTTCATGGTCTTGACTTTGAAATGCATTATTTATTTAAGACATCTGCTTGCTGTAAAGAATTAATTCTTCAAACTCTGCAGTAGACAAATATTCTGTAGCTGAGACTGGCAAACTCATTTTCACTTGTGGATTTGAACTTACAGGCCAGATTCATCAATGAGATAATGAGACATTTTCTGTGTTTCAATTTTTAACAATTTTCATATCCGTATTCATTAAATTTTAAAAGAAGATAAATAATGGATGGGTCTAGTGATGTCTGTTAAGTAAATTCCGTAGGAAGAGAAAACAAGGACTTCATAAATGTTGAATTGCACTATTGTTTACATTTATAATCAGTATCTTTAAAGGGATAAATTAGATCATTATTACCAAAATTTTTCATTATTTATTAGCGTTTCCATTTTCAAGACTAGAATTACCCATGCTTTCCTGAGATTTCAAAGGGAAAGCCTTGTAGCAATTATTGCTTGGGAGCAGTCCAGTTCAATGCCTTTACAGGTAAAAGACAAACACAGTCAAGTTCATCATTCTATTTCTTGATTGGAAATATACTACATATTTTTATGTGACTGGAAAGCTCAGCACAGTGCTTCAGTTCTGTTCAGCACACAACATTCACATGGCTTTGCACGTCAGGGAAAAACAGTATAGTCCTACTGCTGGGATTTTATGCATAAGTGACTTGTGTTTTAAGATCTTTATTATTGCTTATATATGGGTATTCTCTATTTGTATATTGCCTATCCTACCTATAACTCTAGAATGCTGTTATATGGTGGAAATGGAAAAAACATTACCCTGCAAAAGGGAGTTAGTTACACATGTAAATGGACAGAGACAGCACTGCTGTCACACATTTCAGCTTCACAGTTTTATATAAGAAATCTGTGCTGAAGAACATGCTCTTTTTTTTTCTCCTTATTAACCTCATATAGTTGTTCCTTTAGTTCGCTGTTAACCAATCAAGGCCTTTGCAGGATGTTACCCTCAGTGGGAGAAATGTGCCTAGTAATTCAGTGATGCTAGTGTATAGTATATAACCAAAATAGTTATTGATCTAGGAAATCTTTGAAGAAACCTGTGTGGCCATAGGCTGAAGTGTCTCTGTCCCTCTCTAGGCACCCATGTGATGAATATGCTGCTGATAGTGCCATATATCACAGCTGTCAGACGCAGCGTCACTGCCTGCATGTGTGCTGCTCAAGGAGCAAGTCTCCTGTAGGTGAGCTACTTGTTAACACATACTTGCTGCCAAACCACATAAATGGACTAAAAACACCACATTTTAAAACACCTCTGGGTACTTGAGACTGACTCACGGGCTGATGGCCACATCTCTTATTAGGAGTGTGAGCAGTATTTTCTGCATTATATGAGGTGATGGTTTGGCGTGGAGACAGACCTAGGTTTTGGTGGGTCTGGAACAGTTAGTCCGTTATCAGATACAGAAATGCCGTGATTTCTAATGGCATGTAGTCAAGATCTATGGTGGCCACTCAAAACTTTCCAAGTATCTGAAGAGGTAGGGTCCATTCTGAACGTGAGAAAACATGAATTAGGAAAGATGGCATTTTTTAAACCACTTTCTTTGACTTATGGTCCATTTTAAAGGATAGTGATTATTCTGTAATAGATGTAGGGCAGAAAAGGTAACTCTCAGCATGAATCTTGATAACTGTCCAACATGGATAGAGGAATTCAGTACATAATCCTGCTCTGATTTAAGCATTTAGCTATTTTCACCATTTCATCAGAGGACTCACTATATCTTTTGAAACGAATCATAAACCTATTCCCTTTCTTAAATATATCAAATCCTCTAAGCACATATGCAATAAGTGGTTTATGTCATGAGGTACTCTTTCACAGTCTTCCATATCCATCTTCCTTGAAATAAATGCTTGGTCAAGATGCCCTATTTAAATAAGACTGATGATACATCCAATGTATTGCTGGCATACAGCACTACAGAGCTTGCAAAGAATTTCACCCTGGTTGAGCTACTCAAGAGTAAACATCCCCACATTCCAGTATCAGCAAATCTGCTGTACCTTAAGCCACACACCTGTGCACTCTTCAAGAAAAATGAAGTGTTGTTGGAAAAAGAACAACTTAAGAAAAAAAAAAGAAAAAAATTGTTACTGATCTCCAGAAGTATAAGAATTCCTGATGCTCTAAGGATGTCATTCAGTCTGACTGCTAAGGACCAAGCTGAGCCACAGTGAGATCTTTCTTCAAGATTATATACTTTTAATTCACCACACAGTCTGCTTCAGAAAGCACTTATGCCCTTATGTTCATCCCACAAGCAGCTGAGTGGAGAGCCCAGCACATGACACAAAACGTCTGTGGTGACCTGGCATCGCTGCCTATCAGGCTCTTGCCCTGGCTGCTCCCCAGCGCTCGCAGTAATAATACCAGCTTCTGCATTTTCCCTGGGAGCTGAACCATGAGCAATCCTTTTGGTAAGGGCTTCCCCACGCCTGGATCCTGATGCCACGTTTCATTTTCTTTGCGAGCAATTTAATTTGGCTTTTCAGAAAGATGAGATGAGCACCGAGCGTACGTTTGCTCCCTCCAGAAAGCAGCAGAATGCAGCTTGTGCAGCACACACCGCTGACAGTGCCTTGACACAAAGTGTTTCGCTTTGCTGCCCTGGCTTGCTAACAGCAGAATAAGTATGCACAATGCAGAGTGCACAATAATGCAGGTAATTATGATCTAAATAAGTAATTAAGATGAATCATTAAAAGTGGATGCTCTCAGACAGGTATCTTTCTTAGGGAAATACCATTTATTTACAAAATACCTCCAGAAGTCTTCTTTACACGTGAGGAATGAGCATCAAGGAGCTCATCGCAGCTCAGAACTTCATGTGTAAGACTCTGGTGTCATATATACCAAGAAGAGCCATCTTTTAACTTCTTTTCAGGGTTTTGCTCTTATTTTCCTGGCTGCTTGGCAGCTTTTTGGTCTTATAGCCTTTAGGATGGCAAAAGTAGTACCCCACACTCTGACTTTCAGTCACTTTGCATACTTCTCTCCTTGTCCAAGCCTTCACCAACCATTTACTATTCCTCTGAGTAAGTATAGGAGCCTAATTTCTTTAGAGTCTGGGAAAGTTTTAGGGTTATCCACTGACTTAAATAAAACCCTGTGGTTATTGAGGGATTCAAGACACACTCCTAGTACCAGTGTACTCTTATACACAGTGGCCAGCCAAATTTGTATAAAATTTTCTGGTGAGTTAAGAGCTGTTTTAATGGCATACACAATGTTAATATTCCGCCCTAAGATGGAGCTCCGGATAGTTTGTCTTGCTGGATAATCAAAGCACATGAACATTTGTGCTTCATATGGCCCTTCATAATAAAATGCCTGGGCAGGGGGGAGGGCCAGAGTAAGCTCATGTTGCCTATTTGAGACTTTACAATATGCATGTAAAAGTAGAACCTCTTTCATCACAAAGTTCACGTATTGCTTTACCTCTTTTTTAATTTATAAAGCCTCTCATACCCAAGTGTTAAATATTGACAACGGTCTTTACTTTTATAAATGACTTTGCCTGAAAAACAAAGCCCTATTTCTGTTCTGCTGCTGAAGCTCTCCCATCGCCCAAACCAGCTCATGCTTTTTCAGCGCAGGAGCAGCCATTTGGCAAAACCTCCTCGCAGTCTTTTAAGCCACATTTCATTTCAATTCCTTTTGTGCTGGAGCTGAAGTTCACTGCATTCAGTTGAGTTACTACCATTGATTTCTGGGAGCTTTGGATCATGCCCTTGGTGAATGGAGCTAGAGAGTTTGGTCACAGTGTGCCAGCATTTAATAACTGTAGATATGAGCACTGAGGTCACTCCTGCATAATTAAACCCTTTTGTGTACCATTTCCTTTAGTCTGACAAAACTTGGGAGCATGTGAGCATTGATTACGGAGTGTGTATGAACCGATGGAATTTTCCATAATATTCAGTATATTAAAAATACATTGACAAACCCCAGAGTCCTTAACCTGATTTATGCAATTTATTTTAGGCTGAGCTCTTACTGAACTCCATTCTAGCTATGCCTGAGTAAGAATGGAGTTAAGATATTGGGATATCTCTATGTCAACATTGATGGGTTTTAAATGTCAGCTGTTTTGACCCTACTATTGAATGTAAAAACGTGACATACCAATCTATTTCTATTAGTAAAATCTGTAACACAATTTATGTTAAATCTGATCATTTAGTTTTATGACAGAGACAGACTGAATAAATGGGGCTTTAGGTAAAACAGGGATTTACATATGAAGTTTCCTTTGCTACTAATGGGTATTGCAATCCCAAGGACTCTTCAGGCATTATTGGGAAAGTAAAAAACAGTCCCTTGTTTTTCAAGTAAATGTAATGCTTACCTAAGTATTTAACACACACACATGCACATATTTTTTTCATAAGTTAGAGGAGTTAACGCAATATGTGAACCTTGAGATGAAAAAAGTGAAAAAGCAACATAAAAAAAGGAGGAATCTGACAGTTGAACTGAGTCAACTGCACAGATTAGATAGGAAGAGGAAATTAGAACTAGCACAAAATGCTAACAAGCACAGAACAAATAAATGGATTAACAGGAAGGGAACTGAACCAATATAAACAGCTGCAAAGGGTATTGTTGGCAGGATTTCAGGCCTAACAGTTTGAAGAGGACAGAAACATTTCATTGTTGAGCAGCATTTTTACAAAGATGTTTTACCTCAACATAATTACATTTGAAAAATATTTTCAAAATCACAAGCTTCTTGTAACTATGGGGCTGCTGAGGTTTTCTCTAGCACTTCCATTCCCTTTTTCTACCCCAGAGAAGGGAAAGAGCTGTATTTGTCTTATCCTTAAACACTGGCCTGCAAGTAGACCCCAGCTCATGGACTTTGACATCTATTCATGGTGTCCTTCATGTTCACGGTGTCCATGGTGGGGCACTTTCTTAGTATGAGCTTCTCTTACCTTTAAATCCTCCCTGGATCCTGGAGCTCTTGGGTTCTGTTCTAGGTGGCAGGCTCCATGGATAAGATATGAATTTTTATTATCATTACATTAATAAATCTCTCCTCTGTTTCCCTTTTTCTCCAACCCTTTCTGAGACTTCCAGTTCCCTCTGCAGGTCACCAGCTGTTATGGTCTTTCCCAACACGGCCCCCCAGAACATCAGCCTCCGGAGAAGGTGCAGATGGCCCAAACGGATGCTTGTGCTTCTTCCAGATGACAGAAAGGGAGACCCTAATGACCTGTCTTCTTTGGCCATGGTCTGAGTTGGGTTACAGTCCTGCAGCTAAACAAGGGATGCTGGCTGCTATTGGACAAAGATTAAAGGATTGCTGACGTGCTCTAGCATAGCTGATTCGGGTATAACTGATGATCTTCACCCACACGTGGGTATATGGGTCTGTGCTGCTAATTGGAAGACAAGTGCTAACAATCTCTGGAACATTTCTCAGCTGGAGCAAGCAAAACACGTTGCAGTGCAAAGCTCTCTTATCGTGGGCCTTGCGGCAGTCCCTAATTCCACGTGACACAGTGTATGGTCCCTCGCAATGATGCTTTCCTAGACCTTAAAGTGTACACTTTTTCTTTTTAAGACCTCTAATTAGTACTTAGATATGTAAGCAAGTCATAAGCTTGGCATGTATATTCAAAATTCAAAGCTTCTTCATTTTTTCCCCTGGTCAACTAATTTTTTTGGCACAACTCTTTTTTCAGAGGGCAAATAATTGCTGGGAGAACAGCACCTTCTAGATGCTTCAGAATGGGTATTTAATGCTCATTTTAAAAGAAATCCTAGATTATAATTTTATTTTAATATACTCTATGAACTCTATAGTGAATAATCTTATTAGTGTTCCTGATTTCTCTTACATAATCTCTTTCCCCACTAAGCGTCTTCCTGTTAAAATCAATTCATCAAATAAATTCTAGAGGTGATGTTTTTAGATCAGGTCTTTTCCCCAAGTAGATTATTTCGTAACATTATATTGAATATGCTCAAATTCTGAGGCACATGTTTTTGTCAGCATTCTAATTGCTAACAATCCAAGAAGCATTGTGTAGGGGATAGGAGATATTTTTAAAGGTCCTAAAGATCCCTTCAGTGGCCAATATAGTTTCAAAACCCTGGACGCAGTCCCTTCTGCATGGACCTTATAACATAAGAAGCCACAGTAAAATGTAAAGAAAAAGAATCATGCAGTTTTAAAACAATTTCAGTCATACATAACAAACAACATTCCAAATCTTATTCTACTTACAGTTTGTTTTGTCTGTAGATCAGAGGAGACGTAAGGAAATGTCCTCAGTAACTCTTACTATTTTTCATATTCACCAAGGAATTCTCCTTCAGCTTTCCTTTTCTTATGTATGACAGGAATCTCTATGATTCAATTAAAGCTCTTGATTTCTACTGCATAACACAAGCGGTTTAGAATTTGGGAAAAACATGTAATAGAACTGACCTTTTTTCTTTTGCCTCTCTAGGAATGATCACTGATGATGTAAAGTACTAAAGAGTCACCTCAACAGAATAATAAAAATCAAATAATCTAACAAATGTACTAAAAAGTCTGAGACACTGAAATTTGAAGATGAAAATATTTCCTGTGCAATTCCACATTGTAATGAAACAAGCATAGGAATGAGAATCCAGGATAACTGAATTCTAGTTTCATTTCTACTACCCATATGCTTAAAATGTACTTCATGCTTATGCAGCACAACATTTACATAGTTAATTATTTAAAACCATTTAGCATTCTACTAAAATTTTCTTCCTGTATGTTGCTGTATATGTGAATTTTGCTTCTCCTTTAACAAAGATCTTTGGAATCACAGCATCTGACATGCGAGTGAAAGATGGTCTGGGTGGTGCCACGCAGTGCTGTTCAAACATAATCTCCTTACAGTGCCATGTTGGTCCTTTACTTTCATCTGATTCTTATGCTACTGCAATGATATGGAAAAAGCAAATGTGTGACTGTGGAAAAGGCTACTATGTTCATGATAGCCATATTTCCTTGCTGTTGTAGTCAAAACTAGTTCACAACAGTTCAACCATTTATTTGTGGAAAGATCACTTCATTTTTAACAGCCCTTTCTAATTTTCTACCTATCTGTAGTCAAAAGAGGACATTATCCCAGCATTTTGGAACTCTTTTGGGCAAACAGCTTGGCCCCACCAGAATGGCTAGTACTAAATCCACAGACCAAAGGTGAGGATTAAAAATCCATCACTTTACAAGAAAAATGATGAAGAAGACAGACCTAGTGACAGGATATTGACTCCCTGACTTAGTTGTAGATTTTGTGTGTGGCTCTTCATGGTGAACAGTGCTTTTCATTTAGGCTGCTACTAGCTGGAAAGGGAACTTAAATGTGCATTAATAGGTTTTAAAAATTGTAACCAATTCATAGAGTACCTTGATAGTACAACACTGAGTGCTGTAAAGATAGTTTGAAAGAGTTCGAATTGAGGCAACATTTTAGCAGAGACACTACAGTCCAGCTGGTTCATTTAAAATACGTGGTAACAGAATCTGGTACAAAAGGAATATTTAGGGGGAAAAAAAATCTTTGGTAACTCTGGGCTTTGTTTCAGCCTGTAACTAACTCCAGTTACAGGAAGTATACAGTGAAAGATCAAAGAAAGAGACACTAAGTGAGCCTGTTGAAATGAAGTGTTACAGGCATATGTTCTTCATCTCACAGCTCCGTCGACTGGGTGCTGTAACAGCTGGGATACAAGAAAAATGTTTCAGGCAGATTCAACAGAAGAGCCTGTACTTCATTTGGCCAGCTCAGAGCCTGCATCTTACTGAAGGACTCTAACACTTCGACGGATGTATTTTGTTTGCTTTTTCTTTTCTTTTCTTTTTTTTTAAAGCTCAGGGAATATAAGGAGTTTATTCTTGCTAATTGCTTTTGCAGGGCAGACTGTATGAAGCCAGTTGGACGGCGAGTAGCTGTAGTGGCCCAGAAGAGCCCGGCCTCACGAGTCGCCTTCCTTGCTCGCTGGCGAGAAAGGAGGGCGGCTGCTGCAGCGTGGGATGCGCAAAGGGGGTCAGTTCCTCTGCTTCCTCCCTCGTCTCCCAGAGCAGGACCGAGCTCTGCCTGCTGCTCCTGTGCTAAGGCTGCATCGTTGCCCCCACTCCTGCACTTGTGCACAAAGCCAGCTGCAGTCTGCATGTATGGCAACAGACGCGATGCGCCCCAGAGAATGCAGCCAGGACTTCTGCTGGTGGAGTCAAAGCAAATTAGAGCGTTCCGTGCACGGTTTGAATTTGTCAATTAATTCCCGTAGCCATCGAGAGCAGCATGGTCAAGTGGATAAGCCTGGGAGTTAGGAGAACAGGCTTGCTTCCTAATTCTGCCACTGACCTGTCGTGTGACCTGAGGCCAGCAGAGCTGCTCTCTGCTACCTGCTCCACCTTGGGTCTGCCCAAGCTATTTAAACCATAAGCACCTTGCATAGGGAAAAATTGCTCATCAGGACTGGCCTGTGCAGTGTTTCCACTGGTTTGCCCAAATCATCAGAGTAATCAGCTGAATTAAATTGTTACATCTTTCTCATGAGGGAACATCATAGCAATATAAGCATCTGCCTTATAGGGATCCCTTGTTTCAATCAAATTATATGGGATACTAACCATAATTGCAGCACACCTGGTGTAAGTATGTCTCAGTAGTCATAAATCATCATGGTACTCTAATATAGCTAATTGTTATTATTGCTACTGTTGTTTTTCCTATTACTAATAGCCTCTCATGTTACAGAATCAAGTGCACATACATGTATGCATTTGTATATAAATGCTGTAAAACTGATAGGCTTGCCCTGGTATTTCTGCCTGGACTTTACTATCTTGGAACCACACAGCAGTGGCAGGAAGACTTTTGAAGTGCAAAAGCATGTACTTGAGGTGGTTAATTTCTGTAGAGGATGAAATCCCCAGTGTTGGAAGCCATGCTCCTGATTGGGGCTTTAATATAAACTTACAGGTGAACATAAAGAAGGTTAGATAAGGCAGAAATTGTAGAAGCAAATACAGCCCAGGTATTTAGAAGATCAGAGAGTAGCTCATGCTGTGTTGTAATATCTTTCTGACTTTTTGCGGATCCTCCAGACTATTATATGACAGCTTAGCTCCTCACTGAGTAGTATTAATCACTTCTTAATCAAGGTATACTGGTTTTCAGCTTAAGACCGAAGAGAACTATTTAACAATACAGTTTTGCAAAAATGGTTGAATAATTCTTTGGTGGGGTGGGGAGCATGAATCTTTATTTATCTACAGAATTAAAATGTTTTCTGCAAGCGAAGAGTATTTCTTACGTCCCCAGCACAGCCCTCCCTTGCTGCCTGAAATGAAAATTGCATCAATGGGACTCAGCATTGTGAGTACTTCTATTGCAGGCTGAATGCCTTGTAACATGTAAATGTGAGGCAAGTTTTATTTAAATGAAGTCCAAATCCTAGTTTAAAAACAATTCTGTTACCATAGCTAATTGCTGCATGTGACTAGCACTGTTAGTTCTTCTTTATGCCTCTTGGTTCAGCCTCACGCTGTACAGTAAGTGATTTGGCAGTACTGTACCCTCAGTGCTGCCAAGAAATCAGCAACATTTACTTCTTGTTTTCTGAAGTGAATCTGTATTTAGTGGATTTGGGGAAGAAATCTAATCATTTTCATGTGCCTAAAAGCTATATTGGCAGCAGTGGTTATATGAAAGCCTTTTGTACCTACAAAACTAAGTAACTCGATAGCTCCCAGATTACAGAAAGGCTGGTGTTTCCATTTGTACGTGGTTCAAGGCAAATTTGTGAAGTCAGTTTTATTTATTTGCTTACAGATATTGTCAGTCTTATCATACAAAGTGTTAGGCTTGCCCCTCAGCTGATGCGGTCGCCACACGAAACACAGTTCCCCTTGGTTGCTTCGTGTGCTACAACTGATGAATGGCAGCAAGGCTCTGCTCTTACTCACTGTATCCACGTAACATCAACAGAGTTCTGCTGATTTACACCAGCTGAGAAGTTGGCCCAAACACAAACAAGGTTAAATGTGGTGCCTCAGACATCTGCGCAGTTGGTAAAGCTGAAAATGGAAGTTCTCGTTTACGCCGACCCAAAAAGGGAGGCTGCAGTCACCAGGCTATCAAGATGCCGTCTAGGTTTCTCAATATAAACACACCAATTATTTCAGCCTCTGAGGCAGCTCTGTCTTTTAAAATCAATGGTATTTTACATTCCTTGATGTGACTTATTTTTGAATCTCTAAAGCAGAGGTTGACAGCTTTTGCCAAACTGTAATGAATTGCTTACTAGTGATTTCCTGTTTTCTCAACTGATAGAAAAAAATACAGAGTAAGTTGAATATGATATGAAAATAACAATTCTTTCTAAAAGTTGTATGACAAAGAGTATTTTCCATGTAAATACTTTTTTAAGTTTTCAGGTTTCATTAATTGTAAATTATTTTTTCTATTATTATAAGTCTCAAATGGTTTATAAAATAGCTGTTAATTAACTTAGTTTTGTAGCAATTCAACATGTTGATTTTATCTCTAAAGGAAAGCGTTAATCAAAGGAACATATATCAAAAATATCCAGCTCTAGAACAGAGTTTTCCCTCTTGGCAAAGACAGGGTGTATTTTGAGTCACCTATGTCCCAAGAGGATGTTTATAGGTGTAGACAACACACACGATTAATTTAATCTCTGTTTACAAACTGCTAGGTGAAAGGGCAGAGTGTGTTTATTCTGTTTTGTGTCTCATGACAGCTTGAAGCTAGTTCTTTCTCCTAATGGTCTCTATCAGTGATGAGGGCAGAAGAGAAAGTCATGAAAAGCTTTTGGCAACACGGAGCAAAACGCTCTACCTCAGAGCCAGGTGCTGCAAAGTTATCATCCAGGTGCAGGAGGTAAACTTTGGAAGAAATGAGGAGGTTGCCACTGAAAAAAAAAAAGCACAAAATTTAAATTGAACCCCAAATGTGCTGGCATAGTAGTTTGGGAGCTTCATCATGGCCTCATAGAGACCCATGCAATGGAGACATGTTCAATAAAGCTGTTGGTTGTGCACCTCAGTATCAGTTCTCAACACTTTGATTCAAGGAGAAGCCAGTAATGGGGACACAGAGTAATTTCACAGGTTGATTAGCTTGGTTTCTGTGAATTTATGGGAAAGACCTATTGAGTTTTTTGTTCCGAGACGCTGCTTCTTGACAAAGCTAATGGTAAATAATTAGGAAATATCCTAAATGATAGTGGCAAGCATAACTGTGAAGGCAATTTACAGGCAAAATGGTCTGGAGTAACACACCAACAATGCAGCAACAAATGCCTTTATTACTGTTCTTAAAGATATTGACCATTATTTTTGGTGTAGCATCTAGGCCCTCCCCCCAGAAAGGAAGTGTCTCCTTTAATTTAGTGAGATCTGGACATTTTAACACAATGCTTGAAAGCTGAAACTGTGCTAAGTAAGGCAATTATGTTTGGTATAGTGCTCTCAGGGAATGGGCTGCTTTAAGTGCGTGTAGATATTGTGATTAGTTTACCATTCTTCCCTTTCCCTAAAATACCAATAATGAATCAAGATACTATTTCTCAAGGTACGTAATTTGTGGGAATACTACACCTGAAACAACATTGTTTTTAGGACTTCTTGAGCTGACTTCAGCAAGTAGTTAATTGGACACTGTAAGTTTCAAAAAAAAAAAATCAAATTCATGATTTTTTCTAATTGCTGCTTTTCATTAAAAAGCAATCTCGCTCACAACCCTATGAGCACTGGCGACCCTGGATGCAGCCAACCCCTGCAGAAGAGAAAGCAGCTGCTGGGAAGCGGGTGCAGAGCCGGTGTCCGGCATGGGGACACAGCCCAGCGCGGCCTTGGGCACAAGGTGCGGGACGTACGGAAGGGCCGGAGCGATGTGGGGCATCGAGGTGCACCCACCTGTCCCTGCCACCCCAGGAAACTGCTCTCGTTAGCTAGGGCTGACGTGAGCTCCGAAGATTAATGATGGTCATTTACATATCAGCAACGTTGACTGTTTCACTGCGAACATTTTACCAGAAATTTGGGTTAGAAAAGAATGCGGGGAGCCAGTTGTTCTGCCAGTCTTCTGGAGTGGAGACTGAGATAGCCAACCTCTCCCGATTAATTAGATTTGAAGTTACCCTCAGTTCTTGCTTAAGGGTGGGGAAAGCCATGCACCCCACATTCCCATCCAAGCCCTATACTTCCCATGTATTGAAAAACAGAACAGATTTAACATGCTTTCTTTGGTGGCAAAAAAGAGCAAGTCCATTTTGTTCAGTCGTTATTACATGAATCATAGAGGCATAGCCCTGAATAAATGTGGTTTAGTTACAGGGTTTGAAAAGAAAACGAGTAAAGACAGACTTTTCTCTTATTATTGTATTAGTTGGTTAGTAATTATTGTAAGAATCGTTTCAGAATAAAGAAGTATCTTGTATAGATCGCATCTGGCTGAGCAGATTAAAGGGGAAGGCAGTTCTGAGGAGGTTTGTGTTGCATATGTTAAATTTTGTATGCCAGGTAGAATATGAGATCTTAACTATATTTGATGATCCATGTTGAAGGCTAAATGACACACAGTTGATATGTCATCTAACTCTTCTGAGATCAGCGGGCTCCTTTGATGCCTGCTTAGAACTGTATCTTCTCATACATTTCTAAACTATAGAAAAAAAAAATTAAAAAGAACACCCTGTGAGTAACCATTAGCTTGTCTTTCCCTAGTTTGCAAGGCCCTTGTGCCCTTGTGTGCTTTAAACCAGTGACTGTTGCAGCTTAACATGTGTAGACATATGTATTAGTTAGGGAATTAGAGAGTGCTCTAATGAGGGCATTTTAAATGGGCTAATTCCAAACCTTAACATTTTAAGATTTTTTTAAGATTTGTGTGCACACGCTTTCCTGCACCTCCTTTGGACAACTACACCACAAATCTCAGTTTGTCCCTTTGCAGTTACAGTTTTTACTTCTATCTATAAGATTAGCCATGTTACAAAATGCTGTTAATGGGGTTGTAATGTTAGAAATGCTTGTAAACTGTCACTGGTTGTGTTATTTCAGTAGGCTTATTTATGGGCTTATTTTAAGGCAAGCAAATATTAATGACATTCTGCTTAATCTGCTTCTGTCGGTTTTGGTGCAACAGGCATCATCTTTGGCTACACAACCCTGATCTAAACAAAATAAGGGAAAGGAGGTATCACCCCCAGCTGCATCTTGTAATATGGAAGGACATGCCAAAGTGACCAGCTAATGGGGTCAGTTATGCCATTTCGGAGCCCTTGGCAAATCAGCTTCTGGCTGCCACATTGTTTTTATTAGATGACAGTGCCAGTCAAGATACACAAACCAAGAGCAGAGCTCTATTCTGCTAAGTCCCTATAGGCACATAAGAAAGTGCCTCTCCCTCAATAAATTTTAGATCTAAATAGATAAGAGAATTCCATAGCTCAGAAAGCATACAAGGACACAATTTGATTTTCTGGAGCTGGAAATGAACATAGTCCTCCCAGGTATGATGAACTATATGAACTATACAATGAGCTATACTGCAATTAGAGTAAATCTGAGCATATAATTGAATAAAAATGTGTCTTGCATCCACACTGCCGAGGAAGCACCATCTTCAAGTATTGTCTTTCCTATGGATCTGATTACCTGCCTGCTCTATGAGTTGATTGGATAAGTTTGTGTACCTGCTTCCGTGAATCCCACCTGCCCAGAGAGTGGAGTTGCCCAGTATGACAGGATTATGGGCAGAGGGGATTTGTGGCAGCACAAGGCTGAGCCTGCCCCAGCACAGTGGCCTGTGCCTGGTTTAGCTACGTGGACGAATGCATGAACATCTGACCCTGCTGTCTAAAGCAGCACCTCCAGGACAGGACATCTCCACGTGGAGCAGGAGGGCAACTTTCCCCTGCCATCATTATGCAAACTCCTCCACCAGCAGCATATGAAACCTGACTTTCTTTTTTTCCCCAGTCTCTTTAAATATAATCCTTCCAAAGCTGGATCAAAAAAAGGGAAGAGAATACCCTCTGAAACACGAGCAACTGTTCCTGGTGATTGAGCATACAATTAGAGCTTTTCAGAGGAATAATTGTGCAAGTGATTGAGTTGCAGTTTAATTGTTATTTGTATCTCATTCTTAGAGATACATCAGCGACAAAGTGCAATTCATGCCAGCTTCTCTTGGAATTATATAATTGCATTATGTTACATTAGGTGAAATAAATTCACAATGCCAAGTGCTATAATTAAGACTCTGTTGGCCAGCCATTTTTATACCCTTTCTTCAGTCACTGGTTTCTGAAAAATTTATCTTGTCTAGCAAGCTGGATGACATATATCCATGTCAGCGGATAGGAATAATTACTCCAAGTATAATTAATGCAATCTGAAGGGCTTCAATAGTCATAGAGTTATTATGTAACTGCACAATAATTAAATGATCAAGTAACTACACACTAATTTCATGGTGATTTGTGCTATATATGATATTTGCCTTGCACAAACAAACAATGCTGCCATGCAGTTCAGAATGGATGTGAATGTCTACATGTCAATATGAAAATATATGCCAGATTTTTGTGATGATTTTGTCCTGGAACAATCACTCTTTTCTGGCACATTTTGGGTAGGTACAAAGATCAAGCGGCGTGTCTACTTCTAATGAAGATGTGCATCTGCGTAAATATAGGCACTTCATCAGGCGAAGAGGGAACTATGTAACATTGAAGACTTGAAATCTGTAACAGTAATTCAGAGAACAAAAGATAATGCACTGCACATTCAGGACCACACTGCATTGAAGAAGGCTCTTCACAAGGTTCATTGGTAACCGGGATGGAGCTCGCAGGCTTCTTGTATTTTAGTGTTCAGGGTTGTAAACATCTTTCCTGACAACTCCCATAGCTCCACGTGGAGAAATGTTTAGGAACAAAACCTAACCATTCTGTCCTGCAAACCTCATGGAAAGACAGTATTTTTAGAAGCTGGTTTTTGAAAGAGGAGGCTTTTATGGTGACATAACTAAATGTCATTTTTGAAAGACCAGCTTGTTGATGTCCTCTATTCTAAATATGTTTGTTGGAGTGGGATGGGAGGCAGAGAAGGATTTTCTTTTGCATATATATTAATTTGCATCAATTTTAATCAAGTATATCAACAAGTATAGACTAATAGATAATATGGCTTGTCATTAAAAGGCTTATCTTTTTGTTTAAATGAAATCACTAGTCCAGTGACAAAGATGTTATCACTTTACTTTCCGTATTGCTTAATAAAGCCATCTTGAGCCATACTCCAGATAACTATACTATATCTAAATCCAAATATATTGATTGATTCCAAGCATTTTTAGTATTTTATACTTAGGCAAAATAGTATCTGTGAGAAGCCATCTAGCTTCCCTTATTGGGCACGTCTACTCCTCCCAAAAATCTCTTCTTATTTGATAGGACATCAGTCTTGACTTGCTATGACATTCCCTAAGGTCGTCCAAACAGTCCAGAGAGGAAGGAAACAAATCATTTCCAGGACTCTGGTGGGGCATACACAGATTTTATTTTCTGCTCATGATTCTATGGTACAACACAATACCAGGGAATTAGTACCTGAGGATGGCATGCTTTCTGGTGGATCAGGTAAGAGAAGGGCATGTTGCCCAAAACTGGCATAGGCAACCAAAATATACCCAGCAGGCTGTGAATAATTCATGTAGGATAAGATATCTTCTTATCTTCTGCGAAGACAGAAAGGTGTGAAAGGCCTTAGAGAAAAGAATGTTTATCAATGACACAGAGGTTCTGTCCCATAAACAGTACATAAGGAATATTTTCAGAAGCTAACTGGGAAATGCTTTGTCATCTCCACTGGTGCTTTCATAACATTTTTTTTTAAACATTATAGTTAGTCCATAGAGGGATCAGCCATGAACTTGGTGATCTGAAGTTGCTGTCAAGGCTCTGTTGTTAGGCTCTGTACCATGGACTATATGATGCCAAAGAAAATAGATAGAGAGATGGGGGAAATGGAAAAAGAGAAGACACAAGGCAGAAGATGAAAATGAGGATCATTTCACAAAGATGTTGGCCCAAAGCAGATGAAGACCAAGCAGCATAACAACTGCAGGTTATCCGTAACCTGCTACTGAGAGGAAGAATGCTGAAGAAAAGTAAAAACTGGAAGAAATAGGAGGTTTGTAAAGACACCAAATATATTAATCTCTGTCAACAGCGATTATTTGCCTTTTTAAGTAAAGGTAGCATATGTAACTTTTTTTTTTTTTTTTTTTTAATCAATACAGGGACAAGGGTCAAGAGCTGTTATTTTCTTGCTGCTTCTTTAAACACTAGTGGCAGTTTATTTTCAGTTTTATATTATGATCTTATGTTGACAGGTGTTGGGGGAGAGGGAAAGAGGGAGGTGTTATGTATGTGAGTGAATTCAGTTTCTCGTAGAGTAACAAATCCTTGTGCATTTGAGCTCACATGGACCTTGTGGACCTGAGTATAGTTGGGTGGACTGGAGCATAGTTAAGAGATCTTTAGTAGCATCTATCGAAGGCCTTTTCCCTCACGCTCAAGAAAAGGGATTCATGGACTGTACTCTCACCATACTGCCCAAAACTACTGGCACTAACATGCAGTGCACTTTGAAAGAGATATTGCTATCTTCTGGAACGTCTCAATGTTCATTACATGTTAGCCACTGTATTTCATTTCCCCTCACTTGCCAACGCATAGTTCATGTATCTCTTGCTTCCAAATGGTAATGTGGACAATAAACTTGACTAATTCTAAAGATGTCAGTGGAAGATCCCCAGCAGTTACATGTATTGAAAGCCTTCCAATAACCCTAGATGTCTGGTGGGATCTTTCATAGGACTCCCAGGCCTGAATCAATGACTAAGCCCCTACTTCATTTTTTTTCTGAGCTGGCAAGGTAAACTCAAGGAACACATGCACTACAATTAACAAGGGGAAAGGGTAATGCATAGTTAGACAGACCAAAGCCACCTGGACTAAGCTATTCCTACCTACAGCATTAATCTTTGCATCCCCAGTCCAGCTGCACAATAAATCTGCAGCTGGTGCATCCTAAGTGGCACAGAGGAGATGACAGGGCATGGGGGCTTTTCTCAGCAAGGGTCTGGTACACATATTTTTCCTGGAGGTTTTTAATTTGGGTCAAGGGAAGGGAGAGGCATCAGCATCACCCTGAGACACTATGTTCTCTTCACTTTCAGAGAGAAAGATTTCCAGAGAGCATAAGCAATCTTGCTCACACAAAGGGCAGGGAAAAAATGAATGAATAATCTCTATGCCTGTTTCTAACTATAACCAGTCAGAAGCATGTACTGGTAATGTTCCCACAACTACCCGTTTTCCAGAGAGCAAGCCTGCCCAATCCTGAAACTGAGCAGGGCTGTCCAAAAGGGAATGTACGTTCAGTTCGGAACATCTTCAACTCAAAACAAAAGGCAGCAGAATTGAGGTTAATGCCATACAGGGGCCCCAGGGGATTTTTGATGGTAATGAGAATGTCATCTGTACTTCAGATGTAAAAAACTCCTGAACGACAGTAGCCTTTGCCTGTAGGAGGAGATAGTTTTTCACAACCATCATCTACCCATCACAACAAATTGAGTGACCGCAGTGGGAAAATGTAGGGGGCTGTGTGGCTATTTGTGTTACATTACCGAGAAGCAAATTTCAAAGGTACCATCTGCTCTAGCTTTAATTTTTAGCTTTGTTCTGTTAATTAAAATATATGGTGAAAGAAAGTGGGGTGAAGGGAAAAAAAAAAAAAGAACAGAAAAAGGAAAGAACAGCTGCTTTCCATGGGCACTAAAAACTGGAGGCTGAGTGTGTGAAAACATCTTCTGCAGCAATAAGCTATTTGGTGAGAATGTAGCTAGCATTTGGATTTGAATTTAGAAGAATAAACATCCTATCTAATTCAAGACAGAGATCCTGTTTTGGAGGAATGTTTCTGACAAAGCCATACTCTGTTTTACCAGATCTGTTGTCCATCCAGGTGAAGGAAACAGCACGTGCAAATAATTGCTTGCATTCTGCAGGACACACATTGCCATACTTTATGCCTGTCATGAATGTGATCCTTTGTTTCTGTCTTTTCTTCATCTCGCTCCCCTGGACTCTATCCATTGATGACACAATGCCATTCATTTTTCCCAATGACAGCTCTGTAGATTAATGATGCAAAGCCCCACCATTTCCTTTCCTAGGGGCAAATACTGAATTATACCAGGGTAAGGGCTGTGTAACCCTTGCCATTTCTACCACTTCACCGAACTCCCTCTCTCTTAGATTGTTCTAAGTCTGACCATTCTATTAATCCTGTTTGAGTACTCTGTATGCAAAATAAGGCTGAAAAGAAATTTAATCACTCTCAAATGCTTTATAGTTCCATCTACACAAGTGTCATACTGCATAAGTAGCATAGTGCACAAGGGGGTCATGGTGTTAGAAGGGACACAGCTGATTCATTTTACATACCTGAGCTTGAAAATTAAAAGACTACTTTATGAAGTCCTTTAGCACTTAGAATTCTTAAAACTTGCAAATACATCCTGTTGATGTGGATGATTATGTAGGATACCAACCTTCCCATGGCTGAGCTTTAAGAAAGGAGCTAGACAAGCAAGGCTGGAAGAGCACTGTCTCATTGTGGAGACCTTCATATCTAATTTTGCAGAAATGGAGAATCAGGCAATAAAGTGTATGAGATAAGTTAAAGGGGGTTAGAATGATGCAGAATGACCAGCAAGGTGAAATCCTAGCACAAGATTATTAACATGTGGCAAATGTAAAATCCACTTTGAAGTGGTGTGTAATCTAGCTAACAGCCAGGTGTTTCCTAGTCTAATGGTGGCAAAATATTTGTGGGTTTCTGAGCTAAGGTATTAGAAACGGGACAGAATGTAATAGTACAAGGTGTAAGGCTATGCACATAAATAACAGGAATGGGCAGATATATGGAGGAGATCCAGAGTCAGAAGCCGTGGAGGAAGGAGATGACCTCAGTGATGTAGTTCAGCAGAACGCAAAAGTGATGTTGAACGTAGCTGGAAGGAGAAGTACTGCTGCCATCGCTTGCAATACCAGAAAAACAGTAACCAGAACTCATCATCAGTTATTGGTTGCTTATGTTTGAGAAAGCAAAAAATCAACCTGCAGAAATGAAGAAGTAACGTCATCAGGGAACCAGGGTGCTCAGCATACAGAAGGAGACCAATGGAGGGGGTTTAACCTCTTCAGAGGTGCTTTTGCCCTGCAAAGCTAAGGCTGAGCAGAGTAGGATTGTTCCACTTAACTGCTGGCATGAATTCCAGAGAGAGAGAAAACTGCTTAAACCAAAATGCTGAAGGTTAAAACCTGGCCATGAATATTTGCAGGTTAGACATTAGGGGTTTCTAGCTCCTAAAAGAGCAAGCTTCCAGGAGAGCAACCAATGTCTGGAGAAAGAACGTAAAACAGCAGTAGGATGTTAAACAAGACTTGGATGTTCGCAGGATGCACCCCACAACACAGCTACCTGCAATGTGAGGCACAGAGGAACTCAACAACCCAGGGCAGACTCCTGACAAGGTACCTCCCACCACCTGCTCACATTCCATTTTCCCTGCCCATGCTGGGATTCCCAGCATGCCTCAGGCTTCCCACCTTTTGAAAATGGAGGGGTAGGAAGGAGCGGCCATTTTGTTCACCTGCACTTGACGCCTGCCTTGCTTCCCTGCAGTGAGTGGGCTTTGTGCCACGTTTTTGCTTTTCTTCATGGTTTAAGCAATGGTGGTAAATGTTTGTGCATGAAATATATGTGGTGCCAATCCTTGCATCGTTGCAAAATTTGCTGAGGTTGCTACTGGCAGCAGTGGTATCGGGACGTGATTTTGTCCCTCTTGGTGTTAAAGTGGGTGTTGTGGTACTGCAGTACCAAATTGAATTGGTGCAATATGGTTAAAATATTGTCTCAAGGAAAAGTAGGTGTCTCTGTGAGCTGAATGTTTTAGATACATTGTACATGTGCATTTTGAAGCCATATAGAGCAGTATTGAGTGTGCTACACACTGTGGATTACAGGCAGGGACTTTACTGTAGGGTTACTTAAATGCATGGTTTAAGGACTGTGTATCTTTGAGTGGATACTGAGAGATGTAAAGCATGCAATGGCAAAATGAAGTACTGCTTATTTGCACTGTGTTTTTTTTCCTTCACATGCATCCTTAATTTTATTTTTTTCTGCTTAACTGCAACACGGTTTTATCTCTGCAGACTGTATTGATGGTGTGGGGTTAAGAGAAGCTATGTTTAACCATGCAAAGCTTGGAAGCTCTTTTTCTGATAGCAATAATAATAACAAAACCTAGAAAAGGCATTGGGTTCTTTATGCTTTTTGGCTGGAGTGGAATTCCTATACTTCTGTTGAGTACACGTAATATTAGAGGAGCTCCAGTACAAGCACCGTATTTTATCTTAAACTGAACTGGAAATCTGTTTACACAAGAGCTTTAGCTTCAGAGCAACACAGGAAAGCTAATACTTTGCAGAAAGGTGCCTGGAGACCAAAATAAATTTTTCAACTGTCCAGTGAAATGAGCCCTGTTGATGCCTCCTGCCTGCTATAGAGGTGATGATCTGATTCTCACTACAAGCAGCTAAGTCTCTAAAAGTCCAACAGATAAAAGCCCTGGTCAGGCCTTAGAGGCTAGATATTCCCGCGTGAAACATAATACAGCATGAAATAGACAGCAAAGAGATCCTGAGCTTTTAACCTGCAACACCCTGGCAATGGGGCTGAGTGTAAGCAGATGTTGTTGCTACATAAACAACTAAGTCCTTTGTCCATACAGGTCCTGAGAGCTCAATTTCTAATGAACTGGTGGATGGCCTTGATTTGCACAGTTCCGCAGTAACACTGGGAATACATTTTTGTAGCCCTAAAGATAACTATCTTCTTAATGCTAAGCATTTTGTGGTCACTTTATAACCCTTAAGGACAGTGAATTTACTGTGCAACAAAGCAAATATTTAAGGAGTTAGATTAATGAGGTTTTTCGCTGTTGTCAGAGGTAAGGTCCAAATAGTTAACTTGTGATTCTAATTCTAAAGTGAAAGCCTCAGACCTTGGAGCAATTTTATGAAGCACTTTGAACTTAAGAGGCTTGCAGGTGAAGCTCTGAGAAGTGCTTCAGAGGCCTTTTCTTACCCATCTCCCCCTCCTCTTTGCATCTCAGTTCTGCTTTCTTTGATACGTTTCATATAGGCAGGTTGGTCCTTTTATTTACCCTTTGAATCTTATTGGTTCTGTATGTTAATGTTGTTCTGAGCCACGTGTCTGGCTGCTGTTTCTGGGCTCCAAGTTGTTGATGACCGTGTGACCAGAGCGGTGCACAAGGGCAGGATCCCACCTCTGGACGCTTGCTGAAGACACATAACTCATTACTTCAGTGCTGGTTACTAGCTGGTTGTTTGCTCAGGGTTTTGTCCCACATGGGGCAATATCTCCTTTCTGCTGCAGGCTCAGGTAGAGTTATACAGTGTGTCAGGAAGAGCTGGGTTCTGTTTCCCGAGTGTTCTCCATGCGTAAAGGAAGGTGTATGTCCCCCTTTTCATATTGCACTTTATGTTGGGCAAGTTGGGCAGGAGAGGAAGTTTGTCCTCTTTACTCTAGAGCAACCTATGCTGATATTTGGTTGTTAAGGTATCAGAAGCTTAACAGCTTAAACTATGTGTTTGAATAAGACTTGTTTCCCTTTTCTATTAAATTTTTTAAATTTTTTTTTAAGGAGAAAACACTGAAGGTATATTAAAAAAAAGAAATTTTCCCACAAAACTGCAATATTATCATGATTAATCTTTTTGATTGTTATGACTGTTTCTATTCTTTTCCTGCAAGTCTGTCTGATTTGTTGATAATATAGCTGTGTCTAAGATAAGTCAGATCATTTTGGAAATGCCTTAATAAAAATATTATGCAAAAAATGTATAGCAGGTAACTACAGGTAAAATCAGTAACAGTGATATTGATCACTACAGATATCTGATATACATACTTTATCCTTTGGGATTATATCTTTTTAAACTGATAGGATTACAAAATATTTATCTGGAAAATAACACTGGTCTTAGAAGACTAAGCAACTTCTTGCAATGTTTTAATGTGTAGGCTCTTGAGAGTGTCACTTTAATAAAAAACTAAGATTTAAATAAAAAGCTGTGTTGTTAGTGTAAGCAAAAGGGGCTCTAAATGGCACTTCAGTTTGGATTTCAGCTTTCTTTTCCTAATCTATCTTGCATTCCTTATTTAAAAGCAGCTCTTCAGTATTGTATTAAATAATGCTATTAATATATTTGCCGATTTAAAGAAGTTGCATATAAATCAGAGGAATATGTAAATTTTGAGCCATTTGACTCTTATTTCACTGCTGTTTTTCATAAAGAAATGCACTTGTTTATTTTAAATCCTTTTACAAAGTTTTCAGACAAAACAAGGTCCAATGGCATATAACACCAGACCAGCGAAGAGCAAAGGTCGGTGGTTTGTAATGCTGGCTTTTGAAGGTGGTAGGTCACTGTGCAAAGCTGTAGGAGTTTTGAAAATAAAGAAGCACATATCTTGCTCTAAGGATACTGCAGAAGAGAGGTCTTGTTTTAAAGCATTTATTTTAAAAGACAAATACCTCCCTAACAACAAGCCCTTGATGTCTCTGACACAAGAGACATGCGAAAGTCATTAAGGCCGGTCCCAGGGGAGCTCCTACAGTTGCTTCACTTTAGGGTGGGTGTGAGTATGCTTAAAATTAAATTACTTTAAAATGAAGTTAGAGCACTAAGCAATATCCTGCTTTTGACTCAGCAGGGTTTCCCGTGAGAAAAGAAAGTGGGCAAAGAGAGCTTAGAGAGACAGACAAACATATTTACCCCTAGGTGGAAGGTACAAATTAAATTAGCCTGCCACAACAGGGAGATGTTTTCTCCTTCTGTTCAGATGTCATGGTAGTGAGGAAACATAGTCTGGGGCCAAGAAAAATGGCACAAATGCATTCATCTAAGCTACCATTCATGCTGTTCCAAGGTCTAAACAGAACACATAAAAGAACAGCACTGTTGAAGCACTTCCTCTCCTTAGTTACCAAATTGGGACTTGCAGAGGAACATGGGAGCGGAGGGTGGGGATATTTCCAGAATGGGTTTCACTATTGTGGTGGGAATGAGTGAGGATGTTAGAGACCTGATGAGACTAAGCTTAAAAAGCCATTGCTATGATTTTTTTTTTTTTCCCGTATTTCGTGGGGGCAAGTTTCACTTGTGTTCTGCATGGTGTTTTTAAGGTACACTGCAAACTTTTCCTCTCTCTAAAGCTGGGAGACAATAGAGGCACTTCCTGAGAGTCAAGTATATCTTTTATTGTGCCTCATTAATATGCATGTTTTTGGCACTCGCTTGGGTTCAGCTGGTTTACTTTCCAGTATCTCATTCTTTATTTATATGAGACTGGGAGGTGTGACCTATGGAGCCAGTTGGCTGTCATGAATTGGAATATTCATTAAGCCTTGTGAATTATGCATCGGACAGCTTATAACACTGAGATCCATAGTTGATCCAGCCAGAACTCTTAACTGCTTCCCATTAGGTGGAATGATCCACAGATTGGTAAAAATCATGTGTATGTGTTCTGAACGCTGCAGAAATTGCTGTGTCTATGATCCAGAGAAATGCTTGGGGATTTTGTGACTCATGTTCAACAAAACCAATTTAATCTCTGTGTTCATATTTATTTGAAGAGTTTCTTAGTTGTATTTCAGCTCTTGAAAATCACGGTCACACAGCACTCCTCTCTTTTGAGCTTTTCTATCATTTGACCGCCTGTACAACAAATTATTTGCTTGTCAGGCTTAGAGGTCTGCACGTGTCAAGACAGTATCCTTATACAGATATCAACTGCTATTTTATATGGGGGATTCAGGGTTAAGTTTAAGGAACAAATCTGAAGAATTCACTTAACCCTCAGAAAAGTACTGCCTGCCAGGATGCTCACTGCTTATTTCATTTGATTTTATAGATGCTAGATTTACTTTTCAACTATTGCTTTTGGATTTTGCACATGTACGAAGATACACTTGTCCAGCATTTTTAATTTAGAAGGCTGGATACAGAGTTTGTTTATCCTCTAAAGCCAGTGGTCAGTACTTTATTTGTGTTTCCAAAAGCACCATTTGCCTATTCATCTTAAGCTGTGGTGTTTAAATTTGCCATGCTGTTGCCTACCTTGAGAAGATTTAAAATGGAGGCAAGAGGTTAAAACAGATTTTTCCAGGATTTAAAAAAAGAATTCCTGAGAAATTAGACATGTCAAGATTAATGAAAGATTTTAAGAGTCTTGGCCACTTAAATAGCATCAACAGGTCTCAGTGAAGAAGAGTTGTCTTGTCACCTTGTGACCTTTTAGCTTGAGATTTGTGCCTGCCTGCCAATGTGAGCTAAAACTGTTAATAGTGATAACAACAACACAATCATTGAAATGTCTTGCCCGGATTTGCTGTTTACCGTGCTGGGCTTTGCCCTCGATCTAAGCGGTGGCTTTTCTGCTGCAGGGTACCTGCCAAAGTGAGTAGCAACTCTACTTCGCGCAACTGTTTTTCGTAAAGCTCATATTGCATAAGCCGAGGTTGCCGCCTTGTTCGTGGCAAGTTCTGTGGCCTGTCCCAAACGCGGGTAGCCTGGCCTGTGGGGAGGTCACGGGTGAGCCCTGTGCAGAACGGCATTGTTTACAGGTTTTTCTTGGTGAAGAGATTAGCTGTCACTTATTGCCACATACCTTAACTGAAGCGCTTTAAAGGTTCCCAGCAAGAGCGTGCTCTTTTCTCTTTGGCGGCCTGTCACGGGCCTGTCAGCTTGAATAAAATTCCTCACCTGAATTATGCAGATGAGCTTTTGTTGTGTCCAGCGCCCATCATTGTTCGGCTCCAGCGCGGCTGAAACGCTGCGCGGGCCTCTTGCTTACGCGGCCCGATTGCGGCTCTCCTTAGGTCAAGACCTTTCAACCCCAGGGCTTGACTTATGCCACAACCGTTTGACAAATCGCCCAGGCCTTCACAAAAGCTGGTTGAGCTCCAAAGTGACTGCTCTCTATACACCACTGTTTCACTGTTTTGACATTTCCTTCTCACTTTTCCCCTCAGTAATTAGACAAAGGAAGAAAAAGACATTTGTGTCCAAGGAATGCTTTCATTTAGGCCCGTGATAAATGGCTACCCTTTCCAAGAAGCTGCAGTCCCACTGTAGGAGAAAGTTCCTTCACAAGGAGGCTGAGCCAGGAGCCCACTCTCTGTGGGGCAGGGGGGCATCTTTCCCTGTAGGACCTGCACAACATGTCCATTGATCTCATATGGCTTTTCATCCCTGCAGTGTAATAGAGTTGAAAAAGTTGTCCAGACTCTAGGTTCATCCATTGTTAATAACTTGGCATGGGGCAAGGCAGCGTGTTTAGCATAATGACTGGATTAAAATGTACATGGCAAACAAATGAAAGCATGCCTCTTAAATGTTTCGTTTTTTAATTGTTGGAGTTTTTATAAATATAAAACAGCAGAGATAGGAATTTTTTATCTTAACTCTGATACCAAATCTTCTAGTTTCTTTAGTTGAGTCACTTCTCAGCCTTAGTTTCTCCATCTGTGATCTGTAAAATACAAGTAGGGTATTTGCAGCCTTTGTGAAGTGTTTTGGAATTTCTAAGTGAAGCGTTCTGTACAGAGTGCTAGGCGTTATTAGAAGCAGCAGCAGTTGTAGCATCATTCTTCTCCTGAGTGTCTCCAATTTCAAGTACTGCTTAATTCAAAAGAGCTCATTCTCATCGGAGCACATTAATCCCTGCTGCCCATTATTTTGCATGAACTTCTCTTGAAATAACATTAATTTATTGGACTATCAATGATTTGATGAATTACTGGAGCATGACAAATTTGAGAATATTTTCAGGGCGTTCGGATCAAGATCTTTCAGTTGGATAAGCTTGCATGGGTAAAACTGGCATTGTAATGTCAAATATTTCTTAATAGCAGGAACTTATGTCAGCCATGTTTTTATAAGCTTCTTTCAGATTGTGTTAATGCTTATTGTTCCATTGGGAAGAATGGCTGCCAAACATATAAAATAATTGAAACTGCATGTGACTCAGTTGTTAGAGCTACAGTGAGAAATTAGTGTGTTACAATTCAGGGTATGGTTAATCTGTCTCTTCTGTTCGTGGTAATGCATTAATCAGAACATTACCAAATCACATTACCAAATCACTCAAATTACTTTTATGATCTGATACTACATTAGGATTAATAAACCAACAGAGCTGCCCTTGGAGTTCTGTGCATGATACATGACCCCTTTTTTCTCAGACTTCTAATTAAGAATGGGACAAACACTGGGTCTTCTGAGTCCTTAATTTTGTGTGGCACGGGATTAGCACAGTCTTTGCTGTATGTAGACTTGCTGTCTCATGATATTACCTGTTCCTCAAGAATCACAGCAGGTGAAACGACATACAGGAGTGTGTTATTTTTACTAGGGTAGGTTACATGCATCTACAGTGATTTGTTTGGAGCATGAGCTTATGGAGGGGGAAGCAATTGCATCTGTAAACTTTGCTTTCAGGAAGCCAAAGTTTCCCGTGCTGCTTTTTTTTTTTTTTTTTTAAACCTTTCTATATGCATCATGTAAACACATCCCTAATGCATTGATTTTTGGAAACAGTCCTACTATGAAGCCAAAAAATGAATTAATTTGTCTTTTTTTTTTTTTTTTTCCCCCCCCCTCCCCTCTGGCTTGAAGAAGGATCTCTAGAAGTTTCCCATGTTAAAGTACTAGACCAGATGGCCTTATATACCTGAAATAACACAGCCTAAGGCCTAGTAGCCGGATGCTGCATTCCAGCTCACAGTTCCTTCCCAGTGCGTGTGAATGCATTCAGTGTGTAAACCTTTAACCAGGATACAAGTATTGAAACACTTAACTAGGCAGGACCAACTGTTGCAAATTTAATGATACTGGAAACCAGAACAGCTACATCTGCAGTCCTTTCCAGGCAAAATGCCTCACTGGTGTTAGGGTCTCAGCCTAAGTTCACTTAATGAACTTGATCAGACGCTGATTGATACCTCCATAGCAGTCTCTATGGACTTCTACATTTCCAATTTTCGGGTGATATTCACCATGGTGGTTTTTTTGCAGCTTCCTTGAATGCAAATGATCTTACTCCATGACACTTGATGGCAGTTAAGTCTAACTTGTGCCTAACTTGAATGCAGTGATCATCATTCTCACAAACTAGAATTTCCATATATAAATACTATTTTTGTGACTTCCATTAAGGACCAACCACACAGTTGTCCTAAAGAAGCACCATAAGCAATAAAATAAACTTCCTATCTGAGAGTATTTTGGTGAAACACAACAAGAGATGTTGGCCCTAGCAGAATTCACATAGCTAATGTCTGTTAGTGGTACTGTAATAGTATTTTAACTAGTAACTCTTTGCACAGTAATACAAATAAAGAACTGATGGTTTTCCACGAGGTATGTTTCAACTCTTCTGTCAAATAACTGTTTTAACCCTTGTACACTCAGAAATACTCATGAAATAGAAAAGTAACAGCCGCCTTAAAGGTATGTATTACTCTATATATAATTAGTCAAGAAATAAACAGAGTTCATTCTACATGTTATCAGATGAAATCAAGAGATCTAGGGTGGCATAAGTGTTATCATCACTTCGTTAGAGATGACTTCCTCCTCTAACCTGGCCTCTGGCAAGGTCCGGTAACTGACTGTGTGCATATGTATCTGTTTCTCTGCTCTTACTGAGCAAAATGACATAAGTGTTTAAGAAACATGGAGGTCTGAATTGGTTTTCCCTCCTGTCCACTAGACTTCACTGTTTCTGCTTACTGGAAGTACCTTTCCTTGTCAGATTTGTTTGCCATGGTGGTTTTGAGTACATACTCATCATTCTCACAGCCCTTTTCTGAATGACATCTCATCTTTCCAAAGTCTGTCTTGCAGTGCAAAAGGAGTAAATTATTTCTCCAACCCAGTTGCATCTTCTGGTCCTTTATCCAAGCATTGTGTTAGTCTTTGAACTAGCACTTGAGTACAAGTGATTTTTTTTCTCAGTCTGTTCATCACAATTAACCATCCTTGTCACTTTCTAGGATTAAATGAATCACTTTGTAAGGAGATATATGGTAACTAGACCCAGCTTACTGGGCATATGCAGTCAGGTTTTGTTTGTCCAGGCGCTAGTTCCAGATAGGCTACGCTCGATCACAATCATAGACCTGGCACAAACTACTGTGGCAGCTACTTAGATATGAACAGGCCGTCTGTTTGAAAGGATGAAAAAGGAGCCGGCTGTGCAACAAAATGTGGGTACATGCAGATGTGACACTGAAATACCCAGGCCTGTTTTGTTCAGAAAAAATGCCATCTCTAGTATGAGTCCATGGATTTCTTCTGTGTGTGCAGCCACCATTTCATTCATGTTGGGACAGACTGATAGCTGACATAGATATGCAACTAGATAGAGATAAAACTTTGAGAACAAAGCCGTGATTCTGTTCAGTAGTTATTTGAACTGTTATCATAGGCCTTCTAGATTCCAAGCCTTTTTTTTTGTCCAAGTCACAAGCAGCTTTTCAGTTTGGCTTGTGTTAATGCAAGGGGTTGTGATAGACAGTTGGGTTGTCCTTGTAAGCAGTGGTTGCCTTGGGTTTTCCAGCTGAAAAATGCGTCACTTTGTAATTAGGAAAAGCGTGCAAAGCTGAAGGCCTTCAAGAAGGTGTGTGTTGTGTGCTATTTGGTAGCATGCAGCTTACGGGCTGAAAATTCTGTCCATTTTATAAACAAATAACTTTACATTAAGGAAACACTTAGCCCAGCATTGCTCTTCATATATAAATGAGTACCTAACATGTTGAATTGCGTTATTCCAAGGCACGTTAGCAATGGTAATGTCCAAGACAGGAACAGGGAAGTAGTGGCCTTGCTTGATGCCTTAGCTGTTTCATAGCTTTTTTTTTTGTGATGATGATGTGAGAGATTTAATTATGATATTTTACAGGTATTGGTGGCTGTTGACCAGAGTGTTTGAGCAACAAGTTGTTCAAACTTTGTGGCTTGAAAGAGCTGCCAATACCTCATGAACATTGGCCCCACCAACATCTCAGAACTTAGTGCACGATCCTGCTACCTTTTTGATAACTTGTTTCCATTCATGAGTTTCTTTTCAACTAGGGTCAGCTCTGTGAAGATCATCTTTCCTGTCTCCTATGCTCTTTTCCATATTTTTTCAAAGGATTTTTCTCTCTAGAATGCTAAAAATTATCCATCGATAAGTTTTCACTTTTTCCTATTAAGTCCTTACAATAAATGCAGTAATTTGAAACAAACTGGTCTTATTTGTTTAGGAAGGCAGCAAAATCCATTCAAGACAATTTACTTCTATCCATTACCAACTATTAAAAACCTCAGAGGTTAAAAAGAGACCTCAATATATTTTTTTCTTACCCTTCTTCATTATTTCACATCCAGAAATATGCCAAAGTAGTATAATCAATAATTGATTTTGAATACTGTACATGTAAATATGTATGCTGTGGGAAATGGGCTAAATACTACTGGGAAAAGCCATCTTTAAATGAATTTTGTTTGCAAATTTATTGTATATGCCTTTTCAGTTCATCAGTTTCCAAAACTGATACTGTGAGCCTGGAGACAGAATACAATGGCCATGGCTTTTTTTCTTCTGTGAGATGTTTAGTAAGTCATGGAAAAGAGATTTATACCCCTAAAGTGGAGTTGGCCCAGAATGTGAGTACTGCAATTCTAGGAGGGGGAAAAGAAAGAGAGAGAAAAAAAGAAAAAAAGAGAGAGAAAGAAAAAATGGAAAAAAAAAAAGAAAAAAGAAAAAAGAAAATCTGCAAAACCCTAAGCTTAACTCTAGAATTATCTGTCTCAGTTATCAGCAGTTTTAGGTCCTAAATACCTAATTTCTTGTTTTCATCATGCTTGGAAGTGCTCCAGCCTTGAGGCTGAGCATATTTGGCACCTCCTCTTTGTTCTTTCAGAGTGTTTTGGGGTGTTTTGAGACTCCTTTTTTGGGACTCTAATTCTTCTCACTTGTAAGGTCTTGGTCTGAGGGGATGCTCTGACAATAACCCAGCGCAGAGGACTCTACACCGAACATGGCAATATGTCTTTTCCCCCTCAACTGATAAGAGATGTTAATGATAAAATGCTAACAAGTGGGTGGTTAAAATTCAAAATGCAATGCATTTACAGATAAACAGGGAAAGTAAGAGTGTGACCCTGGCCATCTAGTGTTTAGGACTCTTTGTTCACTTCTGCATCTGTGTGGTGGTATCCTATAACGTTCTCATTTAATCTCTGATCTTGAGTGCTGAAGTGTCTAGATAGAACTTGTTTTTAGACAGACTCCTAGAGACAGCTTAAATAGATCAATTTAAGAGATTGGGAGCTTAATTTCTAAGCAGCGTAGCATGAGATATCATGCATGAGTAAGTCTAGTTCAGGCTTCTGTCAAAATAAGTGAGCTTATGTGAAACAGGAGAAGAGATACTTTCAGTCCTAGTTTCTCAATCAAAAAACTCTACTTCTGTAGTTATTTGTACTGAGGCATTTGAGGATTGAGTCTTGACAACTTCTTTTTTCTTTTCTTTTTTTTTTTTTTTTTCTTTGTGTGATCAACTATTCTGGTGGAATTATTTCGATTGTAGTTACCTGGCTGCCATATAAGTAATTGCAAATACAATGTTGGATCAAATTAATGAGTGAGGGTTTGACCTTGTGAGGAGAGATCAGTTTTGCAACAGACTTTCCTTTTACAGTAGTGGCCTGTAGCAGCTACGTGGAGCGTCGTTCTTGAGTTGAGGCTCAAACTGCATCTATTCCAGTGTTTGCAATAAACCACTTGTTCCTGCACGCTCCGTACTGAAAGTAAGCTCAGGAAGAGCTGCCCTACTTGTATCTTTCGCATTGGAAGGGCTCTGGACCGAACATGCAGGAGGGCTCAGAGCAGGGAGGAACATCCTCGGCGTAACGCAGCTCCATCACAGCGTGGGACCAAGCACTGCCTGTCTCCAGTCCAGCACCAGACTGCTGCTGGCTGTGCAGTGCAGCGGGTACACAGACTGCCAATAATTTGGCTGCCTTTAGTGTGTGAAATGGAAGTGCCACCTTCCCCATTGTCCTCGTAAAACTTCCTCTTGTGGGCTCCTATTCTATAAACTCCTGTATTTCTGTGATTGTTAAACATATGACAAATTAAAGGGCTGAGGGTTCTAACCTGTGATTGTCTAACATACAAAACATTTAGATCCAGTTGGGAGTGTTTCAGATGTTAACTTCATTATAGTAATTTTTGATCAAATTATCTTTGAGCATACTAGATACTACTCGACATAGGAAAACAAATCAATAACTTCTAAGTTTGAACCGTATTTTGGCACAAATGCAGTGCCTTCAGAACCCTAGTGCTGGTGTTTCTGTGTAAGGACCGTATTACGAGCTCCACATGAAGATGAATGTAAAGGAACTAGCATTTACTTTCAGTGTGGCTATTCTCACCTTATCCCACCGTACTCAGAAACATTGTTTTTGTACTCAGCTATGCTTTATACTGACAATCTTTATCCTGAAAGATATGCTACCTCTAAAGGAATTACCTTTCTTTGTGATCATACATGTATCCTAATCCTCAGCTGGTGTAAATCAGAGTAACTACAGTGACAGCTTAAGATAGAGCCGATGGTGAATGTTGTTCATAACAGGCTCTAATAAAACATTGCTGTCATATGAGTTATTCTTCTGTAATACGCGTCCTACAGATAAGGTTTGCTGTAGTTCACTTTCTAAATGTAGGCCATTAAGAAATTGGAAAAAAGCCATGCCCTGAACACATTAAAAGGAATACTTAAAGTGACCAGCACAATCTACAGATAATTAACTTCAGTGGATGGTTGGTTGCAATTGTTTAATAGCCAAACACTAAATACTAGTCAATTAAAAGGTTATAAAATGTTGTTATTGAGTACAATTAATGTATGTTAGAATAATATTTCTGTGCAGAGTTATGCATCTCATCCATTCATAAACTATGCTCTTAATGCACACCAAAGTGTGAACATGCATAGTATTATGATTTTACTGACAGGAGCGACATCTGGATGATTGCATCCTTGAAAACAGACCATATGAAGTAG
Organism: Nothoprocta perdicaria; assembly: GCF_003342845.1. Taxonomy (NCBI): domain Eukaryota; kingdom Metazoa; phylum Chordata; class Aves; order Tinamiformes; family Tinamidae; genus Nothoprocta; species Nothoprocta perdicaria. The sequence goes on from NW_020455588.1 coordinate 601,343, forward strand.
TACTAATTTGCTAATCATTAAATGTAGTTCCAATTTCCACCTTTCAGTGACTGAAAGTAAAATGAGATGTTTATTGGGAGGAGGGTTATAAATTCAAGTAACTTGGATATCAAGCCATATTTAACAGCAAATGTGTTTCATACTTTTCTTTAATATTAAAGAGAAGAAAATAGGATATCCACAAAAGTTGTGCTGCTTTGGACAGGTTTGTAACAAGAAAAGCAATTTTTATTGTGTTGCCTACAATGCCTCCTAACGTTGTCCAGCCCCTTTTTCACCCAGTAAAAATTGTAGAGTGCCAGCTATTAAACATTGTTAGTAACTGTGGCTTGTGCAAAAGCCTTTTGAGGTGGTTACACTGAACTGCCATCAGATCCTTCATTTGTATTGCTGGGCCTTCCCGTTTTGATCTGGCATTGAAGTTCCGGTATGGACAAAACACTGAATACGAAAAGAAGTAAAAGAGAAATAAAGAAAGGGAGAATGTAATAGAAAAGGGGAGACAGAGTGAAGGGGAAAATACAAAGGTATGTTTGAGTCATTAATGTAGAAAATGAGTGGACAAAAAAGGAAGAGGAAATAATAAGAAAGACGAATATGAGATTTGAGGATAGGAGTTTTTCCTTACTCACTCTTTTGCTCTTTATCTGTTTTCATGGATCTTGAATTTTCAGTTGAATTGGAAGAGGCAGAAATGTTAAGATAACAGTTCCTGCTCAACACTGAGATTCACAGACCTTCTGTGGAAATCAAGGCTCCGTGTGTTATTTTACCACAAGTCCTGAAATTATACAAACCGTCTCGAGTTGTCGGTCTCGTCTTTATTTTGCGGCTCCCTTAGGGGCCTGAGTCACCGTCTTAGAACGTCCCACACCAGGATGTTGAACACTTCACATCCGTGATTCATTTGCATCCTTGCTGCTTTCTCACCACTTCTTTTCTCCGTGAGCAGATTTGCCTTACATCTTCCACAGTTTTCTGCTACTGTATATTTAAAAGATTCTCTTTTTACTCTTTCAGTAGCTTTCCCCTCCCCTTCCTTTATAATACCAGAGTCTGTAGCTCTTTACATCTACCGTGGAGATTCTGCTTTTGGACATCATAATATAGTCAACTCTAAAGTGTAGGATAAGATGTATGCCAATGGTGATAAGATGTCTATGCTCTTCCAAATATTTTATGTGCCTTTGCCACATTCATGCCCTACCCTGAAATTTGTGTGAGATGAGTCAAAAATTCAGAGTGTATTTCTTGCAAAGCCATATGCAGTACTGTGAAGAAACATTCCACTTAAAAATATTGAATAATCTCAGGCTTTCGTGGTGTCAGATGGGCAGAGTTCTCTGGAGACAGCTGCATGGTTTTGGTATTTGTTGCCTGTTTCTAAAAGACTATTGAAGATTTAATTTTAAATTCCTTTGTTGTCAATTCTATATTGAAATTCAGCCATGGATATTTTTATTCACTACTGGCTGTTTGGATTTCACTCCTTTATATGCCTTTTGATAAGGGCTTTGATTTAGTGTTGTTAGTATGTCACTTCTCTCTGCCCCTTTTGGGCACTACAGCCCTATTTTCCTTGCTTAAAAATAATTTTTGCTTTGTCTTGTGTGCTAACTTCTTTCTATTTCACTGCTTTGGGTTCCTCCTGTCTTCTGCCTTTCATCCCTTCAAATCAAGATAGATTTAAGCTGTTTCTTTGGTCATGATATAGTTTGCTTTTGAGTATGTCATGTTTAGAGACTTGTTTTCTAGTAGGAGATAACTTACTCTAAAAAGCTTAATTGCAGTGCATAGATTTTCAAGGAAGGTAATATATATATATATGTGTGTGTGTGTGTGTGTATATATATGATGAAGCTTCTTAGAAGTGACTCTTTCCTACCAAGTAAAACCCCAATCTGTAAGATTCAAAACCCTCCTTTTCTTCACAAATCAGGGACCTTGCTTGTTGGTCTTCAGCCCCTGCTTTATTCTTTTTATTTTCTCCTAGAAGTGACAATGGCTTTCAACTAATTCTGAAACTCTTTTCTGCTCTTACCTGGGTATAGGAAAACACCTTTGTGTTATTAGGAAATACAGAGAGATCAGCTTCAGTTTCTGAAGCAGTAAACCCTGAGGACTTCCTCTTCACCAAGTAAAAGGTGGGAGTGGAAGGAGGGCTCGATCACAACCTCTAAGCCACAAGAGCTGAAATCTGTCCTCTCCTCCACACAGTCACTGCTTCAGGTAAAGCTGGAATGTCTTGTCTCAGTTAGTATTTCGCACGCAGATAGAGAGCATCTGTTATCCTGAAGGAGCAGGAAAAACAAGATGCACACCTTTGTAGTAGTGAAGATAAAGTCTTCATGTGTGAATCCTGGGGAGGTTTTCTGTGAATTTCCATGGAACTTCTCATGAAAACAAAACCCTTTTTTCCTGGGTGCTATGCAATTCCTGTGATGGAGATATCTTCTTCTGTTTGTGGAAGACTCTGTATGTGTGTATGAATTCATAAATCTCTCTTTCCTTATCCTTACTATATTACAGACTTTTTTTTTTTTAACAGTAAACTTGGTCTGTTTTTTCATGGAATGGAATTGTTACTATCTCCTTTATATATATATATATATATATATATATATATATATATTGCCATTAGTTGTTTAGCTTCAATAAGAAGCTGGCGCTGGAAGTACAGATCCTGGTCCTATTGAAGTCCATGGTAAATGTCCGATAAGTTGTTGTGCTGTAGGATCAGGCTTTAAAAAGTCCTCTGAATAAAGCTGTAGAGCCAAAAAATGCTCTCATCAATTTATAAAAGATTTTCTGATCAAATCCTCACCATTTTGTGGTTCCATTCTGTGGTAGAGACTTGGAGCTAAGGAAGCTAAGACCACCAAGAGAGTTTTGGAAAATTTTAGGCTTGACTTATTTTTACCTATGTAACCTGGAGTTTATGAACTGTTGCTCTGAACAGAAATTTTCATCCTGAGGTAAAGCTAAACATGGCACTTTACTGTATAAACCAGGGAAATGTGGAAGTGGCTGTTGTGTTTGTTGGTTTTTTTGTTTGGTTTTTGTTGTTTTTTAACTTTAACTGTGTTGTGACTGTTGTGGTAAGCCCCTGAAACATATAGCCTTTTTCTATTCTGTGAAAACAGAGGATAAACACAGGATAACAGATTGATTTCTTCTGTCTATTCTGATAGTCTTTTTTAATTTTTCTCTTGCCTCCCAACTTTTTTTCCCCCCGCCCTTAATGGAGATATTTCTTTATCCTCACATCTGCTGTCTAGCCAGGGCATGATACCTTTTTTACCCTCTGCACATGCAGCCCTGTAAAAATGTGGCAGATTGCAGAGTTCAAGTGCTCCGAAATGTGAGGCGAAACAGCTGCCCCTAATCACTTGCACAAGGAAGGTTTTTGGAGCTTCAGTTTCAGCTCTCATCTGCCTGGAATTCTGTATTTCCTGTGTCCAGATCAAGTGGCAGACGATGTCAGAGGTCTTTGATATATGGGCATCATGTTCACAGCCAGTGCAGGAGGCCCTTCATTAACGGCCACAGCACATTTTTTAATGGGATATAATTTCCAGACGCTTTGCATTCAGGTGAGTATAGTTTCTATAGAGTTGCGCACAGTTTTTAGAAGTCATTTATCAATTTGGAGGTAATTCAGGTTAATGATGGAGCATTTTTAATGCATCACTCACCAATATAAAAGGACAAGCCAGTTGCCATGTCAGGCATAGATCCACTTGCAGCAGATTCATTCCCTTCATATCTTCATTGCACCTTGAGTGACAGCCCCATGAGAAGAGCCTCGAGAACATGTCATAAGCTTCCCTTAAATGGCCTTCTTGAGTTGGGCAGTCAGACTTTTAACTCGTCTTAACTGCATCACATTGGCAAAGAGCTCGTATTGGGGTTATTTAGAGAATAAATGTAAAAGAATGCTTTGGCCGTAGCCCAAAGTCATCCTTATCTGATCAACCAACTGCGTGATAAATTGTCCTACCTAATAAAGTAGAACACTGTGTGTGAGCAAACTGTTTCCTCCTGGCTGATGTAAATCATAGAGTAAATCACACATTTTCTCATTCAAGAACAAAGGCTGAAAAGCAAAATTAATGGAAAACATGCAACTAATGAAAAGGTAGTTGGCTTTGAGTATCTTTCCGTTCAAGCTAAACACAATTGGCGAAGTATGCACAGATGAAAGGTGATACTTAGAGATGGAATCGTGAGAAATAGGGACAGAGCCTTCAAGAAAAACTATTACGGTTGAATGCCCATTAGATGTATTTTAATGTATTGTAATTTTATTTGTTTAGAGGTGGTAAATTCCCACTGGAATGATTTGATTTAACCTTTGCTTACAAGATTTTAGCAAACTCATCTTAGTGATCAGTGATGCTTTGGAATGTGAACTGTGTTAGATGGTTGGATGTTCAGTGCTTTCAGACCCAGTTCTGTTTATGGAGCATAAATGCAAATGCCAATTAAACTGCTTTGAGTTCTATCCTTCTGCCATTCAAGTGCAGGAACAATTATCTCTATCAATATTTAATGGCCTAATCCTAAACAGATACTGCCACAAGTACAGGCAATAGTCCTAGTAACGTGCTGTTAATTGTCAAGCATAGAGGCTGAAATGGACTATAGAGTTACTGAAAATGAATAGAAGTACATTTCCCTAAGGTAAAACACACTCAACAATCTCTGAATCACGGAATTGGATTTTTTCCTGAGTTCTGTTTGGTGAATTAAATCTGTACAGACCTCTGTGTTCATCCTTGGAATGTACCTGTTCCAACTTTTTCCTACTTTTCTGTCATAAGACGCTCGTAGCTACTTTGTGTTTTTGTCACTTGTTTGTGGAGCTAGAGTGGGGTAGAGTGCTGAAGAGGGGTTAGTTATTTTCTTTTTCCCTCCAATTTATTCTCAAGTTAGCCCCTTATATAACCACGCTTGTTGCTTTAGACCCTCTGCCTTAAAGTAAGGAGCTCAGAACTTGGTCTGAGCTTGATCCTTTCTATATACTGGAATTTAATACCATCACACCCATGGTGGAAGTTAGGCATATATGCCACCCAAAAAAAGAAGAAAGAAAAAATGTATGAATGAGTGTGCCTTTGCAAATATATTTTTTTTCTCTACAGAAAGGTGCAGCATATGAAACTTGTTTGGGTTCTTTTTATCAGGTATTTGGTGACTAGCTTTATCAGGTATTTTGAAGTTAATAGTTGGCTGTTGCTATGTATATACATGTTCAGATTCTAAAGTTTGTGGAGGGAAGAAACAATTTGGGTTCAGAGAGTAACAGTAGTGGAAACAAAAGCTCCTTCTTTATTCACAGGCTAAATGCAGCATACAGCAGCTGCACTGCGGGCTAAACCCGTATTATCCTCTTTATGACCCCAGTTTTGACCTTAGATGGGGTTCCATGCTCCACTTAAAAGCAGAGAGTATTTTTGTTTCTAACCTGATTTCTCATGAGGCTCTTTTGAACACCACTTACAATTAGCCTCCTGAAAACAAGCTAAATGGCTGATCTTGAGGTTACAGATTTCTTTCCTTACGGAAAGGTAAAGCCACCAGGGCTACCTATTTGAGGTCTGTGAGATGACTTTCTTTGCAAGCGCCAAAGTCAAAAGTCAGTGTTTGTCTATTCCACAGTGTATTCCCAGAAAATAATACTGAGAAGCCACCTGCTTTCACATTAAAATGTAAAGCCTGGCTACAAGTCTAGTTATTTAGAGCCTCATCTTACAGAACCCATTAAAGAACATGTTTCACATTGCCAGAGTTCTAAGATTCCTCTGTGCTCATCAGGCTCTGAGTAACTCTGTAATCCTGGTATCCTAATGAAACATGTAGGAGAGTAACGTAAAGAATGAAATACAATAAATAGTCTTCATTGTGTAAGATAATGAAGACTAAGTTGGTTTCCATGTCTTTCAGTGAAGGACAAGAAGGCAGACTTGAATTTGAATGACAGACTGAGTAATGTGGTCGTAAACTTGACTGAAAATGTTCATCTTTATTTCTCACTGTGTAGAGGGGGCTAATCGCCCCAAAGGCCAAGCTGCTTAGCCATTTGCAAGTTGAGTACATTCTATGTACGTTCTGTTACTTTGAATAAAATATTCTCAACAGTCACCCTTTGTGGTCTCTCAAGAGATGAGCAAGCATGCCAGTGAGTCAAACCTGGTGTTTATTTGTAGACTTTGGAGCCAAAATCAAAAAGAGAACTTAGCGTACGGCTTTAGCTTTTGGGGTTAAGCATTGGATTTTTAGAGTCTGTTTTGCCCTCAGTTGATCCTTAAACATGTAAATACTTATGATCTTGTGCTTTGAAGATGAAAGACTTGCTGTCTTTCTGACAGAGCATCAATCTAATTATTAATAAGCAAGCAACACCCCTTGCCTTGGACTTCCTTCATCTATATACAGCCTCAGTCTCAGAGCTGCTCTTGAGCATGTGAGATTTGCCATTTGGCCCAAATCTTTTCAGTGGATTTACAACCCAATTGTATACGTATAACAATGAAGATAAATTCCTGCAACTTTTAATTAGCTTGACACTAAGAATTACAGGTCAGACCTCAGCTGCACCAAAACCCAGTGCAGTACAAGAGGGAAGAGGGAGACCTTTTCCAGCCAGAGCTTTTGGGAGGCCTGAGGTGTTCTTGATCTACAGTGCAAACTGGAAGAATTGAAAGGCATTTGCATTGGCACTTAAAACCAGAATCAAAATGTGTGAGCTTTCCCGGGACATCCTCGTGTGATACAAGCCGAACAAAACTGTTTAGCTCTGGTATGTGTCTCTGGTCCCTCCTGTTTCCATTTGTTTAAGTACAGGTTCTCTTCAGTGAAGTTATACACTTGAATTTAAGAATCTCACTATGCAAGTTATGTAGCTTTCGGTTATTTGAAAGGCATATTGGTCCAAAACTGACCAGTTGGCATCAAAAATACGTTTTTCTTCATAAGAATGATGGTAATTTTAGACACAATTCATCATAAAATACGTTTAATTTTTATGTTATATTTTTCAAGATCAAGTTTGTCTCTTACAGCTCTAGAATTCTTTCCATAGTTATTAGTGCTGACCTGGAAAAATGTATATATTTGGAAAATACAGAAATTGAAAGAAATACATACATTGTACTCGTCCCAAGCTGTGTTTTGAATGTCTGAGGGAGGCTTTGGTTTTGCTTCTGGGATTGCCTCGCACTGCATAACTGTCAAAATGCTGGAAGAGAAATGCCCAGTATTACTGCAGTATTTGCAGGACTGTCCACATTTTCACTTTAGATGTACAGTGAAAGAGCCTGTTTCTGTGGGAAATCAGGTTTTTGGATAAAATGAAAGTTGGTTAAAAATATGGTTGGTTAAAACCCTTACTTGATCTTGCCTTCTTAAGCTATGGGGTTTGGCCTATGTTAGTTTGCAGAAATGTCTAAACCACTTTAAACCTACTCTTGTAAGCTTCCCTTTTTAATTATGTTACAGATTCTGTGGAAATATGGGACATACTGTCCACCTAAAAGCCAAACAATTAAATCAATAGGTATAAGTTTGAGCTCCTGAATAGCCCATCTCAAAAGGCCAAGAATGGCATAAAGAAAGTGGGAGTTGAGGATCAAGGCAAGATAACAGGTAGTCTTCCTCATAAAGTAGTAGCGCGAAACACTGTTCTGCATATAGTAAAAGATAAGGGATCTGGGCAGGGGGCGGAGGGAGGGATCTATTTCCTAAATTATTTCTAATATCTATTTTCTGGTGGTTTTGCAGCTTTTCAGGAGGAGTGGGGGTGATGATCAATCACTGTTAAACAGCTGAGAGCAAAATGTGATCCGACCAGTTGACTCGTGGCAATGCCCCTAAGAACACCGATTGATCAGTAGTGATACACGTGACAAACTTCTGCTCCTCAGTCAGAGATAAGTTTGGGGTGCTCCACAAACAAGTAGTGAAAATAACCCTTCCATGCTTGGGGAAATCTGCCTGCCTTGTTTTTAAGTAAACACACGCAGCAGGCTAGAAAAAGACCACAGCTGTGAGCACTAACTCTGCCAACTGAGAGATCCCATTGTACCCCTGTTACTTATTTGTGGACCCTTTTACATGTAAATTAGTGGTCAGCAATAGGTGTTAGTTAAAAGGAACGAGAAAGATACTGAGATTTTTTTTATTTAATTTTATCACAGGAGAAAGATTCTTCTCTAGGAAGCAGCAATGTGTATTACTGACTTTGGGATGTGTTTTTTGGATCTGTTCCAGGCTCTGATAAATACACATTTTGGCAGCTTTAAAAATATGCATTATGCCTATGCTAGACGAGTCTATCACTCTAATATGAACAAATTATTTTAAAAACAAATTATTACTTAACCATTGGGGCTACTCTTCTGTATAGCTCATTATGAATGTGTTTATCAATAAGGATGCATTTACCTGATGGACGCAAACGACTCAAGACAAGCCATTGTCTTGCTTCATGTAAATCGAATTGAGGGTGTAGAGTACCCTTACTAAAACTGTATCCTTACAATATTGATGAAAACAAATTGCTGCATACTTCTGAAGTCCTTTTTCCAGAGAAACTTGGCAAATTTTATGTTTTCCTCCTCATCTTCAGTCAAATGCAATTATACCTTATTATGGACTAATACCTTGTTAAATAACACTTGCTAAATCAGAGGCCATATCAGCTTTATAAAGGCACACCAAATCATTATGTACAACTGCACAGAAGAAGAGGTAGCCCTGGAGAGGATTTAATAATATGTTACCCTTTCTCCTTCAACGACCCGAATTCGTTTTCTTACTTTGATCACAAGTGAGGACGGGTCCTGTGGTCAGATATGGGTCTCTGTCTGGAGAGCTGTATCACAAGACAGACCTAGGACATGAATGGCAGGTAACAGGCACTGGCAGTGCGTTGAGTGGGGACACTAAAAAGTTGACTTTGTGTCTGTTAAGGTCCACTACAGAATAAAGAGGCTTTTGATTACCAAGTGATATGAACACTTAAATTATTCTTTTCATTTTTTTTAGTTTTTCTCTTTGCTTGACCTGATGATTTCCCATCTCTTCTAAAATATCAGGTACCTAAAAGAAGGTATGTGGAAACTAAGAAGGAAAGTGCAAACTCTGCTCTTTGTGAATTGGTTAAAAATTAGTCTTCATTGTGTTCCAATCGCTGCCATGACTGATTTAAGAGCTTAACTTTTGCGAGAGTTTAGCCAGCCTCCCCCGTCCCCCCCAATAATTCATTGCTGATTGTTATTCTGCCTTCGCAATTAATCAGGTTTGCAAAGGGCTTCGTTGGGTGCATTTGTATTGTTTAAATAAATCTGGAAGTACTAACCTTGTCACGTTCAGGGGTCGAGTGTGGGAATGAATCTCTAGAATACGGAGGGTAAAATACTCCAGGGCGTAGCCACAAGAGATTTCATGTGGACAATCAGAATTTATTTTCCAAGTGGATGGTGTACCCAGTGTAAGTGAGCGCTGTGGCATGTTTTAAGGTCTCCTTAACCTGTCTGTGCAAATTGCATAAATCACAGCAATAAAGTCTTTCTATTCAACGTGCTGGAGCTGAAGAGCACTGACCAGCTTTTGACCTCCTCTTCGGGGCCCCAACTGACCCTAACTTGGAAGTTCAGGCGGTCAATAGCAGGTCACGGAGGGCGTTTGCAGCACTGTTTAATTCCAGTTTGATTGCAAGGTTAATTCTGAGCTGCACAGGTAGCCTTTCGTGCCACCTTTAAGTCTTCCTGACCACCACGGAACATGTGGCTCTTATGAAGTGACCAAACAGATGGGGAGCTGGAGGAGGAGCAGGGGGAGGGAAAAAAAGGTGAAAAAAAATAAAGAAAATCAAGGGTGCTTTCTCAGTGGCCATCTCCAGTTTGGTGTGCACCAAGCTGGTCATTTATCAGTATAATGGATCTACAGCCAGCCTTAAACAATTGTCAAACATTCTTTTAAAAGCCATTAGTTTTTCAACTAATATATATCTGTTTTGTGCATTTGTTGAGCCCTTCACTTGTCACTGCAGAAGGCCTGTTAAACTAAACAGAGGCCTGATCAGTTTTCAGTGAGCTCCGCGCCTCAGAGTTCACCTGGGTCACCTACAAGATTTATGAGGCCTCGGCCGGGCATCCGCTTGGAAGCGCTGGGCGCGGGGAAAGCTGACACGGCTCCCCCCGCGCGCCCCGGCCGCTCCCGCATTCCTCGGCGCTGTCAGAGAGGCAGCAAAATTGATGACCTGGGCAGATACCAAAGTGGACATCAATAAAAGGAGATGGATTGGGCCCATCAGAGTGACGTGCCGCGCTGCTGGGGTGGCTGGGGCGAGGGGGGACCAGGTTAAAAAAACACAGGAAAGTTATTTATGTAAGCTTCAAGGACAAGGAGTTTGTCACTACTTGCTTGAGAATTTAATCTGAACGTGGTCGTTCTTCTGTTTTCCATCACTCTGTGGCTGACAAAGACTGCCACGTTATTGCAACTACTAGATAGCTCTGCTGTGGTCTTGAGTGCAGGAAATTGTATTAAAATTTGCATTAAGAATACTAGCATAGTGGTGGGGAAGCCATTCCTTTCCGTGAAAAAATGTAAAGGAGGTTTATTTAACAAACACTGAGTAGTATTTTCAGCTTGATCAAGCAGGAATTGAGGCCCTCTTGATTAATAAGGGCACTTAGACACATCGGATGACTTGGGGTTTTTTTTGTGTTGTAGCTACATGACTATTTTTACATGTGTGCCAAAGCTAGATGCGTGTTGGGAACAGCTTGCTTGAAATTCACCTGAGGGGTATTTCTGTGGCAGGACGAGCAGCACTGGACCGGACACTATTTTATCGGAAGGAACTTTTACATACAGACACGCAGATATACTATCAACAACAGCATCATTTTCCATGCTAACCATGGCTTTGGTTCTAAAACACACTAAAGAAACAGTCAAAGAAATGGTTTCTGAGACTTCTTTCCGTTTTATGCTCAAAGTGTTTACTTGCCCTCTGGGAGGCTTGCTGAATTCTTCCGTATTATGTAAATGAAATCTAAATCTAAAATGTGATCTGTGTACTTGGAAATATTATGCATTCAGCCATATAAGCAGCAATGGCAGAGTCCCCAGATCACGATGTTTACAAAGAACGGCTCTGCTATCTACACGCAGCATTCGCAATACATGGAGCTCTTGGAGTTTAAAGACTGAAAGAGAGTGAAAGAACAAACAATACTCCTTCCCTTAAAACTGATATGCTGAGGCACAGCAGTTGATAAATATAAAGGAATGAAAGAAGAAAAGGAGAAGTGTCTTTAAGATGATGTGCTTTTTAAGTAGAATAAGCATTACGCATAAATTTCGGAAGGAATTGTGAATGGTCTATTTAAATTTTCTTTTTTTTTTTTTAATGTGGCAAATTTCCTGAACACCCATATGTTTCTGCTTACTATAAATAAAAGATATTTAAGTGACATAAATATAGATTTCTTGTTATAAATTGTCACACCATCAATGGAGGACATTACAGCATAATTGATATTTGTGGATTTTTTTTTTGTGGAGCTGGAGGAAAATGGATAGTGGATAGTTACAGAGAACAGTTTGAGGCTGATGTAATAAGTTACATTAAAGAAGAAATCTTGGGAGAAGAGGCATGTTATGTTATGTTACCTCTCTCTTGCAGATAAGACCCCATCTTACTAATATGTTGTCTGTATTTCCACTTCTTAAGAGCAAAAATGTTTTAGTTCTAGTAGACCTGTTGATTTGACTTTTCATGAAGTTTGTTTGTCACAGGGAGTACAGTTAGAGCTACCTTTGTCTGCAGTCTTTTGGTATATAGGGATTCTTCCATTATTCTTTTCATTATTCTCTTAAGACACTATTTTCTCTGGCATGCTGATATATAGTAGGCAGTTCAGTAGTCTGGGAATTCCTCGTGTCCTCAACTGTTCCAAAGAATATTTGTGTGATGTTAAAATATGTGTTACTGGTTTGGAAATAACTGATTGTGTTTGGGTAGGGCAAATAACGAATATGACAACAATTGCATAGGAATTCCCAACTTTCCGGTCCAATTGGAGTTTATAAACTCTGTAGGATTTCCTTAGCAGTTTATAAGACCCACAAGATTTCATATAGATTTGATAAGTCCTCCGGAGTTCACTAGATTTTACAGCCTCGGTAGGAGATCTGCAGTTTTATAAACCTTGTGCGGGTCCATAAGTGTATTCAGCAGTCGATCAGGGCTTTATAAAACCATCAGAAGCTTTTATTCCTTGTCTTGCCTATCCCCTTGCTTTTGGGATTTATAGCCTGAACAGACAAGGCAGATACCAGCTCTACCATGACACTTCACGTTTTGTAAGATCTCCTAGCCAGGTTTTACAAAGGTAGAAAGCCTTTTTAATCATGCATTTCACTTAGGTGTTTTTACCCAGTTAGTTTTGCTGAGAAAGCTCTTAAAGCCCTAACTTTTACATTCGTTCCTAAAAAAAGTCAAGTTGCAGGAAAACAGCAGAGTGACACAAACATATAAAATAGGTAATTCTTAATGACAAGAACGTGTAGCAATTTAGTGCAAAATGACAAATCAAACCGGAATGCCAGCTTTTTTTGACAAAAGTTAAAACATACCTGTAAGGCACTCGAGATGAAGTTGGTTAGTTATAACACATTCTCCAAAAAAATACTGAAAATGTTTAGTGACATGAAAGATTTCTGAGCATTAGATTCATTTTTAAATTTATTAGCTCTGCCCTTTCTCAATAACATATGTAGAATTAATGAGAAATATTTACATATATTTGTTCTGCGTAATTTGAAAATATATACACGTTCTGAAAAGCTATTCAGATTTTTCCAGGCTTGAGAGAAATGGGGCAACCATTGGCTTCCAATGGCTTGGGCAGGTAAAAGGGTGCTTTCTAGTGGGTTTGAATTTTGAGATGAGTTGCCTATTACCAAGCCCAGCAGAGGAACTTTGCTATTTATGTTTTAAAATACATACTTTGTTTTTAATTAGAAGTATGCCAAGACTGGGAGACCCCAATTAGGATCAGTGGCAGGGTGAATTTTCAGATGTACATAACACCGTATCTAGAGGTAGGTAGTCTATGAAACAAGAGTGACAAACATGTGCGCACACACACACACACACACACACACATTTTCCAGATGAGCTTAGGAATTAACATCTCCAAAAGGGGCCCATGATGGGTGTTAATGGCACATCACACCCACATACACATTTTTAATGGATGGGAAAATACTGCTGAAGAATACTGGTTTTTCTTTTTCTGTGAGCTTCCTGTATTGTCCTGAGATTTGACCACAGTGAAGTTTTTATTATAGATACTCAGATTTAAGGGGCAGGTACCTGCCCCTTATATATACCATTATATATTATATGTGTGTAGAGGCACAGTGGGCTTGAGGTCACACTATCTTGTTTCTTATCTTTGTCAACTGGCTACTCTCTCCATCGCTCCATAGTGACCATTCAGCAGGGAGCGCACAAAGCGGGCAAAGCCAACACCTTGACTTGCATTTGTATTTTCTTATTCCTTCTTGCCAATAACTCTATGTGACCTAGTAGACCACGAGTTAAAATAGAGAGAGGTCATGTACACCTGCAATTAAAAGGAAAAGAAGGCCTTTTGTCTTAAGTTAGTGATTCACTGCACAGATTTATTTATTTATTTTTCCTTCTATGGACTAGATCTTACTTTTGGTCATGGGGATGCAGGGTGTCTTGCTGTCACTGGCTTATGGCCTTTTATCAGTTATGTTTTGTAACTGTTACTGCAGAAATACAGATTTTAGTGTTGGCTAATCCAAGCCTTAAAATTTCGGAGGGTAAGAAAGATTATGTGCATTTTAGACTAACAGCAAAAGTAAATATCAACTAGTTCTTCTAGTTCTCCATCTGCCTTTTTTTTTGGTGTGACTGCATCATTTTGGATTACTTTAAATTCTTCTGAAGAGGCATTTTGGCTGCTTTCAGAAAGATGCCAGAGTCATAAATATATTTGTTTTCTTAGTTTCTATGTGCTGATGAATTACATTTATTTTTCCTCCTATTTTGCTGCTTTCTGCATGTTGTGGTAGAGGTTGAGTCGCTGCAGTACCTAGAAGACCTCCTGCCTGATCATTTTTTATTTTCTGATAAACTAAATGCTTTATATTCAGTCCTGAAGATCCAATATACTGGATTCCTGTGATCAAGATACAATTTCAACTCTTATTTGATTTTTTTTTTGTCATTAATGGTTGCAGGAAAAAGTTCTGGGAACATGAACCCTGTTCTCATTAACTCAGCAAAAACAACGTCTTAACTTGGGCTTTATACTGTTTTGTTTCTTTATTTTCTGGGACTGTGTGTGAAAGCTTTGTAACTAGTTTACTAGTTCCTGCCTCGTCCATGTCCTGTTCCTTAGATTTCTGTCCTTAAGCTCTTCTGAGCAGCAACTGTAATATTCTTTATATCTCTGTGCCTAGCACACTGGGATTGACAAGATGTGGGGCTCTATCAGCTGCCAACATATACAAGTTAAATAAAAGGAGCTGCAAACAAAACAAAGAGCCTCTTTTAACATCTTTCATCCTTTGAGTGAGGGGATTTAGAAGAGAAGAAAAACATTAATGCCTCTTTTTTGTAGCCATTGCACTGGGATAGTGGATAGGCAAAGAATACAGTCCCTTTCACTTAAATAGCTATCCTTGTGAATGTCTCTACTTCAGACTTCATGACAGAATGCAGATATCCTCATACACTGGAACATTGCTAGTTGTCCTGCTGCTGAAGTAGCATTCGTGCTCCTTGATGCCCGTGCTGGGGAGAGTAGGGGTGGAAGGAAGGCTGAAAAGGCAGCAGGGAATTTTGCAGGTTGGTTTCTGGAGTTTTACAACAGTCTTAACTGCAAGAACGTTCTTTGAAAGGCAGATGTTCCTGGCGATAGCCTTTTACAGGGAAGTGGCTGGAATGGTAGATGAGGAGTAGCGGATAACCAAAGGATGGGCTTTCACAGAATCACAGAATGGTTGAGGTTGGAAGGGACCTCTAGAGATCATCTAGTCTAACCCCCCTGCTCCAGCAGGGACACCCAGAGCAGGTGGCACAGGGCGGCATCCAGGTGGGTTTTGAAGACCTCCAGAGAACGAGACTCCACAGCCTCCCTGGGCAGCCTGTGCCAGGGCTCTGGCACCCTCACAATGAAGAAGTTCTTCCTCACATGGAGATGGAACTTCCTGTGCTTCTGTTTCTACCCATGTTTGTACCTTGTCCTGTTACTGGCCACCACCGAAAAGAGTTTGACTCCATCCTCTTCACACCGTTCCCTCAGGTATTTATACATTATTTGTTGATGTTTTAGCTTCAGTAGAACTTCCGATGCTGTCTTCCATAATAGCTCCTTAGGCAAACAGATGAAATTTGGGCTAGATAAGTGGACAGTGAGGTATACTAAAAGTGGCTAATGTACTGGGCACGTGGGATTGTAACCAGTGACATGAAGTCCAGCTGGAGGTCAAGCACTAGTGATGCTCTTCAGGGATCAGTACTGGGCCCAGTCCATTTTAATGTCTCCATGACTGACCTGCATGTTGGGATTGAGAGCACCCTCAGCAAATTATCAGCTGAAGAGTTTCTAGTGCAGCAGGTGGCTGTGTTGCTGTTCAGAGGGATATAGACAGGCTGGAGAAATGGGCAGAGAGGAAACTTATGAAAAGGAAAATGTCAGATCCTGCATCAAGAGAAAAATAACACCCCATACCAGTGCAAGCTTTGCCACAACCTGGGAGTTGTGGAGTTTTGACAAACTCAGGATTGCACATGAGCCAGCAGCACAGTGCAACCTCATGACTTTTTAGGGAGAGATACACACACACACACACACACACATACACACACACACAGAGGATATCAGATACCACTCTGAATATGATGCATGCTGGTTTTAAGCTTTCCCAGTTTCATTTTGTAGTAAAGCCAAATAGATTTAATTATTGCTCCCTTAAATGGCAGGCATAAATACAAAAGAAAACTTAAAATTTCATGGAAAAAAAAAATCTGGATGTTCAGCTTGATTCAAATGGATACAAGTGATTGGTCTAAACCCAAAATATTTATCTAGTAAAACCTCCAAACCTTTTGCTGGAAGTAGGCCGTATAAAGGAGAGTAATGAATCAGCTGTGCTTGTTCTATTTCACCTGAAGGAACCAGGCAGGTTTCCTTCCTTGTACCTTTATCTCACTGCAAAGTAAATCCTGCTCAAGGGGCCAGTGACAACTCTAATGGATAATTTACAATCTGCAGGGCTTCTGGATTAAATAACAGAGGGTCTGTAAACCAACAGGCTTCAGAGAAAACACTAGTAATTTGTTTATTGCCCTCTCTGAGTTCCCCAATTACAATTGATCTCCATTTAGCAGCCTAGTGCTGCTAATTGTTTGGAAAAGAATGAAATGACTTAATCTTTATAGGCATCTTCTAGCCTAGGGTTTGACTTCATAATTCACTGTGTCAATCTCTCTAAAGCAAAGATAAGTGGACTGCGTGGTTACATACTGTACTTTAACAAATACTTAATTTATAAACAGTAAAGCTAGACAGTGTGTTAAGTAGCTGACTGACTGCCCCTGATTGCCGTCTGGCTTTATGCCATCGATAGACACGCAGAAGGAAGCAGAAGGAGCCCTTGGCTGCTGCTGTCCTAGCAAGGCATGTGCTTGAGTTGTACCAGGTGGAATTTAATCAGCCCTAGATCTTCTTATCCCTCCTAGAGTGTTGCTGTGAGTATTTAGGAAAGGTAGGAAGGAACCTCTACAGGTGCAAGCACTTTGAAAGGCTTAATGAGCTGTTTCTTAATATATTTGGGCTGGAAATACTTAGCTACAAACACTGACATTTTCAAGACTGCAAAGAAACTAGTCCTAATGATATCTTAAAATGGTTTGTATTTAAGTCTTCACTATTGCCATTCCATAATGTGAGGTTATCAGTTTTTATGATGTTTCTAGATGTGTGTAAGTTAATATATGATGGTTCCCTGTAATTACTAATTTTACCAAAAATGTACCAGTTCACATTAGAAAGAGCTCGTCATCGTAAACAGTTTGTACAAAAGCAGAATAGCTTCAGAGTGGTCCACTACAATGTGCTCCTCAACCTAATGGTCCAAGTGTCTGTGAGGTGGGAGATCTTGTCCCTCTCAATGTAGGTAGAGATGAACAAAGATTAGAAGTCCTGTCACTTGCATCCAGCTGAATCCTCTTTTTGTGGTCTCTCAAAAAAAGAGGATCTAAGGCTTGTGCATTCCCTTTCAGTAATCTTGAGGATGACTTGCCTGCTTTGTGGGGGCCCAAATGGTGCATCTCTGCATCTTTTAAGAATGGCTTCCAAAACTTTTCCAATACGCTGAATTCAGTTTTGCATCTACTGCCTCGAGCCAGATGCATTAATGAAATATTAAATAAGATGGATTTTTTTGTGGAACTCCGCCTCCCTTCCAGACTGATAGCTCTTTTTTTGAGCAAAGCACCGGTAAGTCCATGTTGTATTTTATGCTGGTTTGCATGTGCGTTTATCTCAGTTGCTTCTACACAACTGAGGTCTGACAAAAGATCTTCCTGTGATTACTTTGCTGTTGAAGTTAGAACTACTTCTGGAAAGACTGTGGAATAATGAAGAACTAGTAAAATTAGCTTGTTTCAGATGTATGTTTGCAGCTTCTTTCTCAGATTCCAACTTCAACATCAGCTGGGATGTGTTACATAATGTAAACATGAGACACACCAGGAGAAATGATTGCAGCTGTCTGATTTGGTCATGAAGGATCAGCAATCAGTAGCAGAGGATCATTAGATCTGATTCAGATAGGGTCTCTTGGGGTGAAGTAGCTGATGAGAGCAGGAACATGAGTCTGCTTGAGTGTACTGGTGACGTGTCTTTCAACAGGCTGATAAGAGAGGGATGCCTGACAAAAGGGACTGCGACTTCATTAAAAAGGAGCTCTGTTATTCTCCACCAAGGGGAGGAAGCTCAGGAAGTTGGAGACAGAATAAAAAAGTAGGGGTGATAATGGACATAAACTAGGAAAAGCTGCAGAGTGGTGAAGTAATGGAAACAGAGAAGATTATTTCAGTATTCTCTCTGCATCTTGCTTTAAACCTGCCTGCCTGCAGCTGTGCTGTTGGGGCACTGTGAAGGACTGATTGTAGTGTTAGGCATTGATGCCCACTCCTTTGAGGGGGCTAGGCTGTGGGTCCAGCAAATAAGGTGGAGAAACCAGGGAAAGACAATACTAAAGTTCAACAGAACTATCAAAAATGCACGTGTTGATGGACGGTGGCTTCAAATGCAGCAGCAGCCCGGTGTACATCCATCATAGGAAGCATTAACTGCTACATTCCAATCATAACAAATGAACCCATAAAGTAGGTTAGCTGACACACAAAAATGAGTGCACTTAGCTCCCAACAGTTTCAGCGAGTGAAATGAATATACATACCCAGAGCAAGAGCATAATCTTATGTCATGAGTATATTTGATCTAAAATAAATTGCAGTGCAACTTGCACTAAGGAGGAATTCCAGTAGGCAATATCCTCTCTTAAGACTGCTTCAAAGTATCCTCAAGATTTCTAGTACAATTATATCCAGACTTAGTAAAATGCCAGCTCCACTTGGCAACTGACTTTTTTGTTATTCATAGTCCCTGGAGCGGTAGCTTAAGACATCCCTCAGTATACTTCACCTGTCTGAAACACTTTCACATGTTCATAGAGCTAAATTAAACTGAAATTACTCTCTTTTTTCATATAATCCACAGTATAGCTCTTGGATAATCCCTAAAATAATTCTGAATAAAAAATACGCCGTCAAACAAGCTTTCAGCATGTGCTCATTACTCTTTCTAAAGTTAGTGTGCAAAAATATTTTTCATTCTCTGAATTGTTTTCTTCAGAATTATCCTACTGCAAAGCTAATAAGCACTAGCACTAAATTCAGTGCGTTTGTGGTAAATAATACATTTAATCTCAAGTGAAAGATGTAGATCAGGAAGTAAACTAACTATTTGCAATGTAGGAATGGCTGAGACTATTCTTAAGGATAAGGAAAAATGAATTTCTTGAAATTTATGCTTATAAATTTGAATTTGAAATAATGTTGTCTGAATAGAGATAAGCACTTAAGAGTACCACATTCACCGAGACTTCAAAATAGAGCCTAGTAGAAGAAATGTCTCCATTTTCCTTTCCTTGTGTCGCAGCGTTACTGACGTTGACTGAGTAACAACAGAATATCCTTGATGATGTTGGCAACCTGTCTGCCCTTCCCACTGCCATCCCAAAGCATAAGGTAATGCCTAAATTGTGTCCTCCCTGGAGTTAAAATCGACCCTGGGCTTCCCAGGCCAAACTTGGCATCTCCTCAGAGCCAGGGTGACTTTGGGCTCAGACCTGTGCTGTCACCAGGAGAGAGTCTCCCTCTAAGCTCGAGTTGGGCCTACACACATAGGCCTCTTAGGCACAGGCAGCACAGGTAGTCTTGAGCTTTTTATGTTATTGTGTTACTGCTCTTACTACAGGTACTGTGGCCTAGAAAACAACCTGATTTGGTTCAGGTCCAGACTGAAAACCTTCTGGTGCACTGTTGGTTAGGTGGAGATGTTTTCCCTCTCCTCTTTAAACATAAGCCACAGAATGAATGACTAGTAAACATCTTGCAGAGGGGCGATGAAATGCAAGTTGGTTCTTAACTACTTGGGAGTCTTAGGACCTTTGTAGATCTAGAAACAGCTTTTTGCGTTTTTTACGGTGTGTAGCTCACACCAAACCTGAGCAACTTCAATTCTATTTCCAATTTACTTTTTTTATATCTTTTCTAATACAACACAGCTGTTATCTATTACATACTAATAAGCATGCTGTTGAGACTAGATTTTGACAAAATACTGCTGAATGCTAGATTTTCATTCATTTTTATTAGGTCTAAGTTTTGAATTGCAAGGAATCTGAAACAGTTATTGAATAAGGTGTTAGGTGTCTCTGAGGTGCAAACAATGAAAAATACAATGCAAGTCTCTTATTCATACAGCATGCGTGCTTCCTAAAGTAGCTTGGATGTTTCCTTTTTCCTGGATGGTGCTTTTTGTTTCCTCTATTAAATAGTACTTAAAACCCACAACTTCAGTCAATCAGTAAACAGGATCATTACTTCTAAGTGTTTCAGATTCTGAATCAAGGGTTTCATTTAATTTTCCAAGTGGAATAATGCATATAGATGAGGATGTCAAATTGCAAATAACCTGTATTAGAATGGCGTGTACAGTGCTTATAGTGAGTAATCAACATTATTGACTTAGCTTAGGGATTTAAAATGCTGAAAAACGCTAGCAGAATAAATTGATTGGAAGAATGGAGATGTGCATCACTGTTAAAAATTTGAAATGAGAGTAGAAAGATGCGGTAGTATTTTGTAATTCAGAAATATATGCATATATATGTGTAGATATATACAGCTAATGCCGGTGCTATTGATTTAAATTTCCACTGGGACAAAAGAAAGCATGCTGACTTTGATTTGAATGGTTATGCTGGGATTCATTATCAATATGTTAAAATACAAATTGTTGGCTATGTAGTGCCCCTGCTGAACTTTTTCCATTAGTAGTTAATGGCCATCAAGGCTTACTTTTCGTAGTTTGAAATGCTATTTTTTTTCCCCTTCTGTAATCACTGCTGTCATTCGTGAAACCTTTCCAGAGATGATGACTAAATTCAGATGATTCATTTCCAAATCCCGGGATTGCAGACCTGTGCCTGGCAGCAGGAGCGTTACCACGTAGTGCTTAGTGATCTCTTGCCTTAGAGCTGGAACCGTGGAGGTTGCCCGAGGGAAGCGCCTCTCCACCTCCTCCAGAGGGGACCCCGTTCTGAGTTTTCCCAAACATAGAAGTATCAGGCCTCACCTCAGTTGGGGTGAAGCTTTTATTTATATCAGTGAGACTGGCGATATGAGTGAGCTTATCCGGGAAGAAGATTGTAAGCATTTAATTCAATATTTATAACTGTAGATGAGTGCACTCCCTTGATTTGTTTGTTGTCTGTCATTCATGGGATTCTGTGAATTCCGACTAGCTTCAAACACAAAACACGCCAAAGCCCAGTGGTAATATTCATGCTCATATTAAAAAGCTTTTTAATGCCACGAGTTGTCTTAGTGATTTCATTGAGACGCTTTGCCGTGCAAAATGTTAATTGCGAGCAGTATATCATGATCTTGCCCTCGGTGAATGCAGCCTGCCTGTGTAGCCACTCCAGTTCCTAACTGTTGCCGCAGTGGAGTCACCTTGGCTTGATATCTTGTCAGCTCTCATAAAGGCGGCATCCATCCTCCCCACTGGCTGCCTGACAGACCCTCGAGGGAATCCCTGCTCCCGCTCCCGCCGCTCCCGGGCCGTAGGAACGGATCAACATCCCAGCGCGCTGGGGCCGTGTCCGCGCTAGGTTAAAAGCAGATGTTGCTTGTGCCTCTCGAAGAGCTGCTCTAATTAGTTTGGAAGAGCTGAGCTGTTCACAGGTATGCACCTCCCCGGCACAGAAAGATGCCTGCTGGTTAAAGATCACTCCTGTGCTGTTTCTGCTGTAGTTTACTCTGTAGGTCCCTGTAGGCTGGTGATGAATGAAGTTTTGCCCATCTCTCTGCAAACACATGTAGTTTGGGTAGCGACAGGAGATTTCATGGGGCGGAGAGGGCTGCCTCATGGCCCAGCCCTCTAGTTCTTCCTTTGAGCTCTGCTGGTGGCAAGTATCAATGGGTCGGTGTCTCCTCCTGGCTCTGAGAACTCTAGTGGAAGTTTTGCCTGAGCAGAACCTGTGCCGTTCAGCCTTTTATGCAGGTACCTGTTACACAGCATGGACATTGCATTAAAAAAGTGTAATAATACTGTTGTATCATTGCCATTGATGTGGAGAAGATACCTTATAAACTACCCTAGTAAAGTGTATAATCAATTTCCAGTGTTTTGCATGTCAGACATGGTTTGTAGTCTAATCTCATTCAAGCATTTACACCTATGTGTCTGCATGTGTGAGAATACATATATTAAATACAGCTCCCCCTTATGTTAACCTTACAAATTAAATCATGTTCAGTTAAGCACATGAAAGCTGCGATGCGTGAAATGCCAGATGTGTTGTTGCCTGTGCAACTTAATTCTGGGTTCTGCTTTATCCAGCATATCTGCTTACTGATGAGGAGCACTCTTTGAAAAGCCTGGTCAAATCATTCAATATGGTCTCAGTTTATAAGCACAGCGAGATCCCAGCTATATGGATAGCCGTAAACACCAAGTGTTCTAACTCCTGAGTGCTTGACTTTGACCTAAATGTTAGTTTTGGTTTCTTTTAAAATAAGAAATTGTCATACAACTTACTCTTTCAAATAAGCAACCAACTATATTATGCGTAATGATTAAAAATAAATCAAATAAAAAATTCCCTAGTTGGAGAACTTCTTTTCACAATTGTAAAAACATTTCCTGATTTTGTGTCTCAGCTGCTCTGGGTTTCAGACCCTGCTGCTCTGCAATGTCGAGTGGACTGCAGAGCACTGCCCAGCTCTTGAGCTTGCCTCTGCTTTCCGGTTTTGACCTCCCTGCATGTTGGATGAGCCGGTGACTGTCCCCCAGGCTGCATTTGGACTCGTGCAGGAGAGAGGGCTGTGAGATGTTTAACCCCTCTGGCTGGGGCACAGCCACCCTGCTAGAGAACTGCAGCTTTAGTTCCTTCCTTGCTGAGCAAGGGTTTTGCTCTGGTCAGCAGCTGGAGAAGGCTGTCGCTGCAAGAAGAGAGGGGAAAATAAGGAGGGAGGCTGAGGTGGTCAGCAGTCTGAAACCCCATTTCCCGTGTCTCCCGCTGCCCCCCAAGCGCCCCCGCATGCAGGTGACCTGGCACCTCCAAGGCGCTCCCAGGGCAGCTGTGCTGCCTGCAGCTGCTCAGCACGGCTCTCGAGAGCCTTCGTGTTCGGGGATGCTGGCAGCCAACTGTAATTTCCTGGGGAACGCAAGCATGTGAAAGGAAATGGCAATTACCAGCTATTCATATCTCGGCAAAATCTGAATGGAATTTCATGGGACAAATAAAAGAGCACTTCTCTTGCCTGGGAGTCTCTCTCCCGGCTCAAGCAGTGGAGGTTTTAGAGCTACAAGAATCTTTTATGATGGAAAGCTTGAGCTCCAGTTTTCTCTATAGTGCCGGGTTTATTTATCACCACTCATAATGTTGAATTCGAGCAGCTCAGAATGCAGCTTGCCCCCCTCTCCCCTTGGGGGTTCAGTACTCCCACGCTGCAGCCAACTTGGCCACTGGTGGCAAGCTGGGTTTGTTGTTTGGTGTTAAAAAGGCCTAGGAAAGGCCAAAGCTTGTTTTTCTAGCTGCTTGCTCTTTTATTTTACCCCTTTCAGTTCCACGCATTAGGGCATTCATCCAGCTTCTAACTAGGATTGCACAGTTTAATTCTCCTCCTCTGGGCCATACAGATGACATGCTTCATCTAACAGCAGCTCTGAGCAGATACATTCCTGTGATATAGCCGCAACCGGCGCTTCAGATGCGCTGAGTACCAGCGCTTTCCATGTTCCAGGCTGCATTTGGAGTGCTCCCCAGGGATCGTTTCCCCAGCATGCGGAAAGCTGCCTCGGAGCCCCCGCCGCGCTCCCCCAGCTGCGACCGCTGTTAGCGCTGCTCTCGCCGAGCCCTGCTCCCCTTGCCAGTAGCGACTCGGCTCAATACAGTGGCCTGGCCTTTTTCTCCAGGTTCTCTTCTGTTGCAAGCTGGCTGCCTTTGCACTCGGCTGGGTTTTCTGTTCTGTTTCCTGCTCTCCTTCCTGTTGATGCGTTGTCTTTATCGGCAAAGATTGGGCTCCGTGCAATGTTACCGTGCCAGCCTAGGGTTAATTGTCTAGAGAATTCCCACTGGAGCTAGTTTTTACCTTGGCAGACTTGACTACTTGGCCGTTGAGGGGATATGTTAGGCCCCTTGGGGATCCCGTGGGGCCCCTTCCTTTTAAGTGAAGGGTGTGCTGTAACCCAGTACTTTTCCACATACGATGGTGGTGCGTTTTGCTCGTAAAAGATATGGGGCTACAGCCTTCAACTTTGACCAGTACAGGGTAACTTCATGGAATGTTATAGTTGGTATTCAGCAGGCCTTTCTCCTTGTCACTTAATCTGAGTGTTGCTGAAGATACAGTGTTGTCTATTACTGTTCATTGGTATATGAGCTTTACTTATGTATTATTTAAATTCACAGCTGAAGGGAATGTGCATATATAGCTTCACATCTCACTTAAACGCTTCAGCAGCTTTGAGCATAGTAGGACTTCTGGGTGTTTTAATCTCTTTTTCCTATAGATTTTCTCAGACTTGGTAATGCAGTGTTTTAAAAGATTGTGAAAACACAAGGAAAATGCTGATGCAAGGCCTACAGCATTCCTCTAGAAAAAGAATCTATGTTGTCTCGCTACATCCATGTGTTATTTCTGTCTCTAAATATTTCCCGAGCATCGGTACATAGTCATTTATAGCCAACATTAACAGTGGCTAATAATGGCTGCTTCCATGATGTTGCTTACTTCAGTAGCACTTAATCTGCATGGCCAAGTGGACACATTAGTCACATTTTTAGCCAAAAGAGAAAGCGGCGCTCAGCGAAGGTTCCCCAGCACACCGCGGCGAGCCACTTCCTCGTCCTCACCGCTCTAGGCAGAGAAGACCTGTTGAAAGGCATCTCTACAGCTTCAGCCTCAGAGGGAAGTCAGGAGCGGAGAGGGAAAACGACGCTTCCCAGTTCCCCAAGCTAGAATTCGAGTCACAGTCCCCACCACTCTCCGCCTATGGCTGACCCAACAAAACACGTGGTTCTGTTATTGGAAGGGCTCTAGCCCGGGGTGATTTGCTTGGAGTTGGCTGCTGCTTGCGCTGTGTGCCAGAAGGGCCTTCACCAGCACCTGTGGAACGAGCGCTCAGCCTCAGCGTGACTTTCCCACCAGGTCGTCTGCAAGGAGCAGGTAGCACCAGTAGTGTCAGCTCAAGGAAGCGCTCACGATTAGGAACTTGCCCCCGCAAAAAGCATGCTCTTATATATGCTGTAAAGAAAGAAATACTCTTAGTAAAGTGCCTTCACAGGAGGACATGCAAAGGGACTAATTTAGTAAGTCTGCACCGTAAAATATTAGGCAAGTGCTAGCATAGCCATTAATACTCTTTTAACACAAGGCAATTTCACAGCCTCATTTACTAACTGGAATCTCCCAAGTCTAGTTGGTAATTGTGCTTTTTATTCATCTCAGTAAATTCCATTTAGTGCATTTTAGCAGTTTCTTAGTGTAAATGCATTGAGTGTTGTTAAATTGGATTAATAGCTTTTGTGTGATGTATGTTATATATATGTTTAACTGAAGGTGTTCCAACTCTTCTTATAATGCACACTTTCACTTTTTATTGACTTTTCCCTTCCCCCCTCCCCTTTCTACTGGTAATAATGATCCTGTGTGTTTATGGTATATGGTTCATAAATAGAGCCTTGCTTACTGTACCAGTGTTGGGTTAGGGTCATCTTCAGCTCACCGTACTTTGTTTGGGCCTGAGGCAAAATGGGGCAGAAAATCTTTTCAGAACCTGGATAAATAATCATAAAACAGTTGTGTAGACATGCTTTTTTTTAAGTTACATCTCTCCAGCTTTGCTTAAAATAGATGCAAAATTAGAGTAGTGTGCGCTGGCCTTGTGTTTTACCGTGGTCTTTTGGTTGCACGTCTTTAGCGTTATAACCAGCTGTTTACTGCAGTTCGAGTTCCTTCATGATGTTTCTTGTAGTTCTTTAAGTTCTTCACAACACCTGAAACTTCTAAATGAGCGCTACTCACGTGCTCTCATGTAAAAAGGCATTCAATGACAGCAATACGTCAGTCAAATTGGGATGCGTCTATGTTAAGACTTTTAAGCCTGCCATTTAATGAGTAGGGAGTCTGTATTCAAATATAGCTGACTGAATATCTTATGTTTTCATGTTTACTTCATCTCATTTCCCAGTTTTGTAGTGGTAAAAGTTGGGAATAGCCTATCTTTTGCTGGATGGGGCAGCATTAAAGAACAGGCAGAATAACCTGAGCCCCGAGAAGGGAACAAATGAGAAAGAGAGGTTCCCATCCCAGGTGCTTTGTGAGGTATAAGAGGGAACGTGGTTGGCTCAGCTAGTGCCAGCAGTGTCCATCTCCCTCCTCTTGGCGTATGTATGTTGCCAGGCTAGATGTGCCTAACATCCCAGAGCTGCTGCTCTTAAGGATTTGAAAGACTGAAGAGGAAACTCAGCGAAACTGGAAGCAGGGGGAGAAAATCCTGTAATGTGGAAGCTGAGTTCCTGAGCGGAGAGGTTTAACTGTGGGTAAAGAGGAAAGACTACGTCTTCAAGATATGATTCAGAGGAACGCAGGCTACAGCCGCCATCTATACCTGCATGCCCGCGTGTTGGGCCTTCACAAAGTAGCATGTGAAGCAAGTTGTCATGATCAGGGGTGGGTTTAGAACAGGGGATCCCTAGTATCCCTGCTCACTTCTGCTGTTTCTGCCCAGCCGGGGAGCCCATGCCCTCTGCCTGCTTCCTTCAGGCCAGGCTAAGGAGAAAGTTCTGCAGCCTCCCAGCCTCCTAAGTAGTCCAGTTTCTGGCAGCTGCTACATGTTAATAAAAGTTGCATGATTTTTGTAATCCTTTATTTTCTTTCATTTGTGGGATAGAAGCAGGGGTTCGATTTTAATCCTTACGTTTTCCACTTGAGGGAACTGTTTCCATCTTAGTTTCAATTTAAAAATAGTCTGCATACAGAGCATATTTTATTATGATTTTTTTATCTATAACATTATCTATAACATTTATCTATTAACATTATTTTTGTGTAACATTTTATTATTATACTACAGGCAGGTATCAGTGATGGATTTCTTTCTTTTGTGTAGCAATCCATTATAGTTGGATTACTTCCTGCATTAGGAAGCATTGTTGATTAAATGGTCAAAATTCACGTGAATTGGAATTGAAACTGTAGCAGTTTAGATTTTGAATGACAAAATGTCACTCTGCATCGGACATGATGGTTTTTTCCTCTTAATTCCTGTGATATGTGTTTAATTTATAACTGGGGAGGTGAGTGTTACAAGCCTGTCCTGTGCAACTGAAATCAATTCCTCTAGAAATAAGTCATTGCGGTATATGGCTCTATGGGCTGCCCCGAGGGTCCCATGGGGGCCAAGCTGCGGCACCAAGTGCAGGGGCCTGTGGGGAGAGGGAGCTGGGTGACACTTGCGTGGGGCGGGAGAATCAACTTCAGAGCAGACTTCAGCGGAGAAGCTCACGTGGCCAAGCGCAGGGCAGTGTTTGCAGGCAGTCACACTGAGAAACACTGAAGAATTGATTGACTGCACTGGGGTTTTGTTTGTCTGTTTATTTTTATATTTTCTGTGGTTTCTCTTGCTGTGATTAAAGGAAATTTCTTCTTTCTTTTTTTTTTTCTTTAAGAAGAGGGCACATACAAACTCTGCAAACTCATGACCAACAGTTGAAGCATATTGTTTGTCAGCTGCTCAAGTCTTTTTTTTTTTTTTATCCTTTGCTAGAATGCTGCCAAAAATCTTCAAGGAGTTTCCCAAATTCCTTGTTGCAAGAACATTATAAGGGCTGGAGAGAAGATGTAATTCCTTCTGTAAACCCTCCAGCCTTCCAATTAGGGAAAGTCATGTTCTGGTTAGATTTCAGTGTTGCTCACCATCTTTACCAAGCAGTCCTAGAAGGTACCACCATATGAGCACCTGAAAATATAAATCAGGATGACTTAGGCTTTTCTGTTTTTTTAATTCCTGTTATTTTTTAGCTACATGGCCTCATACTGACAGTGCGGCAGGTAGCGTGTGGGTGCTAATTTAATTAAATGAAAGTCAAAGAGATGGAGTGGAGCAAATGACCACAGTGACAGTCTTCTCTACCAAGAAGGAAGAGAGGCAAATATGTTTTTCTGGTTAATAAAATATTGTTCGATATTTAACTTGAAAATAATGCTAATAGAAAGAGTGGGCCAGTGGGCTTCTCTACAGCAGGAAGCAGATGTCTCACAAAACCCTATGTACCGGTGTTAAAGTTAGCCTGTCACTTCAGCAGATATTAGGAGAGGGATCAAAATTGCCACCAATTTTTGTTGGTTTTCAGACATCTACTACTATAAAGCCTGAAGAAAGGATTGATCTGATGAATAAGAAACTGCTGTTTTTCTATTTCAGATTTGTGTGCTTGTTGAGTCCGTGTTGCGGAGTCTTATCCCACAAGCTGTACATTAAAGACCCTTGTACAGTTATTCCTGCATCTTGTTTCCGCGTGTGCTCATCCGTGTGAACGCTGGAAAACTTCTGTGAACCTTGGTGTCAGAAATGTTTTAATCCAATGAATATTTGTGCAGCGCAGCAGTGCAAAGGGGGAAACGTGTCTGAATGTTCCCAGAACAAAGTATTCATCTAGCTCCCTAAGCAGCCTGTACTGATTTTGCATCTTTTACTTACTAGCGCATTTATTCCTGAAGAGTTTTGTAGCCAACCTGTTTTCACCTGCGACAGCCACAGGTAAATCCTAGATTAGTGTTTCTGTTCAATCTAAAACAGATCCTTTCTCATATTGCCCTGGGCTGCTTAGGTGATGAATTCTGTGGTGTGTGTAGGATACTCTTCAGCGATAAGAAAAGAGCAGAGATTAGATATGTTGCAAGCTGTGTCTCCGTGCTTTTGCAAACGGCTGAGAAGCAGCCTTTAAAGGGATGTTTCAGCTTTCGCTTCCCTCGAGTTGATATGTGGTGTATTTCTTTTGCACACAAGGTGACAGCATGGGCGAGATGTAAAGACGAGTTTGCTCAGGCAATTACCCCTTGTTGATAGCAGATTATTTCCTCTGGCAAACTTGAAAATAACTTGTTGGTGTCTAAGTTACTGCTGTTCTGGGATGCAGTAATTTACTCTCCTGTCTCTTTTACGAGCACATTTGTTTTAATCAGTAGAGTTTGGAATGGCTCTTTTTCATCTAACTCCATTTCTTTCAGAGTTATACACCTTCCTATCGTGGAACAAAGGATAGTGCATTTGCACACACAGGAAAGAGGTTTGATGTATTGCAGAAGAGCCTTCCTTGTATAGGAAATCACACCCCATGCTCCCTTTTTTCCTAGTAAGGAACGTAGCATTCATTTTCTACAGCAGTGGCCCAAATTATTTTTCTGAATAAGGCAATGTTTCACCTCAGTGCCTTACCAGACGTTATCACTCACAACTGAGACCAGGGCCTTAGAAAACAGCCAACGCATAAGAATGGGCTGTGATTGTGTTCTGTGGAAAATCAGGGTTTGATTTCTTTGGGGTGATGTGACTTTTGTTTCTTTTTAACTTTAAAAATGCTCTAAAAATGATCCCCTTTTTGTGGACTACCTAATGAATGAGAGGTTTTGCGGAAAGGACTGCCTATAATAAATGAAAAGATACCCGTCAAACTAAATGATTATTCTACTTTTGAACATGACAACAGAAATGAAAGTGAAAATTAAAGCCCCTGGGTGGATAGTATAGCCTTCTTAATGTAGAGATATGTAGAACTTGATTCTCCTACCTAGACAGTCATTTCCCTGAAATATGTGCAGCTATTTCCATGGCAAGATACTATTACAGCTCAGCATAGCAGCACTGGCCTCGGTGTAAAGCGAAAGGGTTCCTTGCAGGAGTGCAAAGCTTGGACCAATATACTATTATAATGTCATTGATAAAATATTAACACAAAAACTATGGCTGTACCTAGTTAAATACATTAATAATTGAAAACATTGCCAAACAAGCATGTTTTCAGTTCCTGCTTAAAAATTAAGGGCATTCCTTGATGCATGTGAATAGCCCACATTAAAATTAATGGTACTTTTGTGAACATTATAGCTTTTTAGGATAGGAAATAGTGTTATCACATGCCCTAGGGGTAACTGTTGCTAAATATTAACCTTTTCAGTAACCACACTGTGGCTGCCTACTGTTAACCTTTCTGTAGGTATTGCACCTGACTTACGTTTCCCTTAGCACTGTCTCTGCTTCTGCTCATAGTCCTTTTGGTTTCCGTGCTCCAAAGCAGAGAGAATTCCTGCATAGCATGTTGAGCAATCTAATGCTGAAACAAGGTTTCCCAGCAAATCTCTGTATATTGCAGTGGAGTAGACTCACTCCTTAATCTGTTCTGTTTGGAGAAGTTACATTTATTTTCTTGTGATATGCGATGCTCTTTGGAGATTTATTATGGTCGACTGGTGATTCAATAGTCATATGCTGTTCTTTGGAGATATGATTAGTTCCTATAATTTGTCTTTTGCTCTCTAACTCTGCTGATACATGTCCTCCATTACTGGCTTGTCCTGAATCCGAGGGGAAAAATCTTAATCTGTGAGTTTTCCTGTTTATATTCTTTCCTGTCTGCAAGAATACCAGCTATTTCCCTGTTGCAGAATGACCTGTCCACATTTGATTCTATATAGTGTCTGTTCCTGAATATAATTAGAAGGATTGGTTGCTTTTTTAAAAGAAATCAGGGTTTTAAAGGACATCAGAGGTAGCTTCTGGTGACATAACATGCAACTTTAGAAAAATGCATGAAACTGTGTTTCAAATCTTTTCCTACATTGGAACTTCATGGCCTATGCTAGAATTAGACTAGACTGAAACATTCAAGAAAGTCCTGCAGAAACTTATAGTTGATACCCCTTGCTATCAGTGGTGCAGAAGGAGGAATAAAAAGCCAGAATGCTAGAATGGAAAAGCTAGGTCTTAAAAACACAAATTTTTACGTATTGAGAAAAAACCCAGGTAAACCAAAACCTTCAAGGCTTGTTGGTGCACTTTTGGGTTTAAATATGACATGTAGTCTGCTGTAGGTCCCTTCTTGAGTAAAAACAGCAGGGCAGATAAGCACTTGCATTCTGTACTTGGGTAACCCTTGGAAGGCTTGATAGGTCACTCTCTTCTGGAGCAGGGGCAGGGTAGCTCTTTGAGAGGTAAGATCCCAACTGGCATTTCTGTTGCTCCCCACTCCTAAAGCTCTGGGAGAGACAGTCCATAGATGGAGCTTCAGCTTGTTGGAGCCCCAGGAGCTTACAGTGGAAATTACACATGGTGGTGGTGGGACTATGGGAATGTGACACAGTGAGCAGTTGATTTTCGGAGCTTCTCCAGTCAAAGAGAGTCTGGATTCAATTAATCCAAGTCAAACGTTTTGATGCCTCCTCACCAAAGCCCCTTTCCTACAGTAGGGAGGCAGTTGTCCTAAATAGAGAAGGACTTCTTCACATCCTTCTGTACAGGACTAGATTCATATGTCTTTAAACTGTGAGCCCTCTAGCTCTACATACAGTGCTGTAGGTAAGGAATAACTGGAATAGCTGCTTAACCTGGGCCACAGCAGTTCTGAAGAACCTTCCAAAAGCGTTTATTTGAAGCATACTCGGTTGATGTGACTTTATTAAGGGCATATAGGATGCAGCATTTCTTTGCTAAATAAGCACTGGTAAGGCTTGTCTTTTTTCAGTGAAGTGAATAGATGTACCCAGCAGCCTTTTCAAACATTTTTGTATACAATAGTCCTGCAAGTGGGGGAAAAAATACAGTGTAGGATATGGTTACAGTTCTCACTTAATATTTTAAATAGTATTTTTACACCTCTTTGCTAGTTTCTAAAGGCTCTATATCCTGAGGGGATCTCATGTCACTGGGATGAAC
This sequence comes from Nothoprocta perdicaria, assembly GCF_003342845.1. Taxonomy (NCBI): domain Eukaryota; kingdom Metazoa; phylum Chordata; class Aves; order Tinamiformes; family Tinamidae; genus Nothoprocta; species Nothoprocta perdicaria. The sequence continues at coordinate 633,196 of NW_020455588.1, forward strand.
AAAACCAAACCTCTCTGTATACGCATTTAACAAATGGCTGATGGATTTTACACTTTCCTGCTACGTGCCAGACAGGAGAGAATGGACCAACTCGAGTCCACAGGCAAGTCGGCAAAACTGCGAGTGGAAGATCAGCATGGCACTAGCAGAGCTGTGATGTTCAAGGGCTGGCTAAGAGACTCAATGTAAAAATCCAAGATGCTTGAAAGGAGAAGAGCCTTTCCTTTCCCAAGAGGCAGTAATGACCTAGGCCAAAAATACTCAGGTCCTCTATTCTTGTTTTCACCAGTTGAATATCTATCTATGATCTGTTTGTTTTTCTGGGCAGAACTGTATTTTTCTAGTCTTGGACATGGGAATACTTACTTTTGTGAGCGTTGTTACTCTTGTGCAGACCCTGTGATAACTCAAGCATAAGGGAACCTTCCATTTCACTTGCAAGGAAGTGTTTAACCTCAAAGTGTCAAGCACATTTCGCTTATATAAGCAGAAAAGGACTGTAGATTTTGGTATACTTAAAACAGCAGCTTCTAGATGTCACCAGGAGGACAATGTTAGAGCTTATCCTTTTGGTGTTTCTGTTGAAAAATTCTTGTCTTCTGTCAGTAATCAATTTGTAATTCTAAAAACTTCTAACAGGCTTCATGTCTGCTCACTTTGAATGGTTTGAGTTTGTATTACGTAAAGAATTTGTGCCTTAGATAAAGTTAAATGCATTTGCTGAGCTCATGAAGACTCCAGAGATCTCACTTGCAGTTGACAATTTGAGATGAAATGCTGCTCTGAGAGATGGTGTAAAAACTGTTAGTGTTTTAGTATGTGGGGTTTTTTTGAGTTTGTTGGGGTAAGTGCATTTATTTATTTTTTTAACTTAGCTATGTTCACAGGCAAGAAGCTTCACCAGTAAATCTAAAACGCAGATGGCAACAAAACATGGTTTCCCTTGGGAAAAAAAAAAAAAAAAAAAAAAAAAAACCATAATCCTTATCCAGGTCAAAACTGTCCTTTGGGCTAAAAATGGTATTTCAGTGAGATGAAGGGAGATGAGAAGACATGAGACTCGGTGGGAAGCTCCACTGGTCTGTGAGAATCCCTTCTTTAATGCTTAATTATATATTTTTGAACAGTGGTACATCAGGACTATTCAAAGAGAGTCCTTCACTGTCCTCCCTGCTCTTATCTCCTGCCAAAGATCCAGCTTGTTGGTGACAGGTGGCACAAAGAGGGCTCTGAGCATGCGTGGTACAGGGGTCATGGCAGCCCTGAAGAGATGTGTGCCCTAAGTTAGCATCCAACTCAAAGTGGTATGGAGAATTTTTGTCAAGTGTTCTTACAGTCTTGCTCTCTTCCTTACCAAGCAGATATGAAGGATAATGTCCAAGCATTAATACCTACAGTTTTAATGCCTGTTGTTACCTCTGGCTCAGGTTCTTTGAAAGCTCAGTTGACTTGCTTAATTAGGAAAGCATATAAGTTGACCTTTGTCGTACCAGCTGAGGTTATAAAGTCCTTATAGCAGCTCCAAGAACTATTTGGCTAGGTGTTGCATTTGATATTCCACCTTCTGTCGTGCAGCCACAAAACAAGTGTGCCCAACATTGTTATGACTGCAGAGCCACTACGTTATTTCACAGAATGGTTGAGATTGGAAGGGACCTTTCAACATGCAGTCCAGCCTTTTGCTCAAGCAGGGCCTATATTTGAGAATATTGAATCTGTGCCTGTATTTAGATATGAAGTCCAGATTGCATATACACCTTTAGATAAATACAGGAATAAATACAGAGGAAGAAACCCATATTTGTGTGCACTTATGTAGAGATATTTACATACGTTTTGATGTATATACTTTTAAATGTATGCCATTAGACAAGATTAACCTTTGTGTACTAAGTGGAAAATTAAAATGAATGCCTTGCTATTCTACATCATTGTGTTACCCTTTCAAAACAAGTCTCAGGATGAAGATAGAAACACCACCAATTAATTATGTTTTGTGGTTGTTGCTGCCTTTAACCTAAGGCATTATCTTAGGCAATACGCTGCTACCGAGGCCAGGATAGTAATGACAGATGCGTTGTGACATTCCAAGTGCAAATCATGTTACGGTCTTCCTGGTGCTGATTTTTACCGGCAAAAGCTGAGGTGCTGCTCCTGAGAAATGGCAGGGCAAAATCCTCCTGGCCCAGTATTAATGCACGTGGAGGGTTCCTGGGGCACTAGTTGTAGCCACGCAGGCCATAGAGTTACGTTTCTTGGAACAATTCCTCTGTTTTATGGTTTGTGACACCAGAAAAGCAGCAATTCCTTGCGCTGCCGCCGCACCTATAGCTGTTCAGAGGTGTCCAGGTGCCTTTGGATCCAGATAGGGATCCAAATCCCACCGCAGCCTCGCTGCGGTTCGGGCCACCACGGCAAAGGGAATGTTCTGGGTCAGAGCGCAGGAGTGTTGGTCGGGATATGAGCTTTCCCTGGCTTTGTGATCCATGAGCATCTAGTGCGCTCAGGGATGCGCCGCCCTTGTTTATGCATCGCTCGGAGGCCCCTGCGTGTATCTTGTGAAGGAGGGCCAGTAACTGTGCTCTGCCTCATGGAAGAGTGCGATTGTTGAACACTTCGGCAGGCAGCTACTGTGGGTTGTGTCAACACACCAGGATGTGTCTTTTGTAATTTAGTTGGAATGGATTTTTGACCCATGAATCAATGAGCTGGTTACAGAGTGAGTAGCATTAGCCTCCTGAAAGGCTGTATGATATCAACAAGGTCACAGTTTACTGTCATTTTTTTGAATTAAAAAAAAAAAAAACAGAATACTCAAGGGGCCTTTAACATATTTTGACAAGGTGACCCACAATTATCCATTAGTGTTGTATTTGTCTAAGCCTCTCTGCATTGTTATGCAAGGACCATGTGATAGTTCATTGATGTCCCACTTGGGGGTGGGGAATAAGGCACGTGGGACTTCTCCAAGGTCTTTCCCAGGCAGAATGCATCTAGCTACTGCTGTATTGATTAAACATTTGGATAGTTAATCAAAACAGCTAAGTTCTTCTAACCTGCCACATGGAGTATACAAAAAAAAGCCACAAAGACACAAATTCTATTTTGGAATTCAACACGAATGTGTTGTTCCTTGGTGTACTTTGGTGGGGGGGAGGATTGACATGCTGGTACTTGTGAGTTTTATATGAGAAAAACAAAGCAGTACATGTTCACTGAGGAAGGCGGCGTGTCAGTTACCTAAATAGCAAAATTTTAAAAGTAAATCCCAAAATCTCAGTTCCTGAGAGTACTCAGATACTCACCTCTACCCTACCGGAGAGGTTCAGGTGTCTTTCTGGAAGGGAAACCCCCAACCCGTAACATGTAGAACTTAACGAAAGTGTATGACAATTGTTGGGTCATGTTGCACTAATTCTCATAGTAATACATGGGAGAGAAGCATAAACATAGTGAATGCACAGAAGAATATTTGGAGTCATTTCACAGTTCCAGTTTTGTCACTGAATGACCTCCAAAGCGTCAGAAACAGGGAGCTGCAGTAAACTCTCAATCCCTCTGACTTCAAAGGGATTTGTATCTGCTGAAGATAGAGACGTGACAAAGTGGCCAAAGCAGGACCTTTGGTTTGATGGGTATCTAAGACTAAAAATACTCTGACTTGAACCTGTTGTAAGTTGGATCAGGGAGCACACAGCTCCCTTTCCTGTTTGTCCAGTGTTTATAGCCTGCTGCTTGTTGAGCTTCGCATTACACTAAAGACTTCTCCCAGCTGTAAGCAGCAACTCCCATTTCTCATTAACTACAATTTCAAGTAGCTCACCCCTCTGCAGACAGACTCTGTGATGGGTAGAGATCCCAGGGCTTTCATTTCTTTACACTCATGAAGGTTTCCCTTAGTTTGAGTAAAGAAGATGTGGCACCAGCATATCTGTAAATGGATTTGAGCAAAAAGATTAGTTAGGTGTGTGTGTGGTGGGATGGGGGAGGAAGGTGCAGCAACATTACAAATCAAATAAGTCATTGCTACAAGGCTATTTAAATAATTTAAACTGAGAAGCTGAGTAACCATTCTTGAATTCTGTGCTGAACCCTAACTCTGTAGATTGTCTTGTAATGCACAAGGTCTTTTGGCATAACTTGCACAGAAAAGCACCTTAGAAAGGGGCAGAAGAACAGTTTTCTTGCGACTTGTTTATGGCAGTAGTTTGGGGCACAGTGGCTAAGCTGTATGCCTTTGCCAAGCTCAGTAAGGTTGGTTTGAAATGCTTTCTATGTCATGAAGCGGTGCTCCAAGAGCCTGCAAAGCACATGAAGGAGGACATGAGTGGTCCAAGTGTCCTGCTTACCTGTGCCTTGCGCTGCGTGCAAGGGCTTGTGCCGCCTGAGAGAGCAGGTAGCTCCGACAGGAGTTGCTGACATTGCTAAGAATTGAGCTAGGTCTCTGAGAGTGAATGCTCTATTCTGAACTAGTCCTTAATGAACAGCTTACCTAAGAGTCCGTCTAGTAAATAAAAAGATTTTTTTACTTTTCTCCAATTAAGCTACCTATTTAATAACTATTACCTGATTTCTAGATGGAGTAAGCTGACAAAATATCTGACTTATATTTTAGTCAAAATCAAAGGACAATCCTGACCTCCTTTACACTGTCCCCTCCCATTCTCTTCGCTTAAGACGCACCCCTCTGATAAATACTCACCTCCTGTCCTTCCTTGCCGTCTCCAAGTTAAGTGATTTCTGTGATGTTCTTGGCAGCGTTGCCCTGTGAAAACCTGAGCACAGTAACCTGGATTTGGCAGCAGTAATTTTTGTAATAATTTTGTAATGTAATCCTTATTTGAACTACTGATTTTCGACTTCCTGTGTTTGCAGGAGTCAAGCCATGAATCATCTAGGCATGAGTTTTTAAAAATAGTTTATTAAAAAATAAATAAGGGCAGTCCTTGATCCTTGTGCTCCTGTGTTGTATCTGTCAAATGGCTGGGGTGGAAGCTGCCGTTACTGTGAGGTGCCTAGACGCAAAGGAGAGGGAAGCAGACAGATACCTAGATGTGAAAGAGCGAGTGACCTCAAGTTATTTGTTCTAAGATTCTGCTTCCAGACAGTCTTATCAGTATCCTGAACAAAGCAAAGGTTGGCTGCTACCTCCTAAAACTACCTCAAACTCCATAAAAACAAATTTCCTTCGAAAGAGAGTTCCCACTGGATTGATGTTTGTTACCGAATATCAAACTCCTGGAGCATAAACTGTCAGGTAGCACGTAATTCACACAGGGAGTCATAATATAAGGCAGTCTAATAATTTGATTTACTAAAGGAAAAAATGCCAGAAAGTTGATGTACAAAACTGTAATTCAGGGTAATTAATGCGGATGTTTTCATGTGCCTTTACTCCTGTTTCAGAGGTGGCAGAAAGCTTTAGAATCTCTCAAGTAAAAGTGAAGCAGCTTTCTAATAACTCTAGCGTGATGGAATGGCACTGGGAAGTGGAGCTTAAAAAGGAAATGAAATAACATCAGTATTACACCTCTTAATTCACAGTTAATGCATTTGTTTTCTCAATTGGTGGAGTATAAATGTCAAATCAACCACTTTTAATTAAATCTTATTACTATTTATTTTATCTTCTGCAAAAGAGCAGTGCTGGCTATTCTGCAGTTTCCCTTCGCACAAAGAACATACTGTCATTTAGGATTGCATTAAAATATTTAAAAACAAATTTCATCGTCAGAGTCTTTTTAATAACTTGCAAATGATCAGAACGTTTTGTCAAATACACTGGTGAGGCTTTAAGGGAACCAATATTTTTATTTTATTTGAAGCAGCTAGCCGCCAGAATTTCCTTGCTTGGGAAATGGGAAATGAAAATCTATCGGTGCTTTTTATATTTACACACACACGCAAGCATATCTCAAGGACTGCTGGCGAAATCTGTGAACTAGGTTTTTATTCTGAATATTTACTATGTATAATTCAGTGTTTAGGCTGTATGACTGTTGATCAGTAAGTATCCCTGGTAGGAAGCTCAGGGATCTCCAAGGCTGGCTCAGCGCTGCCAGGTCCTCAATGGAGCTGTCCACTTGGCTTGCTGTGGTGCCGTCTTTGCGCCCACAAACTTGGCTCACGTGTCCTCGAGCCTGAGCCGCTGCTCTGTGGGCATCCTTCAAGTGCTGCAAGAAAGGGGGAGAAAACAGTCAGGTCGAAGGGTGTGTGGGGAAAACTGTGTTAAATGAGCTCGTCCCGCACGCCCAGAGGAGTTCTGGGCTTTGCCCTTTGCATTGGGTGCAGGGGGTGCAGGAACTCCCGCCTAACAAAAAAAGGACCTTGTGTGTTATTGTATGGAAGTGACGAGTATTATGACTGTAATTCAGGTGTGTTTGTGAAGATATATATGCCAAAATGTAATATGTGTGGGTGTTTGTACATTAGAGAGCATTAAACTTTAAATCACTCTGCAGTTTTACAGATACTATATATCAGAGTTATTAGCAGCATAGCTCCCCAAGCCTCTCTTCCATTATTTCTGTAGTCGTGAAATGAAGTTCTGTGGAGAAACAATGGCAGGAGATTTATGCTACCCCAAAATAAAACTGAAAACAAAGGATTAACTACTCTTTGTAAATTATAATTATAGTTGTAATTGGTTAAAATGAATGTGTAATAAAAAACTGAAAGGATGTGTAAACAGAAAGTGAATTTCAGTAATGAATCAATAGATGATGATGTGTTCGTAATTCTATTTTTCTTTTTTCTTCTAATTATAAGTGGCAAAGAATCATCTAATATTAATAAGATATGCATAATGCAAGTACTGTTTTTAAAGTTGGAATCTGTTTTTATGACTGGATTAAGAGACCGTTTCACAAATATTTGTTTGCATTTTTAATGTTTAGTAACGCTAATTCTTCACTCGAAATAAAAGTTTAATGTTTGAGATATTTCAGAGTCACAGGTGAAAAAGTTTAAAGGGAAAAAGAAAGAAAAAATAACATAAAAAAAGAATTAAAAAAGTCTTCTTCACTCAGGCTGTGGTCCTTCAGAAAGCAGAAACTCAGCAGATTTCTGCCCTGTTTGTGCCTTCTCCTCTTTGACCTCTTCCAAAAGCGCTTCCAAAAGTGCCTCTTCCAGAGTGTGGTCCAAGTGACCTCTTCCAAAGTGCCTTTCCCAAAGCTGCTCGCCTCCATGGCAAGGCAAAGGCGGAAGGTGACAGCTTGTCATGTGCCCTGTTCCACAGCTCAGGCACTGAAGGTAAACCCTGTACAGTTTGCCTTACCTGGGGAGGCTGTTCCCCACTTTGGGGAACAGAGGAGCCCTTTGAGAAGCCGAGCGTAGCAGCCGGCAGGAGCAACCTCGCCGCCTGGCCTAGCTGAGCGAGGAGGGCCCGGGGCGGCCGCCGGGAGCCCCGCGTCGCCTCAGGGCCGCGACTCGTCCCGCCGCGCCTCGCCGCCTGCCCTCGGCGGCAGCCCGCCATCTATTACAAAATTAGCGGGCGACTTCTCAATTTGTAATCATTCTACTTTACACCCTTTATTACAAGTGTTGTGTTCACACCCCCTAGGAGGTCGGAAGGGCCGCGTGCTGGAGGCTGGATGCTTGCATGCTAAAAAGACTCTCTCTGTTCCCAAAGGCTTTCAAGAGGAGCATATGTTGGGAGAGAGCAAGAAAATGAACAAAGCAGAGAAGCCTGTTAGTTTTGCTCCGAAAAACTAAAAATTCTAGCCTTATAAATGTGAAGTACGCCTAATGGCATAAGCAGTAACGTAATTTCTGTAGCTGCCTTTATTTTATTTATTCTTTCTTTGCCTTGTTATGAAATTCTGGTTGTGAATGCTAATTTGTGTGCGTCAAGGCACAGTCAACTAAATACCGGGAGTGTGATTGCTGAATTGTCTCTGTGGTGATGCATAAAAAATTAATCATTTCGTTATCCTTTGTGAAAGATGTCATCGTTATCGAACACTAGGAAGCCAAACTGTTATATGAACATACCTTGAATTGGCGAGTCGTTGATTTCTATTTAATGCTGCTTGCCGCTGCCTATGAAGTGAAGGAGTTGTGTATTGTTCCCAAACTAGAAAGATTTATATAATAACCATTAGTAGACTATACAGAAGTCACTTTAGAGACTGGTATTCAAACATTTGTCTCTTGGAGCTTTTTCTTAAAATGCGCTTTTATTAACTCAGGAAAAACAGCCAGTAATATGATAATGTTGTTGAACCTTAGAATATATTTTACTCTATCACTTCTAATGCATCTTTAATAGTTAACATTCATCTTATTATAGACAGAAATCGTGCGATGCATGCGTGGTTTCCACACAGTTTTAAAGTTCAGTGCACAGTCACAATTCTGAGGGGAGATTTCACACATTTATGAAAAATAAGGCATTTTTGCAGTAAAGTTGCAAAGTGTGAAAGAATTCTTGTTTTATCTGCTTTACTTATCATGTTTATGAGTTATTTTGCCTGGAAGTAAATTGACAAGTTGTCAATGAACAATAGACAGTGCTGCAGCTAGGCTTTTCACAGGTTTGGATGCCTTTGGGCACAAGGGCTAAATCTGTAGTTTGCAATCTAGCATATGGAGCACTGAAAAAAGTGGCAATGGGGTGAGAGACATTTACTGAGAAATTCATGTGGCTGCTGATCTCTAACCGATCCATTTGGTCCGGGCTTTATGAGTTCATGTATAAGAACTCCATCCTCGCAGCTAGAGCAGGAGACTTCAGTTTACAGATAATGACCCCATTCAATTTATTCTTGAAATACCACTGGTCTGCTCTGTCATAATAAATACTTTTATTTTTTTTCACCACAAGCAGTGGCACCTGCATCTTTATTAAAGCTCTCTCCAGAACAGTCTCCTAGTTTCTGCATACTCCTGCTTTCTTTTACAAGACCTGCTCTGTAATCCTCTAATTAACGTACCACTTGATATCTTTATCCCTGCCCTCATTATAAGCACACCCTCTTGAGGTGTCAGGCGTGTTGTACACTCTGCAATGAGATAAAGATGATTTCCAATTCGCATACTGTAGTAGGGGAAACATCATTCTCCTTTTTTTTTTTTTAACATGATATCTTATTTGTCAAGAAGCCTTAATGCATAAGGGTGAAAAAATGCAATGCCGAAAGCTCTGCTAGTTTTCAGATACTCTTAAAAAATCCTAGTAGTAAAATACAGTCATGCATCTAAGGAGGTTTAAAGAATGTAGAGGCCGAGGAAATGGTCCGTGAATGAAGGGAGTGCTCGGGCTTTGCTTCTGCACTTGGGGAGGGGTAACCTTGCCTTTAACACTTGCCTCTGTAGACTTTTGCAGGCACTGAAGCTGTCAAAAGGCAGAAGTCACATATAAAAATTGCATTATGTGAACCTAGCCGAGGAGAAGTTCACATTACTAGAGATTTTTGCTACCTCTGCACTTTGTAGAGTATGTCTTGTGGAACTCCTCAAACAAGCTGAGGGAAAGGCCAGACCCTTTTTGTAGGAAATACTTGCGCAGTTATGGAGTTTAGGATCATAACAGTTGGCGATTAGCATAAGAAATAATACTGGGAGCAGTAAGAGCGATGGTTAATGTCTGGTGAAAGGACACTAAATTAGGCTGGTTACCACTTAATTAAGAGACAACTGTGCTACTTGCTGGATGTCAGTATCTCATATCTGACGGGAAGGGTGAGGAGCCTATTTTAGTTCATTATCGTGGCCAATGAAAGTACCACTAAAGCAAGAAGGGAGGCAGACTCTAAATATATCACATTGTGTAATGCGCAAGTCACTTGAGGAAAATGATAAATGTGCTATATTTTAGTGACTTACAGCCTCTTCAATTATTAATGATCATGCAGACTATTTTGTCTACCTTACTGGAATATTATTTAGACTTCTAACTATCTACGCGCAGCAACGAAACATTTTTCCCCCTCAAGCTCTGTGATTTGCATGTCGGTTTTGGCTGACAGACAAACAAGTGTTAGGAACCAATTCCATTTTTAACTGAACAGGGGAGAAAAATGGGAAGAGAAAAAGACCCTGACAAGAACAACTCCAGGAAGCCTTCTCTAGAGCTTGCCTCTCCTGCACCAGCTAGAGAGCGCGTGGATCTCACGAGCGGAAACGGTTACAGAGGCTTTTAGGACTCTGCCTTTCCACTGCGCTTTCCTGAAAATTACGCTGATCATAAACCTGAGCATATGCTGATCATAAAAGGGAGCACTATATTTCTTCCAAAGCAGGTTGAATCACTCTCAGTAAAAGAGCAGAGTGGCAATGTGAAAACTCGTTGGTGACAACTGAATCCATATAAAGTAGATGGTCCCTTTTGAAGTAGTTGTAGGTACAAATCTAGCTCAGAATGCACCACGCGGCTTTTTGTGGGTTTGTGGACATCTTTTAGCATAGAAAAAAAAAATGTTTCTGCTGTAGCAATTCAGAAGACTCCTTCAGCAAAACAGGGAAGTACCAATGTTTAGTAAATTGAGGAAAGGTCTGTGTTTGTGTAGAGCAAAAGAAGCTTGCCCCAGGTGGTCAGGGGAGTCACCATCCATCCACCAAAGTTCTGAGCCATGTTGGGTATGCTGCTGGTCTAGGAAGGAGTGCAGAGACAGCGGGTACCTGCTGACAGGCAAGGATCAGGTAAGGAAAGAAGTCTGTAGGAGGGCTCTGCAGCCTGTAGAGCAAGGACAGAAGGATCCCAAGCAGCAGTGCAGGTTTTGTTTGGATTTTTTTCATGGAAAGGTCTCCTCCACCCGAGCATTTAGGTGGTTGCTCCCTCAAGCAGCAATATATTAGATAACGAGGCAATTACTAGCAAGCTAGAGTGCTGGCTTCCTTCCAACTCGCTCTTCTCTCGTGGCTCTCTCGTGATTCTAACCGTTGCAGCTCTTCTGAATGCAGCTTTGCAGGTTTTGCAGTTTGCGGCATGAGATATTGATGCAAACTGAAGTTGGTGCCTACTTACTATAATACAACAGCCACAACAGTTTGGAATATGCTCCCTGTGCCAGAGCTAGATGCTGTAATCTCATTGATCCAACTTTAATTTATTCTTGCTCAGAACTTCATGCTTTAGTTCCCTGAATCTCACCCCAAACTGTTCTGGCTAGAAGATGGTCAGCTATAAGTAAATGAACTGGATGAGCGAGTGGAGAAATTGGTGGAAAAGGACTTCTCTTTACTACCTAATCTCTTCTCATGTATGGTAATCTTTGCATTACCTTGTAATGTTAGCAATTAAAATATGTGGTTTTAAGCCGATGGCACTTCTTGAGAGAGGTTTACAGACAATATTTTCAAGTAGCGAGTTTATCTTTTTCCCTTAAATCAAAGCAGAGGTGTTCTAAGACATTAGTATTCTCACTGCTATAATACTTTCTGTAACAAATGTGGAAATAAATTTCTTCCTGACCTAGACAGTATGTACCTACAGAGAGAAAAAAAATGAGATTAGTAAAGCAGTAGTAATCTCTTTAAACTGGATTCTTACAGATTAAACTGGAAATAGCCATAATTATGCTGTATTGTGCTCTCATCATTGCCTTGGATGCTCAATCCTTTTCTGTATGTCATTTGGCAACTTTTTAAATCTATCGGGAAGACCTGTCTTGTTACGGCTGGGTTTTTTTATGCCTTGGCAAAGTTTTCCTTAATTATTTCTCCAATTCTGTCAGCAGTGCTTTTGCCCCACTAGTGTAAAGGTTAAGCCAAACACCAAATCTGTCAAAGTGAGTGAAACCAACTGGTGAAGAGCTATCAGAAAGTAATCAGCACTAATAGGTACATAATGGCCAGCAGCGAGCTGCGTGCTCTGAGATGCATCACGGCAGACAGAGCCCAGGCTTCGCTGAAGTTGCACTCAAAGAATACATGGAGTAATGGAAAACAAACCACCAGGAAATATCTATATGTGTGTGTGTGTGTGTGTGTAATAAGTATATAAAATTTTCCTCTGTGAGTCTCTGATGCTGCCCGCTCAAAAATAGCGGCTATTACAATCGTTAGCGCTTTGCCAGATCTTGAGTTTCTCAGAGGGCTTTCAACACTGCGTAGCTGACACACAAAGCTAGAAACAAGAGAAAAACTGTTGGTGGAATTTCACTGGGATAAAAGGGTAAATGTCAGAAACACCACGTTCTGGCATTTAACCTTTCTTCTCCCTGCATTTTCTAAAATAGTTCAAAGCTGCCAAAAATGCTTCCTAAATCCTTGCTTTTCCTTGCTTTTCCTTGCTTTTCCTTGCTTTTCCT
>NW_020455588.1:645784-673376 GCF_003342845.1 Nothoprocta perdicaria
CTTTTCCTCGCTTTTCCTCGCTTTTCCTCGCTTTTCCTCGCTTTTCCTCGCTTTTCCTCGCTCCCTCCCTTCCTCTCATTAGCAGTTCCCTAGAATCATATGCAAAATATAACTAGTGGCTCTGATTTTTTTCACTGCATTGTCACACTGGGTGATATTTTACGTGCTTGCAAAGATTAGTTTTAAGCACTTAGAGCCTGATGCTGCGAGAAGTCCTTTGAGTCTTGCAAGGTGCCAAGTGCTCTTGGCTCAGGGAAGCCATTGGGCAGCCCAGCGCCTTGCCCGGTAAGGTGCTTATTCCCTGTGTGGCTGGGATTCTGTCGTTGGGAATTCTTCCAAGCCTGTATATGATGGGAGGGAAGTCCTCTATGCGCCTGTGAGGCTAGCGAGGTGACCAGGGAGGAGCCGTGTTATGGTGAGGGTGCCCGTGAGCTGGTTGTGCTTGCGAGGCCCGCGAGCACGAGACATCCCTGGCAGCCAGCGAGGCGGCGGGATACTGAGCTCCATGTTTTGGCAGCCAAGCCGAGTGGCCTGCAGGACTCATGCACCTTGCCAGGGCTTCTTTTAGACTAGAGAATCCTTGTCATTAAGTAAGGCCAGAGGAAAGTTTGGCTTCTCCAGTCCCTCAGGTAGCTCTTGTAATTCACCTCAGAACGTGTGCTTACCCCTCCGGGTGAAACGTGGCTGAGCAAGCGCATGTGAAGGCAACAAAATGAGCATCTTGCTCAAGATGAGGGCCTTGCACAAGCATTTCTGTTGAGCAGCTATGTAGGAGAGAGGAAAAGGAGATACTAAAACTTTCCTTCATGCAGCTGTGACTTGTGCTGCCTGTTACCTAACAGCACCAGTTCAGGATCAAGTCTGCTGAACTTTGCCTGTCTCCCGGGAGTCCAACTTTTATTTCGACTATTTCATAACAAACCTGGGGAGTCTTTCACTTAAGTTAGTAACATCTGTGTTTTAATTTGGTACATTTACAGTGAAGAAATGATCTAGAACACCCCCTTGCTTATCCTTATCATTTTCAATGGCAAAAATTAACTAAGAATCTCCGCAAAAATCATCTCATCTACGAAATATTTGTCACCTGAACCTCAACAGAAACATTCAACTGTTTCTGTGATATAAACCCAAGGGTGCACAGAGGGATTTTTGTGGTCCACTAGTACATCATATGTAGCAATGTGTTTTCTCATCTGAATCTTTAATACTTCCACAAGAACATTTCAATAATTTCAGTAATATATAATGGTAATTGAAACAACAATGAGCAATTGAATTTCATTCCATTTATATTTATTCATCATGTAAAGTGCTCTGTCTTTAAATAGCACGTTCATTCTACTTTCTACCACAGGGAAATTATTAGAATAAAACAGTGCTGAAAAATATTGTTTTCTGTGACAGAGTCTGCAAGAAAAATTCAGCTGTTCTCAGACCACATTATACAAGAGGTTTCTTTAGCCTTGTTTTCTCTCTCTAGAAGTAGACGATCGTTGATGTCCATCACACAGAAGGTGCCAGAGCCCTGGTACAGAAAGATGTTTTTGCGAGTCCATAGTGTGAGTGTGAAAACACTAAGCTTATGAAAACTGCCACTTCTCTGGATTTCTGTCCTCCCTTTTTTACACCTGCACACATGGTGCATTAGATTACACATAAACCAGATGCACATCCAACAGGTATGCTCGAGTCAACGTGTGAAATAATTTGCGGGACAGAAACGCTCGAGGCTCATGGGGGAGGAGAAGCTGGTTTGTCCCTGCTTTTGAGGAGGAGGGCAAGTGTCTGTGATATTTGAGGAGCTGTAATATGCAGTCTGGCAGTATTCGGGTTTCATTTCAGGATATTGTGTATATTATATTTCAGTATCTGTAAATGTGACTAGATTTTCCAAGATACTCATTTCTTGGGTCCCTGAGAAGTGATTGCCTTTAGAAAAGGGAAGAACTGCTGACACAAAGCTGAGCATTTCGCCGCTGCTTTTACACTCCCATGCTGGTGCTGGTCTTTCCGTCAGTGCGTTAGGCTTTGCCAGCCTATCCTGTGCTCCAGGTACTGAAGAAGAGCTCTCTAGCCTTTCCTAAGGAAGAACTAAGCCAGGTGCCTATGAGCACATGGCTCTATTATCCATACTTCAGGACAGAGTGGCCAACTGGCATCCAGCTTTAAGACAGTCTTCCATGTCCAGATTACTTCAGAGATTCCTTCAGTCAGAAGCAATCAGGATCTTGTTTTCCGTCCTTAAAAACAATAGTTTCCCTTCTAGCAGACCACTGCGTTTTGTGTTAATTCAGAGGAAAAGTAAATTGGCTCCATAACTTTTCCCTCGGCTGTAAAAAGAGCAGAGCCAACCCTATTAAACTTGTGAGTCCTGCTGAAATCCTAGGCCAGCATGGCCAGGAATTCCCAGGAAAAAAAAAAAAAACACAAGTGAGGCAAGAATAATTGATAAAGGCCATAAAATTGAGATTGTGTGTAAGGAGAGAGAGATTGGGAAATGTTTTTTAACTCTATTGGGCAGATCTTTCAGTGTAATATTTTTTCCCTTTGTTCATATCTTTCTAACATTTACATTTTTTCTATTTAAATATAGGACTTTTCACCTACGTTATTAGGTCTAACGGCATTCAAACTTGAATGCTGTCTGTGTGCATATCCAAATTATTTTTTGGAAAAATGGCTAGGGATGCTTACACCAAATTGCAGTACATGGTATACATTCTGTTGCTAAATCTGAACTCTTGAAAGTAGAAATTTGAAATAGAAATATTAAAACTTCCAGCTGTTCTTGAACACCAAAAGTATTGGTGTCCTTACTCACAAAAGGATCTGCCTGCCTGCGTGGCTTTTTAGATTTTTTTTGAGGTCTGAAAAAAGTTACAACATCTATTAGAAGAACCAAGCAAGCTTGTGCACTTCCCCAGAGCTATGAAAATTCGTTGTCAATCTTATGGCTGTAGTGAAGCTCAATGGCACAGCTCTATAATGTATAGAAGCACTGCTAGCCACCCAGGGTGAATTTTTAAAACTTCCTGTAATAATTTGTCCTCCAAAAAAAGTTAATAGGAAACTTTTAGGAGCTTCCTAAGGAAAGGAAATAGGAGCTTTCCTTTGCTGTATGAAAGAGCCATGCAATGCTGTGTTTGATAGCCACATATTTCTTAGTATTATCATTTAGAATTTAAGCAGTCTCAAGTAAAACTTTGCTAGACTTAAATTCTTCTAGTACTTTTGTCTGAGAGTTATCCCACTATTTAGGCTTGTGAATTTGAGTGATTATATAATTTGGTCAAGTCAGGAAAAAACAACATTTAAATACTAAAACTGTGTCTGGTTTCTTGTCCTGTTTTTAGACATTTGCAATCTGTTAAACACATGTTCTTACAAATTATTTACAGAGAAATTTTCAATCCATATGTGACCAAGTAAAAAGATACTTTTTTGTCATTGTTTATCTTCAATGTGTGTCTTGTTTATTTTTTTTTTATTTGGACCACTGATTTGGTTTTGGGTTTTGGGGGTTTTTTTGGTTTTTTTTTTTTTTTTTTTTTTTTTTTTTTTTTTTTTTCGCTCCCTCTCTTTCCCTTTTTACCTCCCCACCTCTCTTCTCCTTCTTTTTTTTGTGTATATTTCTTTGCCTAAACATGTTATCGATCAGTTGCTCCATATGATGTCCATTTTGTGTGGAAAATTAAAGCTCAGATGAGAGATGCACATTTAGATATTGATGAAATCCAAAATAGGCATAATGTAGTTAAGTGTGTGCCTACATGCATGTATACGTGTATATAAAAAAGTTTGAAGTAAGGCATTTAATTTAACCTTCAACTTGTTTTTGCTTGTACTTTGAGCAAAATTGTCTGCTTAAAGATGTCAGAGAGGAGACTTGACTGTCTTAGAAACTATCTACTTTTTTTGTGATTTTTTTCTCCTTTATTCTTTCCGCTGCCTAATATTGAGTAGTGTTTCTGCAGGAATTCCTTGTTAATTGTGGAATGTGTCATTTGCCCTTGAGTCTGTTCTGTGCCGTCTAAAAATAGCGTGTAGTAGATTCCACAGGTCACACAGGGTGGTCACCTTGTGACTGGTTGTTATAAATAAGGGCTTTGGGGTCAAAGCTGCCTTTTCTTTGAAGAAGTCAGAAGGTTTCACCCAGAAAGCAGCACCAGTCCCGAGTCGAGAAGGCCACTTCCCCTAAGGATTCTGTGGGCAAGCGCCTTGAAATAACGAAGACTGAGAGAAATGGCACTGCAAATGTCAACTTCCATAAAGCCGACCGAGCCAGGATGAAAAAACGGTGCCCTTTGCCCAAGGACAGAATCTAACTGTTCTAAAATCATTAAAAGAAAAATATAACAAAAAGAAGCTTCAAAGCTAATGTGCTTACTTATTACGCTGATGTTTCTGTGTGGTGGTGCGCTCCTAAGTTTGCCTCTTCGTGCTGTCGTAGTTGAACAGTTTGAGTAGAAAAAAAGTGCTGTGTCTTAGGTTGTGTTTGGTGTTAGTCCAAGCTCTTTCTTCCTTTGCTTTGAATCTAAGTGCAAGTATTTAATTGGGGGAGTTGTGATTTCTTTTATTCTGGTGCTATTCTGATACTCTGATGCAGTAAGGTGTGCAACTCATTAATAAAAAGGGAGTTGGATTTTAAAATGCACGAGAAACTCATTTGAAGTGGCTTTGGGTTAAATTCACCCTCTAAAGCCTGAAGTTGGATTGAGAGCTAAACAAACAAGAGCTTGGTCTTTCCCGGTGCAAACCCATGCAACCCTTAAGAAAAAGCAGGTCCTTAAGGGGTTTTGCAGAGTGGATGGTTTGTTGTCACTGTGATGAAGATGGAGCAGGGTAACATGTTTATTTTTTAATGAAAGAGGCAGGGAGGCAGTCCAGGCTCTACAGAAACTGTAGCGGGGAACAAGTTGTTAAGCTCATGACCAGTGTGTAGTGGGAAGTGGATTTATTCTCCAACCTGTGCAACAAAGCAACTGCTCATAAATCCTGTAAAGACGTTTTAAAAGACACTTAAAATATTTGCATTGACTCAACTGTGCCTAATATTTACCTGCATTGTTGAGTTTCAGTTAGACTTCAATGCAAGGCACCCCTTACCCACTGCTTGATTCATCTGGCTTCTTTAAGTACAGCTAAGGCAACACCAGTACCGCGGTTACAGCAGGTTCAAGGCCGTTGATTTTGGGGGTGAATATTCAGAAGCTCTTAACATCTTTCTAGTGTTCATTGAGGGGACGTTAGCACAGCAGTTCATCATACGGGTTTTGTTTATAACGTGTTACAAGGTAATATTAGATCCTCCTCTGATTTGATAATAACTTACTGGCAATGCAGACTTCAACTCTCACGATGGGCAAGTTTCCAGGAGGCAACTGGTGGGAACAGGATACCCATGGATCTAATAAGCTGTGAAACGGAGCACACAAGGATCTCTCTGTGTTTCAAGGAAGATTAAGAAATGGAAGGGCTAGGAAAAAAAAAAAAAAAAAAAAAAAAAAAAAAAAAAAAGATTAAAAAAAAAGATTAAAAAAAAAAAGATAAAAAAAAAAAGATTAAAAAAAAAAAAAGATATTTTTAAAGGTTCCTGCAGCAGACATCTGCTTTCATGCCAAGCTTGAATAATATCGTCTGTGGCAGAATATTAGAGCTCCTGGGGAAAAAAGTTACGCGGGGTCAGACTGCCTGGGTGAGGGGCGGCGCGCAGGCGTCTTCAGGCTGCGGGCCCCGGGTCACGGGGCTCCTGCAAAGCCCCTCCTTGGCCAGGACCAGCACGGTCCTAGGAGCACCTCGGTCGGGGCTGGTTTAATTTTGGAGCTCGCAGGAGCCCTTAAGGGGTGGCAGGGAGGAGGAGAATAAATGCAAAGTGCATTGCCTTCCCGCGAAGAAAGATTCAACTTGGTGTTAGTGAAAACGAGCAACTCGGATAACGAGGAATAATACGCAGTCCCGTAAGGAATCTACTAACAGCACAGGAAGCTCACAGTACATATAATTAGTAAACTGTCCAAAAGCTGAGAGGCAAAAAAGCCTCTTTTTTTCTTCTCTCCCTCTCTTCTCTCTCTCCCTTTGTGTCTGTGTTTGGAAAATATTGCTGCTCTTAGCTAAAACTAAGCACAGCTTCAAGGATATACAAATTTGTCAGTAAAGTAGAACAGCTATGAGTTCCCCGCAACTTGAGAGCCTAAGTAAAACAGGATTATAATTAAGAGAAAATCACAGGGAAAGTTTCTCTCTATGATTTATTGCCTAGATATGACACTTCCAGACCATTCTTTTTTTTTTTTTTTTTTCTTTTTTTTTTTACCAGCTGCCAAAGCTTTTCAGCAAAAGTTCTCCAGTGATGACAGCTCTGTGAGGTTTGCAGCTCTGAAAGAAGTCAGTCTTCAACATATTCCATTTCCTTTGGTACCAGAGGCATGTTGGACACCTCCATACATAATGATTAAAATCTGCAGAATGCAAGTTCTCCAGTGTAGCTGCTGCAGAGTTGTACTATTCGGTCAGTTATGTGAGAAGATACAAATCTCCCTTCATTGAGACCCTAATTTTCTGATGATGGGCTGGAGTACCCAAATCTCCAACTGGAGACTTGGGTACCCCAAAATCTTGGGTTCTCTTCTTTTTCTGGATCGTAGCTTCTAGATAGAAGTCATTATAATTAAAAAAACGGCATGTCATCATTCTTGCTGGAAACTGGGCCCTAGTGTTCTTCACCGTTAGAAATGCCAGAAGTGAAATCTCATTGTGATTGAAGGTAGCGAGGAGATCCCTATGAGCCTTAGAGTCCGGGTTTCACATCAGAAATGCTGAACTTCAGTCTTCCCTTAAAACAGAACGCGCTACCAATACAATCTTTTGCAGTCATCTTCCTCCTCTTCCCAAATATGTTCACCTCGGGGCTGCCAGGTTTGTTGCGAGCGCGGTGTGTGGAGGGAAGGAGCAGGTTGCAGCGCGGCGGCGCCAGGCCCCACCGTGTGCAGTAACCAGCCCGAGTCAGGGCAGGTTAGCACGGTGACCCGCAGAAAGGCGTGAATTTCATCCAGTTCTGCCCGAACGCTGAGAAATAAAGAGCTAGTAACCTGTCGGCTTAACGAGCAAGGGGGAATAAATAGAAATTCCGGAAGAAACTGGTTTTACTGTGGCATACCGATAAAATATTGAAGAGTTCCCTTGAGCATTTTGAGCAAAATTCTAGGTGATAATATGAATTTCACCTGTGAAAGTTCCCCAGTACTTACAAACCTTTTCTTTCCCTTCTAACCCTCCCTGTCCCCAGGAAGGAGAGAATTATCATTTTTTATTTTTCAGGGAAGCAGGAATCAAATTATGCTAAGGAGTAAACAAATGGCATTCTGTTTGGAAGCCCTCTGGTTACAGAGTTTTTTCTCCATCCACTGAATCTTACTGCATAAATGTTGAAAATTCATACTGGAAAACAAAGTGTTTGGCCCTTTGATAGGTTACCATCCCTTTACATACTAAAGGAACACTGTCAAAAAGAAAGAAAAAGAAAAAAAGCCAAGATATAATTTAGTAATAATTAATACCTATTCCAAATAGCCATGGGAATTTTTCATTAGTTTTATTTAATGTCCCTCTTTGCCAGGGTTGGGCATTTAGCAAGATATAGGTGGTAGCCTTCTTATGATAGTTTATATGGGAAATGAAAATCGTCTTTATTGTGAACATATCTTGATAAACAACATCAAGCTGTCCAACTCAGTGTCATTCGCTCACTGCTAACTAATCTAGAAGCTGCTGCTGGGTTTAGCCTTCAAAAACTTGTTGTTTGACACATTAGAAAAAAGAGCAATTCTACTAGTAATTGGAGAGCCCTGGCTATGACCTTGTCCGAAGCCCTGGCTAATCCCAGGTACAGTAGCTCTCCTGGCTGTGTGGTTATTATTTGTGCCCGTTGCGTTTCTTACAGTACTCGTTCCACAAAGGCTTACGTGAAGAGAAGTAACAGTATGGTATAGAGCTTAAATGTGTTTGCTTTGTCTGACTTATGCATATTTGGAGCTTCTGAAGCTTTGGAACTGGTCGTTTTTTTCCATCTCTCAATTGCTTGAATTGTCAAGGAGCTCTCTTTTACAGTATCTAATTTTAACAAGAAGCATTAGGAAATCCTCATTATTTTAGCAAAATGCATTTCATATATAGGGATTAAGTCCCATCTTTCTGATATTCGTTATCTTTCTCGCTTGTTTCCGTCTTGGTATGTCTCCTGTTTGAAGAAACTAAGATGGCAAATTAGTAGCTGGTGATTATTTTGGTTTGTTGAGCATTTTTTTTTCTTGTATTTTGTGGCAGCTTCCACTCAGGCGCATTGGTTCCACAGAATGGTTGCAACTCTTAAGCCTTGCAAGACCTCTTGAAATTCAAGAGGTTGCAAGAGCCATAGTTTGAGGAGGTAGTCCCGGTGCACTCCAGCACAATAAAAGCATGTGAACAGCTTCAAAATACGTATCTTAGCACGTGGATTTTCCTCTATGAACCTCAACTTCAGGGAGAGAAACCACTGTGATTTGCTTGGTAGCAAATCATAGCAGCTTCTAGTAACACTCCCAGTCTCTCACTTCTGTGCTGAGAGCAAACCCGGCATTTTTAAAAGAATGGAATGGAATTTTGTTTTAAGGGTGATGGATTCAGTCTTTAATTGAAAAATTGTTTTACTGCTGTTTTATTGACTTTTAGAGAACGTATTGGGTAGTTGCACTAGGTAAATGCTACCCCTAGAAGTAACATTGCTGGCCATCTGACGTAAGGTGGAAACACCGAGAAAGATGAACAGTGTGCCTGCCAACTATTCAATAGATAACTAGAAAATAGAGTATTACCTTTGTCAAACCCTGGTGATCTTCTCTGAGTATCTTAACTAAGGAATAAAGCAACCATTTTCCCATTGTTCTAACCTAAGCCAAAGCACCCGGAGCAGTTCATACCTGGGAAGTAACCAACCCTTTAAACTTTGCTTTGAGCCCAAGCATTTCTTGAGGCTTTAATGTTTTAGTAACATTTTTACTACTTTTCTTTTTTCCGTATTTGACAGCTGGGGCAAAATTGTAAGAGGGATATTCAGGAAAGTCTCTTCTAGGGTTTTTCAGCACCTGAATGTTACAAATGAGCCTGGTTTTGTAACTTTGCCAGTCTATTTTACAGACTTTTAGATGGAAAGAGAAACATCTGAGTGAGTGAGTGAGTACGTACCAGAAGAGCACTCCAGAAATTTTGCTGTAGCAAAAAGAATTTTCACAGTTAGGATGATTCGGCTTGGAAGAGAGGTTTCTAGTCCAAGCTCCTGCTTAGCACAGGGTCAACTACAAGGTCCTTGACCATCCTCCTACATTGCTCAGAGCTTTAGATAGTCTGGTCCCTAAAATCTGCAAGGATGTCATCTGCAGAACTTCTCTTGTTCCGCTGCTGGACTGCCCTCACTATGAGAAGTTTGAGTTCTTAACATCGTTCATGGACTTGCTCTAATTTACCTGTGTCCGTTTTGTACCGGCAGGACCAAAGTGGGCACTTTATTCTAGATGTACTGAGTTCTCAAAGGTCTCTGGTGCTGCTGCGTTGAAATTAAGAAGCTTCTAGGTCTTTAATATCCTTCGAAGTGTTGATAAGAAATTGTAATAAACCAGTGTTGTGGGGGCATGGTGGCAGACTTGTGGGGCATATAAAAACTTCTATGAAGACCATGTAGGTGCTTTTTCAAGTTGCTTATATGCACATATTTTTCTACAGGAAAAACAGTAAAACTCCTTGAATTCTACTCACATGTGCACTCAAAAAGCACTGTTGAATTTCTTGCAGGAAACAGCCTTGATAACCTAATGACTCTTTTGTATTTTCACATCAATGAAATATAACTTATTTTGACTAAAAGGATTTCAAATTTCAGTAGACTTTTCTAAGCGTATTCTAAGATTGCAGAAGAAAACCTACACTCAAAAGTAATCAGTACTGACAAGCTTTTATTACACAGAAATTATTCCGTATAGAATTGTACTTTCTAATCAAATCACGCAATTTTTGGTATCCTGGCTGCTTTTCTAACATCTTCCAATGTCTGCTTACTACATATGGAAATCTTGTAGGGTATTTTGGTTTTAAAACATGGGAAAGTTTTTTTCAGGTGATTAGGAGTAAGGGAACTAGCTGGCAGTCTGTGACAAGGAGCAGATTAAATGTGCAAATAGGTTACAGCACTTTTGAGGCACGTCGGCCTAGACAGACCTGCCTTTCCACAGGATATGAGGGATACCTCACCCTAAAAGTGAGTTCTGGCAGAGCCAGTGTATTGGATGTGTGGGAGCTTAGGGCCTGAGATAACTCACCAAAACTATACAATTTTTGCAGACTTCTACCTTTGGTATCTCCATGGGCATAATGGCCCATTTCTTCTTTTTGACTTGCTTGAATTTTTAAGAAAGGAAGTTTGTCAAGGAGAAAGAATACATGCATGTTTCTCCAGGAGCAACTAGGACAGCTAGAAAACATAGACAAACTTTCAGGAATGCAAGTGGGAAGCCAGAAAGGCAAATGGCTGCAAAAAAAAAAAAAAAAAAAAAAAAAAAAAAAAAATTTCAAGTTTCAAGCCTCACAAAAACACTTATTGCAGCTTTCAGATGGAGAATAGAAATTTTCACTGTTCCTTCTACTTCTGCATCTATGTTTTTTTTTTTTTTTTCTATCCTTAGGTCTCTATCTCCCCAGCATGGCCAATAGCTTCAAAGGCTGCTCAAAGGTTGTAGATTTAAGTGTCTTTGTAACCTTTTGTTGTCCGGTGTTACCGATGTTTATTTGCTCCTTGAATGCGTTTATAGCAGCGCTTGTTTGGGGCTGGCCGTTATCACAGCTCAAGGAGAAGAGGCTGCTGCTGGCAGATTCCAGGAAGCAGCAGCAGCAGTGCATGTGGAAATGGCATCCGTATAGGCCTGGCGACTGTAATAAATGGTTTCTGAAAGAAAGAGGTCACTTTGGTCCTTATCGAAGGCAACTGGTTCACACAGAACAAAAAAGGCTGCATCTGCTCTGAAACTACCCAATTACAACTGTGTCATAATTACAATATGTAATATATTAGGAAACTACCAACTTTCCTGTGCTGGAATATACATTAAAAAGGAAAGTAAAATAGGTCCGTTTCTGCATAAAACACTTGTGTCCTTAAAGACCTGAAGGGTAACGGGACACCAACAAGTTGAAATAGTCAATTGCAAAAGAATAAATTAAGAATAAATTAGATGATACAATGGCTATCAGATCTGGCCTCTAAACTGCCCAGCAGTTTCCACCTCCTAATTTTTTTT
The DNA here is from genome assembly GCF_003342845.1 of Nothoprocta perdicaria. Classification (NCBI taxonomy): domain Eukaryota; kingdom Metazoa; phylum Chordata; class Aves; order Tinamiformes; family Tinamidae; genus Nothoprocta; species Nothoprocta perdicaria. The sequence goes on from NW_020455588.1 coordinate 657,109, forward strand.
TCTTTTTTTCTTTTTTTTTCTTTTTTTCTTGACCAGTGTTTTTCTCTTCACTTCTGTATTGTGTAAGGCTGGCACAAACGAAAGGTGCGTGTGACAAACGAGCTTCCTATTTGCAAGGAAATGAGGAAGTACAAACCAAGTGCTTTCAAATTTAGGGAAGTGAAAATCTTAATAGACTTAACTTTATGAATCTCTTTTTGGTATAATAATGTCAGTTATTCCTTCAAGAATAAATATTAAAATTAACACAAATGTCCTTCAAAATGCAGATATACCACCAATATATGGTTTTTTTTAGTCATTCAGTTGATTAATAATATCCTGCTATTGCAAATGTAAAACAAAAGTAAAGATTTACATCCCATAATTCTGTTTGCATTCAACTTGGGTTTGTAAGGACCTGCCAAAAAAAAAAAAAAAAAAAGGAAAAAGAAAAACACTTTAAACTCATCCAAACCCTGACGTTTATTTTGAGGGCATCAACTCTATTTCATCCTTTGATAAGGGAGACATTTTCACTGTCTACCATAGGAACAGAACCAAAATCTAGCTTTCACATTCACCAAGTCTCACTCAGGTGCTCTTGAAAACACATAGGTAGAACTGCCAAGCCAAAAAAAAAAAAAAAAAAAAAGGCAATCTCAGATGCAAATGTCAGAGTGTTTCATTTCCATTACATGAACACATGTTCTATTATTTTTATTTTTGGACTCTTAACATCACTTAATAGAAACAAAATACTCGATTGGAAGGAAACACTTTTCATTGGATCTTTAAATTAAAACAAGGTGCTTTCACAACAACAACAACAAAACCCTTTCATTCTCATCAGATCAGCAACTCTTGCAGTGCCAAATTTTCAGCAGTTTCTCCTCAGAGCTGCGGAGCCTGTAGCCTCAGAAAGGACAGTGAGGGCAGATGTCTAACGCAGAGCAAGCGAAGGAGAATCTGCAGGGGATTAAGCTGTCTCCTGGTGTCATACTAATCCTCCTGGGTCTGACTTCTGACCAAGCGAGGACATCGCTGGGGGGCCTCATATTACGGTACTGTTGCCTACTTGGTCCTTCTGCTTCTCTCAGAGTGTGACTGTTGTGTTCTCAGTGACTGTTGTATCTTGTAGGTGGTGTCTTGTCGGTTGTAAGCTGTCTTTATTTAACATAAGCCACAAACAGCTGTTTATCAGATGCTAATACTCTCCAGTTGGTAATCGTTTAGAGGGACTTGGAACTACCTAATGTGAGCCCCTGCATATGCCGCAAATTGAGGCAAGGTTTGTAGGGAAAGGCAGCAGCTGTTGTTAAACCAGCTGATAGAGTGGAAAGAAAAACAGCTTGAGGAACACCCATCTTTTCTCAGGCCTACAAAAAAATTACCTTTCTTTGCACACTTACATGTTTATTTAATAAATTATGCCCTCTTCTACTTCAGGTTAGGTCACTGATTCTTCCCTTTCAAAACTGAAGATCCCATAAGCTAAAAGAAGACTTAGATGCACCAGGAGGATGCTGCCTGTCTTCTCTTTGTGTCGGTTGGTGAAGGCCAACATCATGTGTGCACGAAGGCAGTGTGGTAACGAGTGACTCGTAGATGAAGACTCATTTCTTTAGCAGGCTTTCTAGCAACCCAGTCTGTTTGAAGTTGTTTTTAAGTGCAGTATCACTGAAGTATCCACCCCAGATTCTGTGCTCAGTGATAACGGCATAAATTCAGGGTAGCCTTGCTGGTTAAATGGAGTTAATTCCAATTTAGAGCAATGTTACTGCAAGCAAAATTTGCTCACTTTTTGTCATATAAAGAGATAAACTAGTAAAATAGAATTCCGATAGAAATGAGAGAGGCAAATGAAGCGGCTGCCACTTCAGCATTATGGGCGAGAGGTCCTCGGCAGCAAACGGGATGTCTCATTTTATTGTTTTCAAGGACAACCTAGTTAAGGTTGCAAGCCAGACAAATTTGACGTAGGAGGGTGGATGATATTCTTGGTTTAGTCAGCCCTCAACCTATTCCATTTTATCCCTTGTGGCTTAATTTATTTCTTCCTTGTAAGTCTCTAATAAAATCTACCTGCCAGCTGTGATCTACGTTGCTTTGAATAGATATTAATGTTGCTTCTTGGTACTGCCATCTTGGAAAACATGATGGTGCACAGGAACCAATTAAAACATGCGTTGCTAAGAATATCATTCACTGTGTGATTTTGCTCTTATTACTTGCTCAAGAGGGAGATGGGCGAGGAACTCTGAAGATAACCGATGATTTCAGAAAAAAAAAAAAAGTTGCTTCTATTGCACTTTGCATAAGTAGAATTACTGTGGCCATGGGCTGAATGTAAATATGAACGGGGGCAACATAAATGGTTAAATAAGATTCAGAATATTTCAGAATATTTCAGAATATTTCAGAATATTTCAGAATATTTCAGAATATTTCAGAATATTTCAGAATATTTAAGGTTGGAAGGGACCTCTACAGATCATCTAGTCCAACCTTCCTGCTCAAGCAGGCACACCCAGGGCACAGGGTGGCATCCAGGCGGGTTTTGAAGACCTCCAGAGTAGGAGACTCCACAACCTCCCTGGGCAGCCTGTTCCACTGCTCTGTCACCCTAACAGTAAAGAAGTTGCTCCTCACCTGGAGACGGAACTTCTTGTGCTTCAGYTTGTGGCCATTACCCCTCGTCCTRTCGCTGGCCACCAGTGARAACAGCYTGTCCCCTTCCTCCCTGCATTCTCCCTTCCTGAACTTATACATATTAATCATATCCCCTCTGAGCCTTCTCTTCTCCAGAGAAAACAGGCCCAGCTCGCTCAGCCTCTCTACTGAGGCTGAGGAAACAGCAACTTGGTGCAACCAAACTATGGACTGTGTTCCAGAAATCCAAGGTGGCCTTCCCGGTTTCAAAAATGTTCTCGGTGTGAAGTATATAAAATGCACACGGGAGAAAAGGAAAGGAAGTTTTAAATACTGAGGAAGTAGCACTCATAGCACGCATTTTATAGTCTGTGAATCATACTAGAATCGTGCTAGATTTAAGAATTAAGGTGCAATAAGTTATAAGTCCAGGCTATTCTAGAGTGAGTAGTTTTTAATATTTTTCATTAATTTATTGGTAAATAAAATAAAAAATAAAAGCACATTTTGTCATGGCACTGCTTCATCTAGAGTATAATATGTAGGTGCTGACAGACAACGATTAAATATTTGAATATTTAAAGTGAAATGCAGTCATGGTTTTGACATCAGAACTAATGCTGAACAATACAAATATCTCAAATACGAAAGTTTCCTGTTTAAATCAAAATTTTAAGGTTTGGCATTTTTTTTGTGACAAGAAATAGAATAGAAACCAGAAGTCTGGTTTTTGTGCTAGCCCCTGGGGAGTAGTATTCTGAATATTAATTTAGTTAATATTCATTAATATCCATATTTTCTAATAAGTGGCCAATTAACAACATTGGAAAAAAAGTTTAAAAAAACTTTTTTTTTAAAAAAACTTTAAAACTTGTAAGCTTTATCATGTTGAGTTCAAGATGTTATCACCAGCAGAATCCTGTTGTGAAATTTGGTTGGTCTTTGTTTTGTTTTTCTTTGCATTTCTTCACTTCAGTTGCTTTCATTATTATTGAGAGAAATCTCAGGATTTCAGGGTTTGAGACAAAGGCTTAACATTGTTGGCGTTGGGAAAAGATGCAGAATTGCTGGAGGGCCGGAGCAGGATGAGCCTGTGCACTTTACTAGCCCTTGCTTGGTCCCGTGCCGGAGTCCAGTACCTGGATCAGGGCAGTTCCACTGCCCTTCAAGCACATCCCTGTCAGGAAGGTGGTGGCGGTCGGTTGGTGTTGGGGTGGTGATGGTTCTTTTCATGCATGTTTCCTGCCAGCGTCACAGAATGGTTGAGGTTGGAAGGGACCTTCTAGAGATCTAGTCCAACCTTCCTGCTCAGGTAGGGATACCCAGAGCATGTGGCACAGGATGGCATCCAGGCGGGTTTTGGAGATGGCCACAGAAGGAGATTCCACCACCTTTCAGTCATGCATTCATTTTCTTCATAGCATAGGATAATATGAAATGTTCATATTCTTTTCTAACGCTTATCGGCTTTTTAGCTAAACCATATACTAATAATTGTCATCACTGCTAATTCTTTTTGTGCTGGATTCCTCTAATCGCAGCTTTCCTGTTACTGATTGCTTGGAATTGATGTGATAGTTCCACCATATTCAGAATCATGTCATATGAAACTATGATACTTCTGTATTTGTTGTGCCCCAACATTGGTCTTCCTATTGTGTCTCTTGGCGAGCTCTTAACTTTCTGTTCACCATAATACAGATGATGCAGGTATTTTAACTTTATTAATGTCCCTTCAGAGCTATGTGAAGAGTTTTGGCCAGTTGTCCCCTCTCCGTATCCTTGGCGTTTCAGGTTTGTCTCTCAAAGCTGTCTATAGAATTTCTGACGTGATTATCACCTTCTTATCTCAGCGCTTACCATATTATGTAGCCACTTTTCTTGGGCCATCTGTTAGAGCAGGCATATCTGAGGGTCTTTCCAACACTGTCCCTTAGCCCAGTCCTGTCACTCAATTGCGTTTTCAACAAGAAAAAAGAAGAAAAAAAAAAAAAAGAGGCAACTATTGCACAGCAGTAATAGCAGTAGGATAAGTTAGTTGAAATAGATGTTTTACAGAGGTGTTGCTCAGAAAAATCATTAAGCAGAAGTGTGAATGAATTTGGAGGAGGAGTAATTCTGTTTAATAAGATGTTTCAAGTGTTATCTCTCTAATTTGCTGAGAAGCAGGTAGAGGCTATAGTGTACTTGTAAAGTAATTAGAAATCCTTGGTAATTGTTTTTTTAATTAACAATAAAACTTGAAGGGAAAAAAAATCCACTCATTTCCACTTTTCCTCTGAATTAATTTTGTTTCAGCTGAGAAAAGTGGTTACGCACAAGAGATCGTTCAGATTAAAATTCAAGGCAAAGAGCAGAGGAGGGCCTTCACAGGAACTAATTTTAGTGTTCCTCCTAAAACAGTTGCTCAGCTCCCTTCACCTCTCTGCCCCGCCACATGAACCAGTAACGCATTTCAGACCCTGATTTTACTCTAGTGACCCAGTTATTACGTTCTGTTTTCAATTACTCTGAACTGCGCGGACAGCAAAGAACAAGCTGGAACTTCTAGAGATACATGTAACAAAAACACTGGCCATCAGCAGCTGTGTCGCAGCTCCTGGCTCAGGAATGGTGAAATAGGAGCTCGTGGCAGTGACAGGCAGGGAGCTGGTGGGCAAGGCCACGTGGCTTCAGGAAGGCTGGTGTAGGCCTGGACCAGATACTGGGTTCCACAGCCCTTTCCGCAACGCTTGTAACACCAGGTGGGTTCAGCAAGGGGCAGGAGTGGAGCAGGTGCCCTGTAGCTTGAGCCATTTAACATCCCTTGCACCTGGAATGTGAAAAGCTGCCCTTAAAACCTTTGCATAGGACAAATACTGGGGCTGAGCTCAACTGCAGACCTCTCTGTGCTGTAACAAATGAGTATTGCTTTCACAGTAATGTGAACTGAAAAATCACCATGTCTTTGTGCACTGTATTTTGTCTGAAGCCAGTATCAAGGTGCCAGCCAAGTGCTCCTGAAGCCAGCTTGAACTAGGCTGTTGGCACTAATTACATTGGTTTCTGTTCTCATAATTTATTCCTAGCTTCTTTCTGTGATTTTTTCGTTTTGTTTGGGTAGAGTCAGAGCCCCACCATAGAAGTTAGGTAAAAAGTAGAGGTGAGTGCCATTGAGAGTTTGGCCTCTTTTATGATAAAAGATAAACATGTGAAAACATGTTAGCACAGCAGGCAAGGGAATGTGTGAGATAATGGCATTTCTAAAATGAAATTAGTGGCGTGAAGGGAATCTGTGTGAAAAATCTTGTGGAGAAGCTGATTGAAAATGAAGATGAGCTGTGTTTTTGCAGAACATGCATTACAGGTCTGCTGTACATTCCGTAAAGCAGTTAAAAAGTAATCGGAGTTGTTACACTCTCTGGACTCCAGAGACTGGATTTCTACTAAAAGCCAGCAAGTGCCTTTAAAAGCACAAAAGCAAAATTGCTGCAGCATGTGCATAGTTATACTTCATATCTTCTCCCCAAGAGAAGGGTCTCGATTCTTTGCAAAGTGAGGAAGTGGCCAATTCTCTGTTTTGCCTCCATTTTGGAAGCAGTGCCTTGAAGCAGACTGAAAATGAAGTTAAAGAAAGAACTCGAGATTGTTCCACTAAGGAATATGCCCTTGACTCCTATAGGAACAGGAAGCAGCTGTGGGATGTTCTGTCAGCACCAGCTTAGCCTTTATATTCTCCCCATCACCATTATTCCCACCAACCTAAAGTGGTAACAATTTTTACTTTCTAACCATTTGCCCGTACCACACGTCTTCATTTAACCTGTGTTAGTGATGGGGAAAAAAGAGGTAGCAGTTTGTGGCACTCAGGGCCGTCTTGGAACATAAAGTTTAGTGGTCACATTTTTATTTAAAACTTCCTACGAGGAGCATGAGACACATAAGAGTAAATTGGAATGCAAGAGTAGAAGTCAGATGCAGTTCACAGGGCGCAGAGCAAGCAGGCTGTCTTGATAAAAGCTCATTTGTTTTTGTAGGGAATTAATCATGATAGAGAAGTCATGATCCCCCTAACCTGTTATCTTCTATGAACTTTCTCCCTTAACCTATGAATTTCTGAGTAGATTAAGACAAATCAAACCTGCATTTTTTGAGTAAAGTTTGAGTATGGTAAGCAAATATTTCCTCCCCTCCAAAAGAAAAACAAACAAAAAAACACTAGTGTTCATAAATATATTTCTGGTACCCAGCTGAAAATCATTTTGTAGCAGTTCATCTAGCATATGAGGGCTGTCTTCTCATATACTTGCAGTATAGATGTTTTTATGCCTTTGGAGCAGGTGGAAATAGTTCAGAGCTTGCAGAGCTTCGTTATCTGTTCCACATGTTTGTCGCCTGCAGAGCCATAAAGGAGAGGTGCGGGTAAACCTTGTAAAATGAATGGGTTCTCTTATGGCTCTCCAAAGGCAGCTCTGGTGGCTGTTTTCCCACCTAGAAGTGAAGTCTGCTGCTTTGATGCCCCAAAGAAAAGGCTGGTTTGGAGAAGCTCACAGGATGTGGCAAGGTAGGGGCTGCTCTTGGAAGGGCCTGTTGAATTCCCGTGAGTAGCTGTTGGTTGAGTGGCCCTGGAAGGGCTTTGTGTGCCAGCGGTGAAAGGCTGGTGTCGGGCTTACCAGAACCTGACTTGGCACAGCGAGAAGCCAGGATCAGTCTTACACAGAGTTCCTGGGGAGTTTCTAACAGCTGTAATGAACTGAAAATATGCCCTGGTTTATTGGGTTACTTATTCCACTGTCTGTTCACCTGCACCACCTAGCTCTGCAACATCTTTTCAAGATGATGTTTGCTATGTAGCACATAAGAAGCTCTTTTTGAAGGTTATATCCAGTGGCAGTGAGCACAATACACAGTCTTTCTGGGTCTTTCCCCTCTGTAAAGTATGGATTGTGATGCTCTCTGGCATCTGTAGGATGCTTTGAGAATCTACTGAGGGAAAGTGCTTCACAAGTACAAAAAAACGGGATATTATGGGGGAAAAAGATACTGAAAAGCCTTGCTATATCTTTGAAGTTGTTTCACTCTATGCCATATATGCACCAGGACAGACACTGAGCAATGTTGCTCTGTGATTTTTGGACTGCTACTTTGGGGAATCCTGACTTTTGACTTTCAATTTAGCTATCTGCAAAATCAGCAGAAGGAGAAAACTGAATGGAAAAGGAAAAACAAAATGCGAACCTCAGTCCCATTTTAACGTGCTCCTTCAGTCTCAGCCTTTCTCTCTTCCATTTTCACACATCCCTATGCTTCCATTAGCCCTGCTGCCGTTCCCTGGAAGTGACTGCCCTTTCCCTCCAGCTGGCAAGGTGCAAAGGGCTCTGTAGAAGTGGGCTAGGAAGCAACCGGCAGCCTCCCCGGAGACCAATTACCTCTGCAATGTGCCTGGCCAGGCCGCTGCCATCACCCCCTGCGCCCAGCAGCTCATTGTGCTGGTGTCACCGAGACACCTGATCAGCCCTAATTCTTGCTTTTGTCTGAATTAGGGTGCCACCGCTCTTGGATCCGTGTCAGGGCCCATGTAATGCCTTTGGGCAACACTGGGGATTACATTAGCATTTTGGTGTTGTTCTAAAGCCACATGGTCAGCATTATAAGGATCCCATTAGAGATAAAGGGACCAGTTACACAAAGCCAAAGAAATATAAGGGCCAGAGGAGGTTGATGTAATTGGCTGATATTAGAAAGTGCTTTAATTAATGAAAGCATACTGTGGTTACTACCCCTTTTTTATAGTTTAACATGGCTCTTAATTACATTCTCAGTTGTTCGTTTACACTGAGCATGTCTTTCAGGACTGCCAGGCTCTGCAGGGAGAATGAGGCAAGTAGGTTGCACTGGGCCGCCCGGCAGCGGGATTCAAGCCCACTTACTGGCCCCTAGGAAAGAAAAAATAGTCCCTGAAATGACAAGAAAAAAGATGAAAAATTGTCAGTTTAGGGGTGCTGAGCAGACTGCCTGTGCTGAGGAACTTTGTTAGAAACGCAGCTGTAGGTTTTGGAGAGCAGGGCAGCGCGCTGTCGAGCGGCACGGAAAGCAAGGCCTGCTGAGCTCCGCAGGGCCCGGCCTGGCAGGGCTGCTCACGCAGGGGTCTGTGTCCGTGACCCGCCGTGTCACTGCGGGTCTTCTTGTGAGTTTGCTGTACCCATCACATACATTATTGCTTAGATGGTGCATTTCCTTAATATATAGGAGAACGCACCGTCCGAGCCATTTCTTTCTTCCTAAGCCGTACTAGAAGCTCTACTTTTCTAACTTTCTCTTTTGGTCACCTCCTGTGATCTCATGAACAGAAGGGTTTATGAAGAAAGCAAAGCTGTTTTTAAGAGCTTTAAGTGGTGATTATTTTTAAGCAAAGATTCTAATCTCTGGTTTATTTAGACATCTGTCAGCAGCATCTTTTCGATCAACTGCCTGCGTGGTCCGGGAGAAATAGTAGACAAGCGCAAACAAATGCAGGTTAGCATTTAATCAGTGATAGGATACTCGTAAAGTTAGTAGGTATAAATTTAGAGTGAAAACTCTAGAATGCAGTGCCAGAACAGATTTTTTGTTGTTGTTGCTGCTGCTCTTATTGATTTTTTTTAACCTAAAATGGTATGTTTCCATGCTGTTGCAGTAGCTTTCCTAGGTATTTCTTTAAATGAGTGGTTGCATGGACACCTATGGACTTCATATGTTGAATTATTACAATATATTAGTTGGAAAAGTAAGCAAGTTTCTTTTAATGTTGCGATCACAGTGTTGATTGCCGATGGTATGCAGGGCGCAAGCTGTTGGCTCCTTTAGGCTTTTATAGCAGGGCAAGCTAAACAAAATACTCTTTTCCCAATATCAAACCCAATCAAAATACTGAATTTCAGATTTATTAATACTGAAGGGGAAGAAAACCCCAAGAATAGGTAGGCACACCTGAAGGCTGCTGTCGCATAGTTGTCAGTAAGCCTCTCCATGGCACAGGTTTGCAGAATCAGTCATAAGAAGTTAGTGATTCTGGCCACTTTCTGAAGTCATTTCTTTATTCAGAGCTTGATACCCACAACAGCATCACCACAGAAAGCAACGGAAGTTTCCTAGATGAAATGAATCACAAATTCAGAGATAAACTGATTTAAGAGAACAAAAAGAAGATATTATGGGGTTTCAATAAATGTTTTCAAATCAAACTCCATCCTTATGGATGGACTAGGAACTGAGGAAACTTGAGCAGTTTTATATCTTCTATTGACAATATCTTGTCAAAGCAGCAGCAATGATGCTCTGCAAATGAGTCCTCAGAACAAATTCATTAACTGTAACCACACTGCTCTGTTAGATAAATAGAGAAAAACAGCAGTTATTGAGCTTAACGGGCTTAGGTCACTTCGGAGTTTAATTATCTGTTTCCTTTTGCATTCCCAACATTGGAAATCGTTGCAAGTGCCTGCTTCCAACCCGAGTAGAGTCGCAAACTTATGCGTGTCAGTGCCTCACTTATATCACGTCGCTTCCCGTTAAATTCCTTCTCACTGTAAGGCTCCGTAACACACTGGGACAGGGTGGAAGTGTGCTGACGTGGTGCAGTGCCTTGAAAATAGATGCAAAGGTTTTAGGATATTATTTTGATCTGTATTTTGAGTTATCTTGGGATGAGTAAAATGAGTGAATAAGTTTGCTGGTAAATGCCTTGACTGGTAAATGAGAGTGAAAGGGCATGAGCTAATAATCCTGATGCTGGCATGATTCTGCTGTGAGCAGAAAACCCCTTCAGAAGGTCCTCTTTAAAAATGATCAGAATACCTCCTCATCCATTCACTATACACAAAAATAATTGGGATGGGCTGTAACGTTTAGAGAAACATACAGGAAGGGAGATGACTCCAACCAGAATGGTTTTCATCACAGTTAAACCATGAAGAAGGTCCCTGTTTTAAACAGCTTCATACCTATGTCTCCTTGGTCAACTGGTACTGAGCAGGAATGAACTGCTCAGCTGCACCATCCTGTAAGCGCAGTTAGGTTAGAGCTTCGTAAAGATCCTGCAATTGTAATTGGATCTTTGGGATAGAGAGGATCTGAGAGCTGCCTTGACTGAGCTGGGCAGTTTCATCAGCCCCGTAAAGGCTGGGAGGTAGCGTTACACAACAGGTAATCCTCAGTCCCTTAGAAACGGTGGTGTTACGCAACTCTTCATTTCTACTGTACCTAATACAGGAAATAACTACTAATTACTTCAACCTTTATTCTTAATTTTGGAAATAGGGGAATTACAACACTAATTGGGCACCAGTTTGTGCAAGCTTTGCCTCTGCAAAATCCTCAGCTGGAGAACTTTTGACCATTTAATAGGAGAACTGTTTGAGCTACAGCATTGCTGCTGGTAGGTAGAAGAGGACGTGTGTCCCAGGCCGTACAGCGCTGCAGGATGCTGAGCTGTGGAGCTGGCCCAGCCAACATTAATAGGCAGCTTCACTGCGACAGCAGAGGCTGCTATTAAGATAAGTTGGACTAGATGACCTCTGGAGGTCCCTTCCAACCTTAAGCATTCTATGAGTCTATGAATGCTCGCTCATCCTGATGAGGCTGTTGCAGAGTCCACTACGCAGCTCCAGCTCCAACTAACTGGATAGTTAGGAGCAGGAGGCGGAGGATGAGGCAAGAGTAATTATTCCTGTAATCTGTGAATATTTCACATTTGCTTGAAATAGGAGAACTAAACCATAGCATTTTATGCAAGTTTTAGTTTGATGTCCAGGCTGCTTTTACTCCTTCCTTGAATTTTGGTTAAGATCTGTGTTTCCTTGAAGTAAACAGGGAGCAGTTTGTAAGGAAAGCTCTAGTTCTCCTTTTCTATCCTGTGTGTTGATAGGAAGAATTGGTAGTTTTTGATCAACAAAGTATGTATATGCATCTCTTGAAATATTGCAATTATGCATCTAACACTTAAAGAAAAATATATGCATTTGTGCTGGTTGATCCTAGAGTATCTTTATAAAACTGTAATATTTATTTTAAGAGGTGGTTATTTTTCAGAAGTGCAACCCATAGTGAGGTACTCAGGCTGAAAACAGAGCACGTGTTATTCTTTAGGCAGAAGCTTTTCTTCAGCCAGGCAGCCCAGCTTCCCAATTTTTACTGTCACTGGTGTTAAGTGAAATTATCTGTTGGGGGATAAAGGGGAGTGGGAATTCTACAGTCAGAAAAAGTTATCTATGGTTATTCCACTAATCTAGTTGATAGGCATTTTTTTCATGGGTAATTCTGCATCTGTTCCTCATTAAAAAATTAATAAAACAGAAAAGGAGCTAAACTGGACTGACCTCTGGATTCCGCTAGCCTTTTGACATAGAGGCACCATCAGCCTCTTTATTCTTTATCATCTCATATGTGGATCTCGCATCACTCCACAGCAGCTGTCAGTGGGAACAGTGAATACCTTCCCACTTAGGCAATGGATAAAGTCAGTTATCCACGAATAGGCCTATCACTAATCATCTCATCCTGCCAACAGATTGACTGTCTGCATTTAGCCAGGTGCTCAAATGAGCTGTTACTACATTTTTTTTCCAAGAAAATTATGCTGTTTTATCTGCAAACTGATATTCAGCTCCTTTTCTCCCTTTACTATGCACAGCCTTCAAACAATTGCCAAGCTAGTGCTACTTCTTAGCACACTGAGCCAATGGAGGTCCATCCTCACCAAGAGGAATTCCTCAGGCTTTACTGCCCATTCTGGGAGAGACTGAGCTGTTACTCACACAGCATTGATCTGAGACCAGTATTTTGAGAGAGAACATCACCGTAAGACTGGAAATGAAAATATCACTATCTTAATGGGGATAAGGTTCCAGGGTCTTTCATTCTAAGAGTAAAAGGGAAACAGAAATATCTTATATTTTAGATCAAATGTGAGTTTGATTGTATGATGATCATGTTGTCTTGAATCAGAAATGTCCTATGAAGGAAATCAGGAGCTATGAAAAGGAAAGATGCTAAAAATAAAAACATCTAGTGTAGAGAGCTAAGTCAGTTGAACTTCAGGAGTAGCAGTTTGTGAACTGATGCTAGAATAGAAGATCTCAGTGAGGATCTCGGATGGCCCCTTACTCATATAACTCAGCAACAAGAAAGGCTAGCGAGACAGCGTGTTCCTTGTTTGTATGGTGCCTGTCATAGAAACAGCTGGCTTGTGTAGAGAAGGCAAGAAAGAGAATCCGTTGATGACTCTCACAGGCTTCCAAGGGTTGCGGGAGTCCTAGAATCAGCCCAGACCCAGAAGCTAACCCTGAACCCTTTTGATGTATCTCCAAGGTAGCATGTGTAAAACATCCACTGCAGATGTTGCCCTGCAATCAGAGGTTCCTATTACAAATGAGTAAAATATTTGGTTGGATGAGCCTACAGGTGTCTGTCCTATTGTCAGTTCCTAATGGAGAATTTTAATGAAAGCTTGACTCAAAATGCTTGATAAATGTCTATTGAGGGACAGGTGCCTTAAATACATTAATCATAAACTAGAAGTGGGGGAAAAATGCAATTTATTTAGTCATTTTAGTAACTGTCTGCACCTCTTCAGTAGATCAGACTGGCACATTTAAGTCCTCTCACCCTTTGGTGAACTCATCTTTGAAGTTTCAGTGTTAGAAGTAGCTCAGAATCACACAAATAAGGACTTTTTGTTCTTGGACTTGCTGTTCTCAAAATAAAAATTCTGTGGGCGGTCCACTGTGTGCTAGAAAGACTAATTTACTAGAGAAGTTATCAAGTCCACTCTCTTGCAAATTACAAAATAATCCACATTTAATCAGGATGTGTGCAAGCACTGCTCTGTTTCAGGTTCAACATTTCTATATGCTTCAACCCCCACCTCTTTCATGAGGAATTTAAGCTCGGATGAGACAATTCTCCCACAGTCCATGAAACACAAATATGGCTGGAATGTTGCACAGATTTTCTGTTCTTCCCTGGCTCACCCCAAATTAAAAAAGCCTTTCTAAATATAACTGAAGAACATATGAACAGTTCAAAGACCAATTTGGGCATAAGGAGTGCAAATATATTCACTTTAGAAAATCAAATTGGCCGTTGTAATCATATGTTAAACTTGTGCTTGCGAAGATCCACCGCTGCCATCAGTAGCTGCCAACAATGGGTAGTTCAGTAGTTGCTGCTCTGAGTACTCGTATGCTAAATATTTGCATGCTTCTTCCAAATGTCTGTGGATGTGTTTGCCAACTTCACTAGCAAAGTTTTTAGTAGATTCATAGTCATGCTATTTAGTTCGCTATAAGGGACAAGTTAAAATCTTTAGCTATTTGCAAGAATAAATGGGAAATAATGTGTTTGGCATGTTCGTGCGTATGTGTTTCATTTCAATGATCTTTGCATTTCATTTGTTAGACTGGAGAGGCTACCATCATGTTTCTCTGTCACGTCCAAGTCCTTTCTCAAGAGCTTAACACTGTTCTTCAGTTAATTTCAGGAGCATCTTAAATTGATGTCAGTAAGCAGATACTGAAAGATCTTCTCATATAAATGATTGCTTACATTATCAGCAGCCGAGACTTGTAGATAGAGTTGTGAGTCCTGCAGGGAGGAAAAAGATCGGTATTCAAATCCAAACATTGCAAATCCTGCCTAATTTTTAGCAGATTAATACTAGAATTCCCAATTGACATATCGCAGGCTTTGGAGGAATTTAACACTTGGCTCTGATTGTAGCTAACTAAGTTCAGACAGACAGTTTGCATCCCTGTAACTGCAGAGGTCTCACACAGGCGTGTGCAACTCACATGCTCTACCTACACGTGCTGAGATGCGTTCCTGAAGACGCTAACTTTCCCTCTGGGAACAGGATGTTTTTGGACATTTCCACCTCAGCTCGCCAACTTCAAGCCTTTTCAACCTTTTAATACTTCTCCCCTGAGAGCTGTGGAGCGTGGTGCTGTTCAGGGAGGCCATAGCTGAAGGAAAATACGTGCGCAGTCATTGGCACGATGGTGGTGGTGGGGAGGCGGCCGCACCTGAGCCGCCCTGCAGCTCTGCCACGAGGCAGCGGCCTGCGGTGGTTGAGGCCTCCTACATGTGAGCGTAGAGCCATGGTGGCTGAGGCCTCCTACATGTGACGGTACCTTAAATGAGCCCTCCCATCGCACGGGACACGCCAGCTGGGCAGTAAGAAACGCGAGGGCGGCCCTGAGCCTGCAGCCCCGCGTGGGGGTTCAGCGCTGCGCCCTGCGCCGCAGAGAGCCGCTTACGACAGCGCACGGAGATTCACAGCCCAGAGCGCTTGGCATTTGGCACCTATATTACTATGCCTTGGAAAAAGTGGAGCAGCTATCACTTTTCCACTCAAACACAGCAGAAGGAAACAAAAGGTCATGTTGCCTTTCTAACTTTTTTTTTTTTTTTTTTGGAAACTGGCTGAACTATTCCCCAGAGGGAAGCAGATCTGGACCGCGTGCCCTCCTCAGCCTGCGGAGGTTCCTCTGAGATGAGAACACTCGGCTGTGTTTAAGGGCCCCAAATAGACCCGGATTAGTGTGCAGAAGCTTAACAGGTTTTTGTTTTGTGTAAAACTTTAGGGAAATGCCCTGACAAAAAAATTGGTTTACTGTGGGAGCTAGGAAGAGTGTTGAGAAGAGCATATTCCTTCATTGTGGTACCTGCGTTTGCCTTAGTCCTGTTCTGAGCACTTGAGCTCTCTGTGGGATCTGTGCTGACATGGCTGGTGCCGACAGGACGGGGAAGTCGGAACAAAGCAGGGAATAAAAATAAAAAATAAGCCAACAGGTAGGGCCAATTCTCATTTCTGTGCAAAAGCAACAACGCTGGTCACATAATGACTGCGCTTGATTGACGAAGCACTTTGGCAGATACAAAATCCTAGGGAAGTGCAGCTTTCTCAAAATCACTTTTTCGTAAGGTTTTGCTAGATTAAAAGCAGCTCCGTACCAATGTACATCAGAGCTTTGTATTCTTCCCTGTATTTTCATTTAAAAGGGAGTTGCTGTGCAAAATAATGTCCTTGTCTGTCCCTTTCTCATACAAACCTCCAATCAAATTTAATAAAGCTAGTTTGATACAATGCCAGCCTACACTTGGTTTACCCTTGGTCGACTTTAATAGGGTCAAAAATATTTTCGCATTGGCAGTGTACGCATTAATCATTTTTCCAGAGGATTTAGAAAATTGGAAGAGACAAGGCCAAGCAAAATTTTAAATTAATTGGGCCTACCCCAGCATTCAGGGGGTCACCTTGTGTCAGTTGTCCCACATTTTCCAGGTCACAGAGTTCCAGTGTATCCTACAGCTGCCATGAGGAAAGATCTGTGCTGTGGGCACACAAAGGTGAAAGAATTTCTCTCAGAAAGTGCGAATTTTCCTACGGGCAACCACAACAATTGCAGCTTCCAGATTGTCGCCAGACACCAACCACTTAAATAATGCATGCTCGGCTGACGCCTCGACTTGGTGCATTTTCTAATCGAGTAGTCAGGAAAATTTGCAAACACTCTGTCATTTACCATAAATCCGCTGCCTGCTTACAACTACAGAGTAATTAATTTTAGTGCTGCTCAGAATTATTAATTTCAGCTGGGAAATCTGTCTTCACAATCATT